>NW_004955404.1:47714187-47753426 GCF_000276665.1 Chinchilla lanigera | reverse complement strand
AAAAACCAAATAAATATTAAATACTAAGAAACAAAGTTTTAGTAAATTAAAGTTGTTAAATACTCAAGTACCCATAGAAAATACACTTGTAATATGTGAATATACTCTCCTTTTTATAAATGAAATAACTCTGCTCCAGTTATTCCAAACTATTTACCCAACACTGGAAAATCCAACATTGTCCCATTGTATCTGCATGTATGCCTCCTGTTTGATCATGTTTCTCGTGGAGCCCTAATTCCATATTGGGGGCCAGGGGCTGTCTTTCCTCAGGATGCACTCACAATTCCTGTGCACCTCATCTACAAAGAAAGTTTTCATCTAGAAGCATATTAAAGAATCTTTGCATAAATTATATTTACAGTCCAAATATTTTTTCCTCTAAAATTCCTATGGGTTGGCTAGAGTCATTTTAAAATTTATATGACAATTTATTGTTCTTTCCCTGAATTTCCCATTATTGCTTTACTTTTTTTGTCTTTTTGAGACAGGGTCTCACTATACAATTTAGGCTCCCTTGAGCTCACTTTCTAACCCAGGCTGGTCTCGAACTCACAAGGATCCTCCTTCCTCAGGCTCCCAAGTGCTGGGATTACAGGTGTGCACCACCACGCCTGGCTTCCCATTACTGCTTTAAAAGATTGCTTCTTCATGATTTTCTTTGTGGGCTAAGGAGTGTGAATCTCTTCTTCACTTTGATTTTCCCAGGCAAATGTCAATTTCTGGGACACTAATATCTAATATCGGTTTATTTTTTCTTTTGATTATTGAAATTGGAGTATATGTTTTCTTTCATTTTCATAGATCATTTAAGGCTTTTAAGATAACTTTCCTTTTATAACTGAGAAACGTCTCCTCTATGTCACAACCCATCATCACAGGAAAACACAGTTTTTTTTTCCTTTAGTTTAAGAAAAATTAAAATAATTAATGTAATTATTCACTTTCAAAACTTTAGCTTTTTCTGCTATGTGTTATTAACCTATTCTATATCCTTTATAAATTCATGGATAATCTGATTGCTAACATTGAGTATTCCAAATAGATATTTTTTTTATTTTAAAGAGAGTAAAAAAGTAATATAAAAAATTTAAAAATGAGAAAAAATAGATTTTTACATTTCCAAAAACACTATAAATATTGTAAAGCAGTTTGTTGCCTCTGCCTACTTAATGCTAGAACAAATGAGGTCCAAATTTTGCAGAGTTATACTGTACCCTTTGCATGGAACTTGTACTTTTAAATGTGGATGTAAATATAGAAACAGTGAAAGCAGGAAACTGATTGCTCTGTCTAGTCATGTCCTATATACACAATGTTTTTCTTATCTCAATAATGGAGTCTTTGCCACTGATAGGGAAAATCACCCCTGAATATTTTTAGGTTCCCAGGAAGCTCGGAGAATGTGGTGTTCCTCTTGCTGCATTAGATTTGAAGAACTCAAGTCCCTGTGTTTAAGTGCGCATCATACAAACTTGCTGAAAGACATTTGCATACAGTTAAAATCTTAAGAAAACTGAAATATACCTGGTTCAAAGGCTTAGGCCTCAGTGATGCACCAACCAAGACTGCTGTATTGCAACAGCATTAATCACAAAACGTTCTCTCAAACCACCTTGCTGGGTGAAAAGTTGATTAAAGTATCCGGATCCATCTCTCTCTCTCTCTCTGTCTCTCTCTCTGTCTCTCTCTCTGTCTCTCTGTCTCTCTGTCTCTCTCTCTCTCTCTCTGTCTCTCTCTCTCTCTCTCTTTCTCTCTCTCTCTCTCTCAATACCCCCAAATGAAATTATCAGAGTAGGGTATTATTTTATCAACAAAATATTCATTTTTCTCCCCCAGTCAAAAACTGAATTGATATATTTAAAACATACAATTTCAGCCCTTGATGTCAAAAATTGGTTACATTATTCAAAAAGTTTAGGTTTGCAAATATGGTTTTAAGCTAATGGTGTTAATATTGTATGCCAGAAAATGTATGCACATTTTCAGGGTAGAGTAGATGGGCAAATGTGTACCCACCCTCATAGGAGCTATTCCTATAAAATTAGACAAACCAGAATGGAGGTCTTGTGGTTAACAGTCCTTTATGCAGGAAAGAGTGAAAAAAGAAAAGAATGGACAATGTCACTTCTCTCACAGAATGCCATTAGATTCATCCCTTTTTCTTTGTAGTATAAAAGTTAGTGAGGAAGCTCAAAGGTGCCAGAAGTTTAACTCCAGTAGTAACTCCACCCCTGGAGAAATGGAAACTACTTAAAACTTTCTCTTGTTTGAGGACTGTATCTCCGGAAACACACTGCTCCTCCTGGAGCTGATTGAGTTGGGTATCTGTGTGGAATCCACCTTATTTGGCAACACAGAATCTTATTCTGCTGCCCTCAAATGTCATATCTGTAAAAGGCACATTTTCTTCCAAGTTATTTTGGAACATTAGAAAACCACCTGTGCTATATTTTTTTATTTCAAAAAGCACTTGACATGCTCAGCTCCAATTCTTCATTCGTTAGAAATTCTACATATGTTATATCTGTCCCCTGCAGAGAGTATTCCTAGCTGGATGACTGCAAGCTAAATCGGTGTGTTTGGAATTGAACTATGCTTTTATTGCCACAAGTTAGAATTTTACATCCCAGAAAAGTGGCAATAGGAGTAAGTGAAGCAAAGTTACATCTAATATTTTTATGATTTTTAAAAATATAGAAGGAATGTTAATATAGAAAATGACGCTATTCACAATGTTTTGAGGAAATGATTTCATGTTATTGACTGCGTGAGGGCCAGCTGCTTGATTTCCTAAGTTTCAGTGACAGCTATATAGGAGAGAGAGATAGAATCTGAAAGAGAATTAGTAATAATTTACAGTAAAAGGAATAAACAGTTAGGTAGAACGGAACAGAACAAAGCAGCATAGAACACACATAATTGAATGTCCAAAGGGAAAATATAGTGGGATGTATTAGGAAACAAAGATTAAGAAAAATGAAGTCAGTGGACTGAAATCCTTAGAGGAAATAAAAGAGGCAAGAATAGAATGAAATCTATCTTCAATTTGCATATCCTATTATAAAAAGAGCAATTTTATTTCTCCATGACAATAGGTGGAAGAAATAATTGTGAAAGTTCTTATTTACTACAAAGTAAGGCTGATGTCCCCTTATATATTTAGAGTAGCTTCATATGAAGAAGTTTTGAAAATGTTCCATATTTTGTTTATTACAAAATAGAATTATTAACGATTGTTGGTTACAAACGCAAAATCAAGAATAAGTGTAACAAAGCAAGATGAAATAACAATGAAACAGTCTTAAGCCAAAGTAAAAGCTCACTATCTTTCTATTTAGCATTGCAGTTTCCATTATGTAGGACAAAGCAAGCAACTCTCTGACATAAGATCTTGACTCTTAGTCAACATTTGTCTATAGTTCAACCTCAACAGGTAAATTGATATACATATTAAATATTTATGGTCTGAAGTATTTGCTCAAATATTTATTTGCAAAGACCTTTATAACATTTTACCCAATAGATTCACAAAGCATATGAAAAGTAAATACCTTGAAAAATTTCATTTGTACTGAAGCTTAATAATACTTTTGATTGACTTGTTATTTAAGACCTATTCCAATTCCATGTGCTCCTAGACAATTCCTTAGGATTTCTATACTTCTACTTCTACAAGAAGTTTTTTCTTCTTTGTTTCTTACAAGAATAACTCTTTTTCCTACATTGCATATTTTCTAGAACAAGTAAAATATTTAAGAGACAAAGAAAGGTACCCCACCCTTATGAAATTGAGTTGGATTATATATTTTGCTTATGTATTTTGTTTGTCCATTATAGTAAATTCAGCAGTCCTCAGAGAAAGCCATCTAATAAAATTATTTTTAAAAGGTGCAGTCAGTATTTTCCTACAAACAATAAACTATGTATCAACCATCCCTTCAGGACACTTAGAAAGAAAATTACTGCAAGTTTCAGGAAATTCCCTTTGTACTTAATGGGTTTGAATTCAGGCAAAGAGTATAGTGAATTTCCATAGAGATAGCAAAATGACTGGCTATAAATAAATAAATAAATAAATAAATAATAGGATTATTTTGTTGTTATTAGAGATACAAGGTAAAGATTCATTTAGAGACTGTTCCTTGACCCATAAAGAATGTGACAAATATTATAAATGACTTCTGGAATGTGGGGTCTGAATGTGAACCCCCTCAGCAGTGTCAGGGTGTAACTGGAGTACAGTCTTTTTAAAATTTAACAAATCCAACTCATTGAAAATTTATGACACTGATTCATCCGGAACTTTAAGTTTTTTCCTATGGATGTTACTATCCCTGAATCAATCTGTGTTGTTATTGTTCTCATAAAGTGATGATATGGTGTTCAGTTTGGATGAGGTACTGATCCATCCTCCCCCTGAGTGCAAGGGGGCTCAGCATCATTCATCACTTGCTGCTGTCGCTGTCACTGACACGGGATATTCCGTGGCAGCTCCTCCTGTATTCCAGAAAACTGACCACCGTCCTTCCTTCAATGCCTAGGCATCTTGCTGGGGAGAAGACCCCAACTTCTTTTTTCTTTGATCACTTCAATTGCAAATTTGTTTTCTACTCTTTTGTGTTGTACATCGTTTACCAGCTCCTTGCTAGTTTGACAGCACATAAACTCCTTCCTCAAAAACCTGAGTGCCATCCATAGAAATGAAATTCTCCGGAAGACTGTGCTTGGGCCCAGTATGCAGGGGGCCGGGGGTGGACTACTGCATGATGGATCAGAATTATTTAATCCTTTAGCAAGCGCACATTACATAATCACATGAACAACTCTTCCCTTTCAGGTTCTTTAGTGTTTTTCAACTAGCTTATTTCAGTAAATTCTTATAGGAGATAGCAAAAGGCTTGTCCACGGCCATACCATGCTTAACGCACCCTACCTCATCTGATCTGGGAAGCAAAAGGCTTAGCTATGAATGAATGAATGAATGAGATATGATTTTTCTTTATAAATGCAAGTTAAAGATTCATTCAAAGCATTTTCTTGATGTTCCTTAATGCTTATACAGTCTCCCACATTTTGTTTTGGAGGAATGAAGCTCAAATCCTATGAAAGTTCTCTCTCTTACTGCAGTAGCTTGAAGAAAATCTGCCTTGTCTTTTCTTAACATATGTCCAGTGAAGTATTTCTTTGTCAGTATGTGATATCATGTTATAATTACTTTGAAGATCACCTTTAAAACCTCTTTAAAAAGCAGCTTGGGCAGTTAGAATATAGTTGGCATAAAAGATATATAGTAGATATGGATAAAAGGCCATAGAAAAATCTGGTGGATTGCTTTAAGCTTTCTTTAGATTTATAGACTTTTTCTCTTTTCCTTTTTCAAAGTTCATTTTCTGTTTCCTGACTTACTATCACTCAGAAGAAAAGAGTAAAAATATGACATTAAAATGTGCTTTTGTAGGAGGTGGGATGGAAGGAAGTGTTATTGTAAGTGAAAAGATCTCAGCAGGATGTGTTAGAAAATCTGGCTGCACTTGCATCTCTTTTTTAAATTCAAAGAAATCTTAATGAGGAATGTGGAACTGAAAGTCATATCGTCAGGAAAAGCATGTTAAACATATCTTTTGGATTGAGGGAAGTGAAGCTTCTAAGAAGAAATAATCTGCTGAATTTCTTACATTCAAAGAGTAGTATATATATATATAATATGAAATAAATTTAATGTAGGAAATTTCTTTATGTGTAAGTAACTCTATTGATTGATTATATGAGAAGAAGTAACTAAGCAATGTCTGTAGATGTACTTAATAAAGCAAAGCATGGTATTACAGGTATGATAATAACATCAAAGAGGATGATATGATAATATTAATGTGTTCCCTGTATACTAATTTCAGAAATGTATTACTATAGGAAGATGTTGTACTTTCAACTCTTAAAATCTATAATATAGCTTACCATTCTAAAATAATTTTTAAGAAATATAATATGCAGAATATTCTGTGCAAAAAAATTTACCTGATTTTCATCTTTTTTTATTTTTCTACTTTTTTTATCTTAAAGCGAGTAGTAAATGAGGTACAAACAAACAAAAAATAGAACAGTAGCAGCATACTAGTATTACAAACAAACAAACCAAAGCAAGAACATTTAAAGTGATATAGGGTTTCAAGACAAAATAATACAAATTAATAGTGGTTGTTGCATCACATATTTTTATCCTCAACATCATTGCTCAGATTACCAGATGTAAGAATGGAAGCTTGCTCAAACAATTAAAGAGAATAAGAAAATAATTATAAGATAAAACAGAGATTATACAGAGTTTCACTAGAAAAGATGGTAGGAATTCACCATGGTAATTCCAGTGCATATAGTTACCTTCAAATCAGCTGCCCAGATTACCAGACACAAGCATGTAAAATCGATCAAAACCTAAAAAATTTTAGGTTTTTAAGCATTAGCTATTACTTTCAATATATTAAGCATTTAAAAATTTTAAGCATTAGCTATTCCTTTAAATATATCATCAGACATCAGCAATACAGTCTCACCACAGGAAGAACAGCTATCATCAAGAAATCAAGCAATAACAAATGTTGGAGAGGCTATGAGAAGAAAGGAACCCTACTCCACTGCTGGTGGGAGTGCAGATTCGTGAAACCACTGTGGAAATCAATTTGAAGATTCCTACTTTTCTAGGATTAGAAGTCCAATTTAATCCAGCTATTCCCCT
Organism: Chinchilla lanigera; assembly: GCF_000276665.1. Lineage (NCBI taxonomy): Eukaryota > Metazoa > Chordata > Mammalia > Rodentia > Chinchillidae > Chinchilla > Chinchilla lanigera. Next base: position 47,746,690 of record NW_004955404.1, on the reverse strand, counting down.
TCTGAGTATTTTCCCAGAAGAATTAAAGACATTATACCACAGCAATGTATGTGCACCCATGTTTATAGCAGCACAATTTGTTACAGCTAAATCTTGGAAGCAACCCAGACGCCCATTGACTGAGGAATAGATAAAAAAGATGTGGTAGTTTTATACAATGGAGTATTACTCAGCTATAAAGAATGATGATCTCGAGGCTTTTGTAGGTAGATGGATGCAACTAGAGACCATACTCAGAAGTGAAATACATCCAACCCACATCTGTAAACATCATATTGCCTCCTTGGTGTAGGAACTTGAAAGAGTAGGTAAAACTCAAAATGTATAATAGATGATAGGAAAGGGATAGAAATTGCTCAAAGGAAGGAACAACTGGGATGAGGGAAAGAAGAAAGAAGAAAGAAGGCAAAACATAAATATATACATAAACAGCTGATTTTCAGAATGACATAATACTTGGAATGTTTCCTACTAAAATAAAATTATTTGCATGTTTTTCTGTATATTACATAGAGATTGTTGGAAATATTGTTTAATTCCTTAGCAAGTAACTATTTTTGTTATTATTATTATTTTAGATTCTTAATATGTGAATGCAGCATGTAGTATTTACACTCCTTATGGAAAGTTTTGTGAAGTTGTACATGTATATAACACATGTTAAACCCTTCTTTCATCAGTTTTCCATTCCTTTTCTATCTTTTCTACCCATCACTTTATCTTCCTTTTGTCAATGTTTGCAGTACTTAATTTTCCCTACTTATGTGAAGTTGGTACATGTACACATCCCAAGTAAATGTTATTTAGGGCTATCTGAACTATCCCATGATTGCCTACATTTATTTAATTGTTAAAGTATTTTAGAGTTTAACTTATTAATCTCTATCAAAGTAAGAAATAATAAATGAGAAGGATATTTGAAAGAAATGTTATAAACATGAGATTTCTCTTATTACTAAAATATATATTTTGTCTATTTCAACTATAAATTGTTACCATTTTTGTTATCTTTGCTGTTAACTTCATATCACAAACTTTCTTCTACATGATGTAATAACGATATGGACATTCAAATAAAGTAGTTATGGTTTTCCTAATTAAGTGCATATATGTGACATTGATCATTATGGATTATTTCTCTACTAAGAGAGCAAGGAATAAATGATAGTCCAAAAGAGTAGAAAGGTAAAAATATTATAGCTACAAGCTCTCTATTATGATAAATACTGTGCTCTCATTGCTGTTTTTGTTGCTGTAAACAATTATTTATTTTGACTTAAAATTCTTTAAAATAAAATTAAATATTTTCTTTTCATGTACTACTTTGTGGATCTCAACATACACAGTAATTCATGTTAACTACTGCACTACTTAGATAAATAGTTCAGTAACTTCCAAAACCTCCCTCAAGTTTTTATAGTGATATCAGCCCCTCACCCCTAGATTCCAGCAACCACATTCCTCAAACAATATATGGTTTCTACACTAGCATGAGAATGGAATCGCAATTAGCCATTTTAATTCAACATAATTCTCTGAGATTCATTCAAGTTACTTCATAGATTGCAAAATTTGTTCTTTATTGTTGATTACTATCCCATTACACAGATTATAACAATGTTTATTCTTTGACCAATGGAAGATATTTGCCTTATCTTCAATTTTGACAATTTTAAGTAATGCTACTATAAATACTCATGCATATTTTTAGTGTGCAACCAAAATGCACAGAAATAAAACTTACAAGTCATTGAGCAGGTGTATTTTTCAGTATATAAAGACCTACCAAACTTTAGCAGAAATGCTGTGACTATTTGCTTTGCCATTAGTCAATGCACATGGGTTCCAGTTGCAAAATCTTTTCTTAAATCCTAAGTAGAATTAACTCATTTAAATCCTAAGTAAAATTAACCCATTTAAACATATATAAATATAAATATAAATACACATATATCCTCACTGTATATGTATTTACAGTGCATATACAATGTATATATGCTGTCAAAGCAAGCATGTGAACATATTTGTGTAAGGATTAACAACTTCAATATATTGAAACACATAGATTATGTGATGAAGTTTTTACTATTTTAGCTATTAAAATTAAAATTCTAGAGTTAACTTTGTTTGATTAAAATATTGTATAAAATTGAAATTTATATTTGACAAGTATAAAGATTCTACAAAATGCTAAAATATAAAGTTGTTATTGTAGTTAACACTGAATATATAAGTCTACTCTCTACAGTGTTACACACAGATAAATTAATCCCGTTTACAAGTAGCAGCCTAGAAAGTGAATATGAAGTACCCAGATATGTATATATATATATATATCAGCAGTCACTAATTTTTGTTGGATTGTTTCTAGCTTACTACACATGATATCTCAAAATCTCTTTCTCAGTTACTGTATTAAGAGTTTGTCCTTGTTGATTTCTAATTTTATTAGTTTTTATTATTTAATCTTCGGAGAATGATAGTGAGAATATACTGATTGAATACTGGCTTAGATTCAGTCTATTAAAGCACATGTTGATATAATAGTAGGCAGTTTAGAGCAAAAAATAAAATGAATCAGTGTAGATCAGTGGACGTAAAAGGAAGAAATGAAATCTAAATAATGAAATTTAAGGAAAATATTGTAAGCTCTTGGAAAAGCAGGTTCCAATTTTTTGTACAGATATAATTTAAATTTAGAGTAAAAATGAAAATGTGCGCAATGAAAAAATATTTAATGATTAATGTTCAATACTTAAAAAAAAACAACTGAAAGATTCAACACAGAGATATAGGACTTGGTATAAACCTCAAACAAGTCTCTCTCTCACACACACACAATCAAATAAGCTCATCAAAATAATGTTGGAGGAAATAACAGATGAAATTTTAACACATCCAGAAGAAGGAAGACATATTGTTATCAAGAGATGAATGAGTGCAGTTTAAATTAAGACAAAATGGAATCAAGCACAACTGAAATGAAAATTTACATACTGAAACAGTATAATCAACAATGCAAATTTCATATATATTAAACATACTCATCATAAGTCATTTCAAAAATTAAGATACTTTTCATCACCCTTATAGAAATCTATAGAAATATGTTACCAGCATCATCCCATTATTTAAATATAAGGAGGGGATGATTCATACAGAATATGATCCTATATAAGAATGTGAAAATACAGAAAATCAACATGGTAAACAAAAAAATGTAATAAATAAATATGAAATTATTATAACATTTAAAATGTCCTAAAGTTTGCAACATATCTGTAAAAAGAGAAAGCAAAGAGATGAAAGAAGTTAACATACTCTAGGATCTATTAATATTTGAAATTACAAAATAATTATTCAGCACATAAGATAGAAAGAAGGTATGTTGTAATCTGAAAAGAAACAGCAGAAAGAAATATAACTGATATGTACGTAAACTGAAAAGTGGAAGAGTAATTCATGTTTAACGCAAAGAACTTGAGGAAATTGGAGAAGGACATATCAACAAATATTAACATGGAGGAGAAAATTCCAGTTATAACAAAGACATCACTGGGAAATGCTAAATACTATAGGAAAGGGGAAAAAAAATACTTGGACATTTTAAAGACAAAAACATAAAAATGTTAAAGGAAAAGATAGAAAAGCAAACAATGATTTGAAAGATTTGAATGATTTATGTATACATATAACATGTAAATTATATATAACATTATACTCAAGAATATTTGGATTGTCATTTTTTAAAGTACATCTGGGCTATGGGTAGAGCTCAGTGGTACAGCACCTGTGTGGCAAGCACAAGGTTTTGAGTTTAACTCCTGGTGTGCAAAGTACATTCAAAATGTTTATAATTAATACCACGTGATGAAATAGAGACCAGAATATTTGGGAAACACTGCTTCCAAAATTGAAAACATTAAAACTGTTCATTGTTTTCTGACCATAGCAGAAAAATTGTATTGATAGTCAATAATAAAATAATATTTTTAAAATTTCTGACTACAGATTCAACAGTGCACTTCAATTCATATATGAACAAAAGTAACAACGCAATTTAGAAAATATTTTGAATTGCAAGCTAATGTGAACATAAAACCTTAGGTCGGAGCTAAGAAGGAGCACTGGAAGGAAAGGGGCGGCTAAGGTGGGTTATGAGATAAAAACGTGTTTAACAGTTGTTGAATCCATTGACTAAAAAGAAATGAAAAGAATGTCACATGCTTCAGCTAGGGTTAAGAAGATTCGATGAAGAGATATAATCATGTCATGGTAAAATTTAATAAAATAGGAAAAAACACAAAATAGGAAATAATGACATCTGACAAGCTTTTAAGTCTTTTCCTTACAAGAGACCACATTTAACAGAGTGAGTTAAAAAAAATCAAGAAACCAGGGATATATCTCAGTGGCAGAAGCTCCTGCCTGGAAAGTGCAAGGTCCTGAGTTCAATTCTTGGTAATAAAAGAAAAAAAGGAAAGAAATCTCAAATTATTAATATTAGAAAGTGAAAAGTAGACAGTAACAGTAATTTTATAAAAGTGTGATTTTATGAGAACTTATTTATTACTATAGATGAAATGGCTACTCTTAAAATATGACATATACTATATCTAAAGTTAGAATAAATAATAATCTCAATATTGTATCTAGAAAAGAAATTTCATGTTTTATAAATTTTCTAAGAGAAAATCACAAGCTTAATTTTTATTGAGTTCATACAGGAATTTTTCTAAAAATTTAATATGTATTATGTAACATAAATACAGTTTTATTCAAAATCATCCAAGAATATGAAATGAGAAAAATCACTGCCTCATTTTTTGAGACTAACATAAATTTGATCTTAAGGTTCTGATAATTTTCTGTTAATCAATTAAAATATGAAAATTGACAAAATTGGCTAGATCAAGACACAATTTCTTGTGTGTTACTTACTAGCTATAATTGAGCATAATTTGATTTACCTTGACAACAGTATGTCTCTAAGAAAAACAGTTCACATATTTGCATCCATACGTGTCTATATCTGATATTTATAACAAATACAAATGTCAATATTTGTACAATCACTTATCTGATGACTAAACATCTATGTATGATATATACTTATGTTTTCATTGGTTTCCAAATGTGCACACTATTTGTAACCACTGTATATTCCAGATTAATATTTATGCATATAGATATATATTATTTAATTTCATATATGATAAACTTCACATGACACAACATATACTAAGTGCTCTTTACATGAGAGTAGTATTTATAGGGGCTGGGGATTTAGCTCAGTGGCAAAGTGCCTGCCTGGCAAGCACAAGGTCGTGAGTTCAGTTCCCGGTACCGGAGAAAAACCAAAACCAAAAAAAAAAAAAAAAAAAAAAAAAAGAGAGTAGTATTTATAATAGTGTATTTGGTTAGTATGTTTATTTAGTAGCAATTATTACCATCATTTTGACAAATGAATACGCAGTTACATCCTGATTCAAGAAAAGTATACCTTTTAATTGTGCTTGAAAGCACTCTTCCCTTTTCTTTACATGTTTAATAAGCTATAAGAAGCATGAATAAGTACTTTTTGGTAGTTTAATGTTTACTTTGGAGAACCATTTTAAGTGTCCTACATCCCATATGTTAACAAAATATATTTAATTATATCCTCTTATTTAATTTTTAATAACCTATTTCAAGGTGAAGAGGGTACTACACTCTTCATGTAACAGACTCTCGTAATTTTCAGACTAAGTTCTGGAAACTCTGATTGCTTTCTTGCTTGTAGCCTTCCTTCATCCCTGTAGGAGGTACTGTGGCAGCTATGAACAGTCACTTTTGAAAAGGAAACTGGATTATTTTTTTTTTCCTTTGGAAATGAAATTATATCTTTTTATTTTAAAAATAAAAGAAGGAAAACATTAACAGAGACAACCTTTCACAAAATACCAAAAGAACAGTACAGACCATACAGAGTTACAAACAAAGTGGTAGGAAATTAACAATGCTTGTTATATTACATATCGATATCTTCAAAATGGTGATTCAGGAAAACAAATAGAGACATGCAATATTGATCAGTCAAGGAATCATGAACTATTTCTTTCAGCAAAGAAAGAGAAAACAGTAGATCAACTATGTTAGCTATCCAGTATATACATACATATAAAATTTCTCCTTCTTTCCCATTTCTTTTCCCACATCTCAGTTGCCCTTTACCCTTGAGCATTTTCCTTTCATTTCACAATGTCTATTTTACCTCCAAGATTTTATTAACTCTTTCAGGTTTTACACTAGTAAGACAATGCGGTGCTTGTACATGCAGGTCTGATTTATTTCACTATGAGTGTGGTCTGTAGTTGTGACCATTTACCTGTAAAAGCCTCAAGTTTATCTTTCTTTATAGCTGAGTAATATTCCAGTATATAAAAGTACCACAATATTCTTATCCAATTCTCAGTGGATGGACATTTGGTTTGTTTTCACAATTTAAAAATTACAAATTGTGCCGCTATGAACATAGGTGCACATATATTACTGTGATGTGATGATTTTAGATCTTCTGGGAAAATACCCAGAAGGGGAATAGCTGAGTTGAATGGGACCTCTAGTCCTAGTTTGCTGAGGAATCTCCAAACTGATTTCCACAGTAGTTTCACCAGTCTGTATTCCCACCAACAGTGGAGAAGAGTTCCTATTTCTCCACAGCCTAGCCAGCATTTGTTATTAGTTGATTTCATAAAGCTAGCCATTCTTACTGGGGTAAGGTGGAATCTCAACCATGTTTAGTTTGCATTTCTCGAATGACTAATGATGTTGAATATTTTCTCATGTACTTATTTGCCATTTGTATTTCATTATCTGAGAAATGTGTGTTCGTCTCAGCTGCCCATTTCTGGATTGGGTTTTTGAATTTTGAGGGGCTGATATTTTTTAATTCTTTATATATTCTAGATAGAAGCCCTTTGTCTGAGGGACAGTCAGCTAAAACTTTTTTCCAAGTTTCTGGGTTTTCTTTTTACTCTGCTGGTGATTTCTTTAGATGTGCAGAAACTTCAGTAGGATGAGATCCCAGTTGTTGATTCTTTGAAGTGTTTCCTGTGCAGCTTAGTTTTTGTTCATGAACTCTCTGCCTACTCCTACTTAAAGGTTTCTACCTACGTTCTTTTCCAATAGATTTAGTGTTTCTGTTTTAATATTGAGATCTGTGATCCATTTTGACTTGTGTTTGGTGCATGGTGATAGACTTGGGTCTATTTTCAGTCTTCGGCAGATGGCAAGGCAATTTTTCCAACACCATTTAGTGTAGAGGTTGTCAGTCTTCCAGAGAGTTTATTTGGCCGCTTTATCAAAGATTTGGCATCTGAGTGTGTTTTTGGTTGTGGCTTTATCTTCCAGTCTGTTCCAATGATCCTCAGGTCTGTTTTTTAGCCAGTATTATGTTGATTTTATTACAGTAGCTTTGTAGTATAATTTCAGGTCAGGGATTGTGATTCCACCTAACTTGTCCTTGTTGTGCCAGATTGCTTTTGCTATTCTGAGTCTCTTCTGGTTCCAGATGAATTTAAGGCATTTTTCTCGAGATTTGTGAGGTATGTTAAATGTAGTTGAATGGGAATTGCTTTGAATCTGTACAGCAGTTTTGGGAGTATGGCCATTTGCACAATGTTGGTTCTTCCTATCCATGAGCAAGCAATATTTTTCCACTTTCTGAAATCTTCTTTGATCCTTTTTTTCAGAGTACTGTAGTTTTCATTGAATAGATCTTTTACTTCTTTTGTTAGATTGATTCCTAAATATTTCAGTTTCTTGGATGTTATTGTAATAAGCATGGTTTACTTAATTTCTATTTCAGTCTGTTTGTTGTTTGTGTATAGGAATGCTATTGATTTTCGGATGTTGACTTTGTATCCAGCTACACTGCTGAATTTGTTGATTAATTCAAGGAGTCTTCTTGTGGAGTTTTTGGGGTATTCCATGTAAAGCATCATATCATCTGCAAATAGTGATAGTTTTACTTCTTCCTTCCCTATCCTTATTCCTTTTCTTTCTCTCTCTTGTCCAACTGCTCTGGCTAGTTGTTCCAGAACTATACTAAACAGGAGTGGAGACAATGGACAACCTTGTCCTGTTCCTGATTTTAAAGTAAAAGCTTTCAGTTTTTGTTGATTTAGAATTATGTTGGCTGTTGAATTGTCATAGATGGCTTTGATCACGTTAAGGCAAAGACCATCTATGCCTATTTTCTGAAGAGTTTTTATCACGAATGCATTTTGGACTTTGTCAAAAACTTTTTCTGCATCTATTGAGATGATCATGTGGTTTTTGTCTTTGGTTCCATTGATATGGTGTGTAACATTTATAGATGTGCGAATAATGAACCCAATTTTACATTTCTGGAATGAATCCAACTTGGTCATGATGTATGATATTCTTGATTATTTGAAATTGATTCTTGATTATTCTATTTGAGAGTATCTTATTGAGGTTCTCTGCATCTCTATTCACTAGGGAGATCAATCTGTAGTTCCCTTTCTTGGTTGGGTCTTTCTCTGGCTTTGGTATCATTATGATGCTTGCTTCAGATATGAGAATTGGTTCCTTTTCAATTTTATTCAAAAGTTAGAGGAGTGTTGGTATTAAATCTTCTCTGAATTTCTTGTAAAATTCTGCTGTGAATCAATCAGAACCTGGGCTTCTCTTTGTTGGTAAATTTTTAATCACATTTTCAGTCTCATTAATTGATATTGGATTGTTCAGGAATTTGATAACTTCTTGACTCAACCTTGGTAATTTGTACATATCTAGGAATCTGTCCATTTCTTCTGAGTTTTCAATCCTATGGGAGTAAAGATTTTCAAAGTAGGTATTAATGATCTTCTCAATTTCTATGACATCTGTAGTAATTTCATTCCCTTCCTTCCTTATTGCATGAATCTGTATTCTTTCCTTTCTTTTTTTGATAAGGTTGGCTAGTGGTTTATCAATTTTATTTGTTCTTTCAAAGAACCAACACTTTGATTCATTTTTTTTTTTTGGAGGATTTTCTTTCTCTCAATTGCATTAATTACTGCTCTGATTGCTATAATCTCCTCCATTCTTTGGGCTTTGGGCTTGACTTGTTCTTCTTTTTCTAAAAGTTTAAGATGCAACATTAAGGCTACATATTTGTTCTCTTTCTGTTTTCCTTATTTATGAATTCACTGCTATAAATTTCCCTCTGAGGACTGCTTTTATTGTATCCCATCGATTCCAGTAAGTTGTATTAACATTTTCATTTGTTTGTAGGAATTTTGTAATTTAATCTTTAATTTCTTCCTAAATGCATTGGATGTTCAGGAGATTGTTGTTTAATTTCTTAGTGTTTATGGAGATTTTAGAGTTCCTTTTGTCATGAATTTCCAATTTTATTGCACTATGGTCAGATAATATGCATGGGATAATTTAAAGTTTTTTGTATTTTGTTAGGTGTGCTCTATGGACTAGAATGTGGTCTATTTTAGAGAAAGTCCCATGTGCAGCTGAGAAAAATGTGTATTCTGATGTTGTGGGGTGCAACACTCTGCATACATCTACTAATTCCATTTGTTCACAGCTTTGGTTAAGATCTGTAATATCCTTGCTGATTTTTTGTGCACTTGACCTATCTGTTTGTGTCAATGGGGTGTTGAGGTCCCCTGTTACAATAGTGTTATTAATAATATACGTTTTCATGCCTGTTAAGTTTTGTCTTCTATAATTTGGAGCTATGATATTTGGTGCACACATGTGTATGATTGCTATCTCATCTTGCAGTTTTCCCCTGACTAGTATGTAATGACCTTCTTTATCTCTTTTGATTGTTGTCAGTTTGAAGTTTACATTGCCTGCAATCAGAATAGCTACACCTGCTTTTTTCTGGGTTTCTGTTGCATGGAAGATTATTTTCCATCCTTTGACTTTTAGTCTGTGGATTTCCTTTTGAGTACAATGTGTTACCTGTATACAGCATCTCATTGGATTTTATTTTTTAATCCACTCTGCCAGTCTGTTTCTTTTGACTGGAGAATTGAGGCCATTTACATTCATAGTTATAGCTGATATGTGTTGGTTTATCATTGTCATGTTATTTACTTGTGTTGGTTTCCTACTTTTTCTACCAGTTTACTTGCTTGCTTTCTTGACATTTCCTTTCTACTGTTCTTGAAATTGGGGTCATATTTTCCTCTTTCTAGAATATCGTTTAGCACTCTTTCTAAAGTTAGTTCGGCACTCATGAAGTTCTTTAGTTGTTCTTTGTCATGGAAATATTTTATTCCTCTGTTGATTTTGAGTGATAGTCTGACAGGATACATCAGTCTTGGTTGGAAGCTGTTTTGTCTCAGGACCTGTAGTGCTATGCTCCAAGCTCTTCTCGATTGGATCGTTTGCGCTGAGAAGTCTGCCCTAATTCTGGTGGGCTTTCCTTTATAAATAATCTGTTTCTTTTCTTTAGCAGCTTTTAATATTCTGTTCTGCTGGAGATATGGGAACTTGACTATTATATGTCTGGGTGTAATTTTATTTTGGTTGTTGTTGGTTGGAGTTCTATATGCTTCATTTACCTGTATATCAGATTGTGTTTCCATACTTGGGAAATTTCCTGCTATTATTTCTGCAAATATTCTTTTTATGTCAGTTGTGTTGCCTCTGCTGTTTCATTGACTCCTGTTAGTCATACATTATTCCTCTTTGCCTCATCTTGCAGCTGTTGAATTGATATTTCCTGCATCCTTGTTGATTTTATGAGATCCTTTCTTTCACAGTCGCTAGCTGCTATGCTGTCTTCAAACTCTGAGATTCTATCTTCAGCTTTATTCAAGCGGTTTTGGCAGCTTTCAGTGGAAGCATTTTTTTCATGGAAGTCTCTTTGAATCAGGTTCGTGTGTTCGAAGTCCTTTCTATATTTTTCATTTAATGCTTCTGTCCATTGCCTTTGTTCTTCCATTTTCTTATATGTTTCTTCTTCAGATGTTTTGAGCAGTTCTTTCATTATTATTGTCATTTCATTTTCTGCATGAGAAATTATTTCTGATCTCATCTCTTCGATGGCCTTATTGAGGTGTTTCTTTACTTCCATTGTAGTCTTTTCAGCTATTTCAGGCACTTTTTTACCAAGTTCTACGTCGATGTCTCCTCGAATTGTTCTGATTGGGGTGGAGTTCTGGGATTGTGTTTTAGTCCTTCGTTTTGTCATGTTTGATACTGGATGCAGAAAGCTGTTTTCCTCTTCAGTGGCTGCACAGCAAAGGCCACTAGTGTCCTTAGTTTTCCTGGTGGTCATGTTTGCCTCTCAGTGTCCTCTGAAAAGCACTACTTAGTCTCGGGTTTTCTGGCATTTGTTGATTTGCATCTAGTTATCCCAGGTCCCGGATGTGGGTATTGGTGTCAGCTGATGGCAGACCATCTGATCTAGCATCCCTTTGCAGTTCAGGGCACGTGCACAGCCCAGTCTTGGGTTGCATTGGAGTGACAGTCCTGGTCCAGTGAACCTATGTCCCCAGGCAGTTCAGGGTACAGGAAAATACCCAGACATGAACTACAGAGTGGACAGTTTGTGAACCACATGATTTTCTGTCTTCAGTCAGTTCAGGAAACATACAGGAAGCAGATGCAGGCCAGACCGACAGCAATCAGAGAATAACCAAGCCTGTAACCCCCCAGGAGGTCCAAGTGCAAGTAAAGCATGTATTTGAACTGCAGGGCCAGCAGCTGTTTGACCGTTTGATACTCGGCACAGGGCACATGCAGGGAGGGCCCACAAGGGAACAGTGAGAGCAGTCCCCAGGGCTTCTGAGTGAAGAATTCCTTTCTGTTCTGGTTGCACAGAAGACAGAGACCCAGACTGTAATGACAGCATGGTCCTGTGTCACCTGATCTGCTCCCAGGAAGTAGTTGGGATTTACTTGGCTCTCTCCACAAGTTTAAGCTGGGAACTGTGGAGGTGGGAGCGGATCACAACCTGCCTCATTCTTATTCTTAGTCAGCTCAGGATGTGTGCAAGAACCAGACCCGGGGTACTCAAAGAGCAATCATAGATTTGGAAACTGAGTTTTTCTAAACTTAGGCTTCAAGGTTTTATAGAGCTGGGCTCTTTGGTTTTGTCACGTTAGCACCTCTGAGTATAACCTAGAGAATTTTTATGGCAAATACTTCTGTGTACTGTTAGCGAACATTTGTGCTTCTCAGAGTCCTCATCTTTCAGTCTGGGACAGAGCATTTCCTGTTGTGATATGGATGATCTCTAGGACAATTTTGGAGGTCCTGAACCTCTCTCCCTATGCTTCCTGTGAACCTCTTTAAATTTCTAGTAAATCTTTATAGTAGACAAAATGTCTGAATTTTGTCTGTAGTCACTATCTGATCCTATATTGACCAAGACTAGCATGAAAAACAACATTGTCCTTTAACTCACAAAATTTAATGGCCAAGGCCCTTTTTGACAGTGGGGATAATGAAAACAAAGTCCATGAGGGCTTGGTGCAGTAAGGTCTACCCACTTATTCTCCTTCTAATCAAGCTTGTGGCTGACTATGTTGAGTAGGTGTTGTAAAAGTTACATGGAAGAAATAAAATTAGAACTAACAAAGATGCCTAAGTGGAAAAAAATGCAGAGTATAAGGTAAGTAAGCAAAAAAAAAAAAAAGTCCACTCCTTCACATTTGTTAATTTAGTAAAAGGTATATATCTAAAATTGAAGAAAAATTTTCTTTCAGAAGCTTCCTAAAGTTCTTTGGCCAACTGGGCAGATGCTACATTAACTCACAAGCAACTCTTTAAAACAATTAATTGCTCAGAGACAATACACAGGTAGGTGCAGGTGATGGCAAGTGACTGCCCAAGGCAGAACATACTCTGTAATGAATGGAGAAGGCCTTTAAGGAGAGAAGGTAAGAAGGCTGATTAATAATTACTTCCCTTTAGTTTTAAGAACAACTAACCTGCAAACATTTTGCTAATTTGCTGAATGGAGAGTATTATTTTGGTTGACAGTTCCCCCACAAGCTTGCAAATATATATAAGTAGAAATTATCCTGTGATATGACAACTATTCTGTGAATGGAGGAGGAGGAAGAGGAAACTCTTCTGAGAGTTGAAACTGTTCCATTTGCTCATTGACTCAAAAATGAAATAATTTTTTGTAAATCACAAGAATTACAGAGTACAAAAAGGTCTAGACTGGACGTATGATGACTTCTCAATCACAGCTGATATTTTCTGAGGCAAAGACTCATTCTGTAGTGTAGACTGCCCTTGAAGTCACTATGTAGTCTAGGCTAGCCTCAAACTCACAGTGATCCTCTGGTTTCAGCCTCCAGAGTGCTGGGATAACAGGTGTGCACCACCATGCCTGGCTCACAGCTGAAGTAAAGTCATGGTACAAATGATAGTAGATGACCACACACCTCACGGGGATGAGAAACACAATAGAATTTTATACTACAGTTTATGATATTATTTCAGCAAGACAGTCCTAGTGATATTAAATGAATGTAAATGCTTTCATCCTCCTTTTTATTCAAAGATTTCATATAATGTATTGTTTTCCTGCTTTTTTTGTGTGCATTAACATTTTGTTAGTTTGGGGTTCCATCTTTTATGATTCTTTATTGTATTGTAAAAAAATTCCTCTTAGGGTTTTTAATATATTTCATTTCACCAAATCTGCTGGAGTTTTAAAAAAGGAGATGTTTTAGGTTTTTCTTAGTATTATTCTAATTTACTAATCTCCCCAGTACCAGAAAGACTTCTAATATTGCCTCTATTTTCTTCACTGTGTGTACCTATTCATTCTACATTTTCTTTGCTATTTTCAGCTGTGTTAATTTGAGATGAAACTAGGCATAGTGATGTAAATATTCTAAGTCCATAGGAACAGTTAAAGAAAGAAGTGAGTGCAGTGAGAAGAACACATAATAGTTTTCTTTTTAACGTTTGCATTTGTTTTGTTTATATGTCAGAAAAAAATTCTTTCTAACATTCTTTTCCTACTTTCATATACCATAAGGCAACTACATCTGTCTTAATGGTGAACTACCATAGTTCTGGAGTATGAGTTGCAATAGTATCCCTAAATTGTACAAAAAAGAATGATTATTTTCACATTGGTAGTAGTTAATAGATGGATGTGGTGATGCATGCCTGTAATCCCAGAACTTGGGAGGCTGAGGCAGGAGGATTGTTACAAGTTTGAGGCCATCCTGGACTACAAAGTAAACTCAAGGCCAGCCTGAATTGCATAGCAAGACCCTGGCTCAAAAAGACATAAAAAAAGAAAGAAAAAAATGGTAGTAGTTAATAAAAAAAATTAAATTTATGAAGTTTTTGATTCCATTTACCTACAGGCATTCAAGAAATTTATTATGGAAAAATATCATTCAATATCAGTGAGCCAGAGACCTTTAAACCTTACAAATTTGTATATAAAATAGCAAGTGGGAAAGTTATTAGGTTATGTTTTAACAGTTTCTTGTTAAAAAATGGTTCTTCAATCTCTTATCTCTAAAGATGCTGCATTATTTTCTTTATTTCCTTTACTCAGCACGATTTAATGTGTCAAAAAACAGCTTTTTAAAAGATATTCAAAGTAGAAAGCATTACAATCTATTTAGAACAGATCATTTAATAAATCCCCAAGATTCTAAATGAGAAATACATTACACATGCTGCAGATTTTCCCTCTTCTCTGGACAATACAACAAGAAAAATGTTTCACAATTTGTGTTTTCACAAGAGGAAGATGAAATCTCAGTTTGAAATAATAACAAGATTTTTAAAAGTAAAACTTTTGTGGTAAGAGAGACTCCATTTTCTTTTTAAATTTCATATTAAGAGAAGTCACTTAAGTTCACTTAAGCTATAGTTGACCCCACTCTTCACGCCAGTCCTCTTGTTTAGTTATCAACCCACTTAAAGGAGAACAGAGTCATGAAATGAGAACAGAGCAAACAGAGAAAATTGGAAAGTAGTCTAAAAGTTAAACTGCATTGGTCATGTGGAATTTGGCTGTCCACCAGCTTCTAGGAAACATAAACTTTGTAATTATTGTGTGATATTCTCATAAGATTCTCAAAAATGAGGTAACAGTTAGTATGGAAATCTAAAATGTCCTTAAACTAAAAGTGAAAGCTAGATAACGGTGAATATCTTCTCTGGCTCCTGGTTAGAGACTGTTCATCAGCTGGCTCTATAAATTTTTGTTCATTCCTGCTCTTTCAGTCTCTTATGAATGCCACTCTTGATGCTGTATTAAAATGAATTTTGCACTAATGGATATTGCCTTAAATCTCTTTCCTGTCCTACACCGAGCATATTATGCCATCTCTGTGGTATCCACAGCTATTGAGCTCATTTGAGGGTCTTCTGGGATGCAGCAACATAGGCATAACACTGTTTAAAACAACCTCTTCCATTGTTTTCTACTGTCAATTTACAATTTAGCAAAATAGTAGCTGACTGTGCATTTCATTAGCTGTGTCTGGGAGTTACAGGAAACATTCTTCATATTTAAGCACTTGGTATGATGAATGGCAAGATGTGTGCATGCGTGCAAAGGTGTCAAACTAGGAATTTTACCTACATAATGCACTATTTAATGGGTTTAAAATATGTTTACCTGTTTACCTGATGTTCTATAAACATCTCTTTTGCCATGAAAGGAAAGTAGGTGTGACCCATAGTACCTGCACCTGGGGAAAGAAAAAAATCCATTTGTGAATTTACCCATTTGACAGACAAATGGCAAGATGCACAGAGGCGATCTAAAGCAGTAATAGGCTAGTTTTATCCATGAAAATCTCATTGTTAAATTTATATGCATTTAGCCTTTGTTGTTTTCAAGAAAGCATTCTTTTGATTTTTCTGGTAGAAGTAACTAAATTCAGTACAATGGCACATGAAAAACCAGATTTCCAAGTTTTAGAGGAGGTTGAAGGTGAATCATCAGATCATTTATGCATGGATGGTGAAGATAATGACTTTGACATTGGTCATATAGTCAAAGTTCCTTTGAAAGTGAAATGTAGCAAGAATTGACTGATACAGACACAAGCAATGCAAAAGAAAACAAAATGTTACTACATATTTGAATAGCAGATATGGTACCAATGGTCACACATTCAAACGGAATGATCCAATGTTAGAATTAGGTAAAAAAATAGTGAAGATCTTGGCAGGGGTGAAACTTATTAGATGGAATGGTAGCACTGCCTTTCAAAGTTGGAAATTGCTTGTAACAGATGAAATGCTGCCAGATGTTGCCAAATGCACAAATGTTTAAATACAAGTAAAACATTCTGAATACACCAACAGCTGTACTCAAACATGTATTTATTATGACAACTTACTAGCTGATGTGAAAGCATTCATAGATCTGCTGTACTCGCAGGGCTTTCTCATGGTAATTGCAAGAAAGTAAAAGACTTAAGAAAAAGTGAAGGGTGTGGACTTGGGATTTGTAGAATGATGATGACATACAGGAGATTTGGTTTCCTTCAAAAGTGTCTAAGGTTCAATGACAAAACCACGTACCAAGAAAGAAAGAAAAAAAAAAAAACCTGATAATCTGACTGCTATTCTTTCATGGTTTGAGAAATTTGAGGGTAATTATCAAGCTATTTTCACATCATTCAAATACATCGCTATTGATGAGCATCTTGCAGCATTTCATGTTCACTGTAGCTTCAGGCAGTGTATTTCCCCAAAACCTACAAAATATGGCATCAAAATGTGTGTCCTCATAATTCTTATAATTATTATTCTTTCAATTCAGAAATATGTCCTGGAACTCAGCTATCAAATCCTTATTTGTGTAATAATAAACCAAATGAAGTTTTGCACAGACTTGTTAGTCCCATCTCCAAAACTGATTGAAATATAACATTCAACAATTGGTTTACCATTTTCAAATTGATCTTACATTTTCTAACAGAGCACAAATTGACCAACATAGGACCTATATGCAGAAACAAAGCAGAAATTTCAAATGAAATGTTGCAATTTCAAAACTGAGAATTATATATTACAAACTTTAGATTTCAGAAAAATATTACATTAGCCTTATATGTGGAAAAGAAAAACAAATTGGTACTGCTGATGTCTACATTGCACTGTGATGCAAATATTGATAGGGAAGCCTTGACAAAATGGAAGCCTGAGATGGTAACTTTCTACAATAAAACCAAAAATGTAATAGATGTTATTGATGAACTATGCAGCAACTATGATGTCACTTGAAGCACAAACATTGGCCAGTGTTTCTGTTTTATTCACTCCTAAACATGTGAGCATAGTTTGATAGTTTCCAAAGATAATAACAAGTACAAAATATAACACGTTTTCTTAGAAAATTAGGAGACTGGAAATCATGTGACTGTTTACAGCAAAGGAAAAACAAGATGTTTCTACCCAGGGAACTATGCAAAAAAAAAAAAAATTGTTGAGTACAGAGGTAAACAGAATAGTGCAGCTTCACACTACAATGACAATAGGAAAACCAAATGACAATAGGAAAACCAAATAGATGCCAAGGATCGGAAAACAAAATATGTGTTATCAATGTAAGCAGGCTTTGTGTATGGAACATGCAGTTTTCATGTGTGAAAACTGCCTTGGGTGTGACAGTTGAACCAAAGATTATTTCTGTGGTACATTTTTGTTTGCATTTACATTGTAGTTCAGATAGATTTTTCTTTCTGGTGATACCTTTTAGACTTTGTAAGCAAATATACAGCTGACATAAAAATGCTGATGTCTATTCTAAGTACTCATTACATGTTTGATATTTTATCGTATTGCTCTCTTGTTTTCCTGGTAAATGTACACTGTACAATGTAGAAAGATGCTCCTGATAAAACAGGAAGACAAAAGAGGCGGCAAGAATGGCCTGCCACATAGGAAACGACAGCTAAACACATGTGCTGTTAGTGTAAGCAATACACGTTCAGGGAGCATGGAGTTGTCACATGTGAAGACTGACTTGGATGTGACAATTGAAGCAAAGATTTTAATATTACAGTTCTGTTAGTACTGTCATTGTACTTTATATAGTAATTTATTTCCAATGTTATCATTTAAAATACGTGCACCAAAACACAGTCAATGTTGAAAATGTTGATGCTCTTTATTAGCAATAATGATTAAAAATTTAAAACCTCATTTTTCAGTATTTTTCCTATGAAGTGCTCATTGTTTAATATTATAAAACTCATAACATTTAAAGCAATAATTCATCAATGGAAATACTCTAAAGAATAAACATAGAGTATTATAAACCCATCATAATGCACCTTTATGATATAATTGGTGTTATGCCTTCTGGGCTCTAGAGATTGAACCTTTGTGCCGTCTCTGAATGTTGCTGGACAGTCTGCTTTTAGCAGAATCACAGTGCAAGGCTTAATTGTCCCTAAGTATCTGATTTCCTGCCCTTTCAGTGTGCAATCTGAAAGAGGAATGCCTCCTGGATGCCTCCACCCTAGTGAAGCTTGAGAACTACAGGAGTCTGAACTACACTGGCTGCAGGAAACTTAGACTAAGGCAACAGAAAATGACCTGGAAGAGTCTGCAGGACTTCACACCCATTGCACAAGCTGCCATGGCCCCCAGCCCTCCATTTCCTACCTGCCACCCAATTCCGCCTGGTTAAACTTGTGATGGTCCGAGGTCTGACTCCCTATAGTAGTGTCTTCAAAATTGGGAAACTAAAGTTAAGCAAGGTTTAATTTTGTCATCAATATCTCTCACAAGGAATGCATGATTGTTATTACAGTATATAATTTTCCTCTATTAATATCTCAGTTGCTAGGTTAAGTCTTTGTTTAATGATTCATAGGGGACTAGTGAACAGCATATTTTAATATCAAATCAGTTTGAAATGTTACAATAAAAATATCAATTAATCATGAAATTAAGAATGCATTTCAATCCAAGGAAAATTATTATTGCCCTTTTTCATTTTGTTTTTTAACAGACTTGTTATAGAGTAAATGACATGTACATCACTGAGTACAGTGGACATTTAAATTGGACTATGAATATATATATATATTTTTTATTTGTAAACATTTCTTCTTTCACTGACAGCTTTTATTATCAGACTGCTAATTTCTTCTTCTGACAGTTCAATTTAAAGATAAACATTTGATCTTGGCAGTTTAATTTGTGAGCATAGATATAGAAAAAATATATATATAAATAATTAACAACAAAGGTCAAAGATAAAATGTTATCAAAATCTGTACAATAATGAATATTATATTGGTTTGTTCTATGTACAGTGCTTCAGTATCTGTTAATATTTTCTGAAGTTAATGCACTTATTTTGAAATTGTTCATTGGCAAACTGAGGAATCCCTAATGCAGATTGCATTTTTAAACTCAATCTTTGAGGTACATGATATGGAATTGGTGAAGATGCATTAAAACAATTGTAATCAAGTCTTATTTCATGACAGTTCAATTGTAAATATGGGTTTTCTCTCATTTTTATCTTATGTTAGTTATATTACTCAATCAAGGGTCTTTTTTTACCTTTTATTATGCAGTTTTGCAGCAAGTAGTTTTAGAATTTTAAAACCAAATATGATGATGTATTTCATACCACTTCTAAAATATTTCATCTATCCCACTCTCCTTATTCATCCCCAATTTAGGGATCTTTTGTGGTTGGAAAGTAATGATCAAAATCTTCAATGCTGAAACAGATGATCAGGCACCAGCTGGGAGAAAGATGGGCCTGGCTCAGTCGCTATCAAAATATATTCTAAAGTTTGAATCATGTCAAAAAGTCCAGCGTTTATTAATCACGCCTCAGTTTCAGTTTGGTTTTGAAAGCAGTCAGTTTGCTGACTTGAACACAATTACTACTGTTCATTGAAGAGATAGATGGAGTTCTTTGAATGGGTTGAAAATATTGCAGGAGTAGGCAAGTTTGGGACTCACTTTGTGTTACTGAAAGTTGCTCTCAGTATTGTTTTTCAAAAATAAATCTCTGGAGCAACCCTCATAACTTAAAAATTTGAGCCACTGAACTACTTCTAGAGGTGCAATTCTGTGTGTAAGAGATGTGTGTATTCTGGGTCCATCTCTCCACAGAGCTGTGTGAACAGACTTGAGATAAAGACATGAACTTCAAGATGATTGGACATTGTGCTTGTCGTTGTAGAGTTCGAATACTGAAATCATTAAATATATATATATATATATATATATATATATATATATATATATGATTGTACTGAAATTTAGTAGGAACTGAAATTTTGTAATTTAATTTTTCAAAAAATATTTAATGAAAGGGTGAATTATAGAAATTTACCCATTTGAGGATAATAAATTATAGCATTACATATACAAGCAGAAAAAAACTTAATCTCACCTCAAAAGAATAGTATCATGACTACATATATGATTACCCTACCCAAAACAATTTTCTTAATGTGATGCTTTTTGACTATAAAAAATTAATACACATCTATTTTTTAAAAAAAATGGGAAATATACATTTTTTGAAAAAGATATCTAAGGACACATCTAAGCAATAAAATATACATTTAAGTATGGAATTGGTATTTTAGGAAATCTAATAGAGGGAATTTTAGAAAATAATGAGTAGTTGAAAATACTGAACTATTCGTTACTAAGTTAATAAGCTGTCAATTATCAGATGATTAGCTCTCTGTATTAAAATATTAGCATGTTATAAGAAGTTATATGATTTTCTACAAAACAGACTTTGGACAAAGTAAAGTCTTGTCACTCTTCTATTACTTGTGACAGCATACCAGTAAGACTTTCATTTCAATGTTGAAATAAACACTGAAAAGTAAATACAAACAAGAAACAGATGGAGTTGACAATGAAGATCTACAAAAATGACAAATATTGTGAAATCTAAGGAGCTGGGAAACCTGGCCATGGAAAGCTTGTGGGAGCAGCGTTCCGTGAAATGTACAGAATGGAAGTGGCATGCATGAGAAGTGGACTTCAGGAGAAAAGTACCACGGAAAGGAGCACAGGAGAAGCCACACTGCGTAGGATTGGAGCTAAGATAAAGATATCAATTAGAGAACATTTTATTAGATTTTATCATAATACATCAAAATGTCATTTTAACAAGTACTCATTGAAAAATATATGCATTTACTTTTAATTGACTAAATATTATGCACTCATTTATTGCTTTTACTAATTTATGGAGTACAGCATGCTGTCTGAAAGATGTATGCACAGTGAAATAGCCAAATCAAGCCTTTCAGTTCCTGTGTAATCCATATTGTCATTTTCCTATGATGAGAACTCTGAAATATACAATGCATAATTTAAAAATATGCAATATGTTGGTCTACTTGTAGTTCTCAAGAAGAACTTCTGAGCTCTGAAATCATTCCTCCTGTGTAAGTGAAAGTTTGGGTCCTTTTCCATATCTTCAATCATCGCCACCACCATCCTTGCAATTCTAGTTAGCACCATTTTCCTTTCTGTTTCTTTGAGTTTGACATTTTTACACTTCACATTTAAGTGAACTCATGCAGGGTTTGTCTTCATGAGACGGGCTTATTGTGCTCAGCATAAGAATTTTTAAATCATCTTTGGTGTAAAAAAGGGAGTATGGAAAATTGTAATCGGAATGTTTGATGTCATTTCTTTCTTCATTTAAAACCTGGAATTTAGTACTAGGTGGATTTAAGACTGTGAAAGAGGAAAAGTGTTTGTTTCTATTTTTCCTGCAGTAAATAATTTAAAATTGATTATCGTATTTATGTAATGCAATTATTAAAATAATTCAATATAACATTACACAAGTATTTAATATGCTGGAGCTAGTTTAATGCATAAATTGATTAATGGATGATATATAAATAGAGGTAAGAAATGTGTCATCTTCTTTAATCCCCAGTGTTGAACTGTCAAAACAAAAAACAAAATATATTCTTCCTTTTTTTTTTTGTACCAGAATCAAACTCAGGATCTTGCACTTGCCACGCAGGCACCTGTGGCACTGAGCTACATCCCTGGCTCACAAAATATATTCTCAATACATATTTTGTATATATATAAATCTGCCTGTATTTCCTATATTCCCTGCCTGTATTTCCCTTAGTTTTAATATTTTTGTTGTTTTCTACTATATTTTCCATAACAATTTCAAGCAAATCTATTTTATCAATATTACATTTTGAGAATATTATATTCATTGTCTAGAACAGGAATTAGTAAATTTTTTTTTCCATGAAAGACCGATAGTAAATATTTTAAGTCTATGATAAACCAATTTGATATGTTTTGTAATGAAACAATACTCTCAATAAAATGACAAGCACCCTTGGCAATACGTAAATAATTATGTCTGTAGTTCAAAGCAACTAAAGAAAATAGGTAAAGGGCAAAATTTAACCAAAGCTTAGGCTCTTCTACCCTAGAATACAGACTATGTAACTTACTATGAGCATCAAAATTTGAATAATAAAAATATATTATTATAGTCTATTTATTCAATATAATAAATAATTATAAAATATATACTACTACCTTATTTTACATAATGTGTATTTTGTATATATTATTTTCTAACATGTTATTATAGAACATATCATTATATAATAAGATATTTAGTTTATGAACAATATATAATGTATAACATACTAAGGATGATCTGCAATGTAGACACAATAGCCCATAAATTATATCAGTACATCCAGTCGGTAAATAAAATGTCAGTCTTTACTTCGGACTCAATTACCCTCTTTTCCTTCAAAAAGCTTTGACAAAGATGTGCAGTCTACCACTTGCCTTCTGTACCTTCGCTAGCCATCGAAAGCCAGCCAAAGTTAAATGCAAAATGACCCTGGGCATCATAAGAGGGAGGTACCAGATCCTACTTCTTCAGATAAACAGACTGAGGCAGAAGGGGTCATAAAATAAAGTGTCAAAATATGACAGATAGAGATCTTATACTTATGATTCTCAGATATATGATCTAGAACACAAAGGAGACAGAATGAAACAAAAAAGACTAATTTTTCACATACGCTCAAATTCACCAAAGGTATTGTTTTTATTTCCTGAATATAAAACATTGTTATGGTCTCTCTAAGGCTATTTAGAAAACCTCATATACTCAGGCGTGTTAATAAACTAAAAATTTAAAAATCTATTAAAAATTGGATTATGTCAGCTCTATAGTAACATTCTTGTTTGACAGGATAATATCCTAGAATGCCACATTAGCTACTCCCAGTCTAGATGGAGATTTGCGCTCCTAAGCATACATAGAGCTAACTATTCCTATGAAGTTGCTACCTATTGCTAGTTATCACTTATGCAAACCACTTTTTCATCTAAGTTAGCTCTCATTGCTCTCTTTTGACATTTAAAACTGATACCTGAGGCTATGGAGCAAAATTTTGGCTTTTAAATAATTTCTTTAAATAATTACGCATGTGTTTGATGAAGCCCATAGCCTTTCTTCAATTTCTTGTTTTCTCTTTTTTATTTCCACAGGTAGGAACTGTTGTGTTTGGATATTTGTCTCATAGTACTGTCTCCCTGGGAGCAAGTTCTCAACCCTGCGTCTAACTGGCTCTGAATGATTCTTTTACAGTATTAGGGGAAAAATCCTCCTATTTTTTTTCTTTCATATGCTTTCCTAAAAGGAAGAATATTTGCTTTTTGTTACTGTTTTATTTATGAACAATATATAACGCATAACATACTAAGGATGATCTGTGTAAGTGGATACATGTAAGTGGAGTCAACTAGGTCAAGCACCCCCTGGCGGCCTCTGGTTAGGTTTATAACATACAAATTTTAAATTCAATCTATTCTAGCATTCATTTAGAAAAAAGTAAAACATCTTCAGGTACTAGCATACATTCCGTGTTGTTGCTAAACTCAGATTATTCTGTATTCTCAAGGACAATTTCAGAGGAGATGGAAGAACTTTTGTACTTGAAGCTGAAAAATTGACAATAGGCAGATGTGATCTGTTTGGTCACCTTCCTCTGCTCTCTTCTCAGAACTCTGTGAGGTCTGTTCTTTGAATTCCTAAAGTCTACAACAGTTGATAACATACAATAATCATTCAGTAAATATTTGCTGAATGAGGCTTCCCTCTGAGGGTTGTACCAGCTCTGAATTGACTTTATGTCTATCTTTGCAATTTTGTTAGTCTAAGACAGCAGTAAATAGTTTAGATCTTCCAGATAAGTATCCCTAGGGTAATGTTTGATTTCATTTCATAAACATTTGAGAGAGATAAAGGGGACACAAACAAACAGAGAAGGAAGGAATAATCAATACACCTTTCATACAAAGAAGCTTTCATTTTCTTTGTGAAAGTATTTCAGTAAGTCAAACTTACCAGTTCCTTTAGTATAGAACTTTTCTGTGGTACAACATAAATTATAACTATTTTGATAAATTTATATGGTCACTGAAATGGAGGTGAAGTACTAACTTATGAAGGATTTTGGACATGAAATTATTTCCAAAAAAATTAATTAACATAAACTTTTCATTACAAAAGAAATACATTTTTCCATTTATAATCGAATGTGTGCTCAGTTCTTCTGGGAGAATTGAAAATCACTGGGATGTTTCACCAGAAACTAAAGCTGAATAATTCAAACTACATATAAAATGCTATATATTCCTAGTTTATTTGACTTCAATTTAATCTGCTGTTTTATAAAGGTGTGGCCTTTCTAGGTGTTTAAAAGAATATTTATGAAATATCTTGACAACAATTATCCCTCTGTGAATGCCCTTGTGAAAATTTCTTCCTGGCTAAGCATGGGTGGTACACTCATAATCACAACACTCAAGAGGCTGAAACAGGAAGATTGTCAATAGTTTCAGGCCAGCCTGAAATACATAGAAAGACTCCATCCAAAAAAAAAAAGGGATAAAGAAACACTATTTCTTACTAATTAAGCTTTAAGTTTGGGAAACAATTAAATTAATTACTTAGATCTAAATGTTATCTATAACTGCACAACTTATTTTATCACCACAAATTTTCAGTATATAATGATTACATTTACTATAAGGAACTAGTACGTATACTTACATTTCAATTTCCTTCTTTTTCGCCCCTCGTCCACTCCCCTTTTTATTTTTCCAGCACCAGATTTATTTATTTATCTCATAAGAACTTATAAAGGTAATTATCATATATACTTACAGAATTATTTTCTGCTTTGTTTATATCATTTTATAATAATATATTTGAGAGAAAATAAACATTTTAATGTTCAGATATTTACTGTAATCTTTCTCTTGGTAGGGACTTTTTGCTGAAATAAAATAAAAACACTATATGGTTAAAATGAATGTAACAGTTACTGATGTCATATTATTCTATAAATTTCTATCTTTGACTTCATGCAAATATACACGTGCCCCAACAACAAAGTGTACCGTTGTAGCCTGTTTTATTAAAATTTCAAGATCTTCATAAAATCTCTAAATCATAGAAATGTAGTATGACAGCAATTAAACTATTTATAATCTTATTAAATCTGAGTAAAGGTGTCAACTTATTGAAATAAGCAACCTATTTTATTTATTTTACAGATGTAATGTCAAGATAAAAATGTTAATATATTACAAATTATTTTGCAAAGTCAGAACATTTGCTTATGTACACATTTATAACGCTTTTTTAGATATGTTACTTTACAAAGTTTTCAATATATCACTCTATATACACTACAGAAGTTGATAAGTGTACTATACACTTGTTTTTATAAACTGGGCCTTATTCAAAGCATTGAGATGTCTGCTCACTTGTAGTTTATTACTTGAAAAGTAAACCGATGAACTTATGATGTCACTCTCTACTCACACGTTTATTTTTTTCCAGTTTGTTCTGCTCCCTTCTCTAATTAGCAGTTTAGTTACTTGGATATAAAGACATACATCTTGAAATGTTTGGCCAGAAACCGACATTTCAGCATCTCAATGTCCATGCCATTCTGTTGCATTACACAATATAATAGTCTTATGGTCTGACAAGATTTTCTAAATGCCTGTTCAAAATCTTAACAGATGTATCTTTCATATGTGCAAATGACAAACAAATATTTTATTCAATCCTGGATAGTTAGGTCTTTCAAAACTAGATTATTTCATTTTTCATGGGTACCAATATATTTCTTACTTTTGTTAGATAATTTTAAATGTCCTACTAAAATAAGATTAATTTGCCACACAGTTGAAGCCTTTCTTTCTTTGCTGAACTTATTTTATTAAAAACTTTTCCTGGATAAGGAGGTGAGACATTTGTGAATATGATTCAGAAAACACAGTATATAAGTAATTTATGAGTTATAAATAGGTTCTATGTTGGTAGCATTGAAATATATCTGGATCAAATAATTGCTTTTGAGTCGGACAGGTTTCTGGCCTACTGGACTGTTATTATAGGAAAATATCATAATTCTTTTTGGTGAACACAATCTTGGGTTGGTATTTCTATTTAATTTTTTAAATATTGTGAAATTTCATACAGTGAAATTAATCTCTTAATAGAAGCATTGTCAATGAGCCTTGAATTCTTTCATAAAATTTTTTTCAAATTCATGTTATCAGATGACCTTAAAGATTAACAACGAATTTATATTCTTACAGTAGAGAGTGAGAGCATGATTCAGCAGTGGCTCACTGTCTCTCAAGGAGAGAAACACACTATTTCAGTGAACTTAGTTTCCAAATCCTCAATATATGAGAAACAATATTTGGAGGCAAAGGAGAACTTTGTTTTAGGAATTAGGTTGCTTAAATTTTTCTATTATTTGCTGTAATTTAGAGACACACGCATGTCAAAAATATTTCTGGACACTTTATAAAAGTTATCAACTTGCCCTATAACCTCCTAATACTGTGTCTGTGTCATGCCAAGTATTCCCATAGACAATGACAATTCACTGGTAAACATGAAATTCACATTGCTATCTCATTTTGTCCTAATACTTGTACCCAATTTTGCCAGTTATCTCAATATAGTCCTTAAGCACAACCTAATATAAAGCACTTTGTTTTTATTTGTCATATACAAGTCTGCAATTATTTTACATTTTTTCCTTGAGAGTGGAGGGAAATATTCACAACTAAATGGTAGTATTTTCTAGGATATTTCATAATTTCATAAATATTTCATATTTTCTAGGATATTTCATGATTTCAGCATGTCTGCTGTACAACCAGAATAGAGAAAGGTATTGTATCTCTGGTGGAACTGTCACAGACACAATGCTGGAGATCAAACCTAAGTCTTTCTGTATGTGTGCACTCCACCCCTGAACTACACTTCCAGGCCCTATCTCAAAAGTTTGAATTGAACCATTTTTAATTTAACTAACTATGTTGTGAAATTCCCTAATTAACAAATGAGTTCCCGTATAGGAGAATTTTTCCTAAGTTGGATTCTATTGTAAACTAACAAAGTAGGCTTTATACAGTATACTTGTGACAGTTCCAATTCACATGTTTGCAAGTCAGGGAATATTTCTTTACAATACCATTAAGAATGAAATTTACTACAAAAATCTGCAACAAGAAATATATAATAAAGTCAAATATAGACAAATATTTTTTCAAATTAAAACTCAAGGAAAACCCATTAATCTTGTATTTCTTAAGGAATGTGGGAAATTAAATATGGGCAACTTAGTGAAATTCTGTCTTAAAAAATAACAGCGGGGGTGCTGGGGATTTAGCTCAGCAGCACAGCACCTGCCTGGCAAGCACCAGGTCATGAGTTCGAATCCCAGTACCAGAAACAAAACAAAAAAATAACAATGGCTGGGAATGTAGTTCAGTACCTCGCATTCATCTTTGGTTCCAGAAAAAATAAAAGACAGGGAGAGAAGGAGAGAAAGAAAGAGAGAAAGAGAGAAGAAGAAGAAGAAGAAGAAGAAGAAGAAGAAGAAGAAGAAGAAGAAGAAGAAGAAGAAGAAGAAGAGAGAAGAAGAAAGGAGAAGGAGAAGGAGAAAAGAAGAAGGAGAAGGAGAAGGAGGAGTAGGAGAAGGACAATGACAAGGAGAAGATCAAGGAGGAGGAGAAGGACAAGGACAAGGAGAAGGACAAGGAGGAGAAGGAGAAGAAGAAGAGGAAAACTAAGACAATTTTAGGCACAAGTAAAATTTTAAGTTATTGGAATGAGTAAATGATTAAATTAATAATTAATATTTCCTGAAAATAATCACTTAGGCCAATGTGTGGACAGTACCATGGAGAAAATGAAGATAAATGCTACTTTTAAGATAGTTACTAAGAATTTGAAATTTTAGAATAAAAACTGAACAGAGTCAAAGAGTACATTTTGTTATGTAATAGTTACTCATTTTTCCAAACAATGAGAGGTATGCCATGAAAACTGATACTAGACAGAGATTAATTGTTATTTATAAGATGTATAATAAAAATATTCATTCAATAAACTTTAAAATTCTACCTTATTTCAAATGTAACTGTCAGATAATATTGCTTATTAATAAGAACAGGCATGTTTGAATGGATTAGTTTGTTTCAGTAATAAGAATTGAGTTGAATTTGATTCATTGAACTATTTTTTTAAAAATATCATATAAAGATATAAATACTTCCATGCACTCAAGATGTGTAAAAATAGATATGATTAATTGAGCAAAACAGATCAAGACATATAATACATTTAAAGGATTAGGAAGAAATATATTTTCATAAATATAGTTTTAATTTATATAGTTGTTAGTTTTGACTAATTTTACTCATACAAGATAAATATAGCATTGCTAAAATTGTTTTATGAAAATTAAACTTGCTTTAAACATGACAGTTATAATTTAGTAACTCAATGTAATTTAGTACTAAGGATATGAAATCAGACATATTTCTGGTTAAATCAATGAGAATTTCAATAGTTTTTTCATACCATGTTTTCTCAATAACCTGAGAGGGAGGATGGGATAAGGATAGTGGGGAGGGAATCAGAGAGAGAGAGAGAGAGAGACAGAGAGAGGTTTATTTAGCTAACTGTTTGCAGAGGTTTCAGCCCATAATCAGCTGACTTCAGAGCAGGTTGGCATGGCAGAGGCACGAGAGTTCATAGTGGCTGGGGTGACCGAAGACAACAAAGCAACAAGAGCAAAAATGGGGAAGCAAGCCTCTTTCCATTCCTTATATTGTATGCAGGCTACCCACCCTAGGGCGAGTGTAGCACTCATACCACCAATCCCAGCACCACACAATGAAGCAATCACAAACTGTAGATTCAGCTGCCACTGAAAAGCCCACCCGCTTTTCACTACATAAAGCTCTGAGGGGACATCCAGACACAGACCATAACAATCGGTGTGTATATATCACTGTGTCATGATGATATTTAAATTCTTTTTTATTTGTTGATTCTTTCAGGAAGACACCAAGAAGATATTGAATGAATTCTACATGACACTCTCTGGGTGTACTCCAAATTCTTTTATCTGGGACTAAATGTTGGTGAAAGCTAGGCTGTCTAAATGTACTAGTCCTACAAGCACTTAGGAATCATCAGCCTCTCCCTGTAGAAATGTAGAACTCAATATTTATCTACTACAATCACTATTAAACCCAAAGATCAAAGTATATATTACAGACAATATGAAACAAAATAGTCAAATGAAATAAAATAGCCAAATGAAATAAAATACCATATTCATACCCAAATAAAATAAAATACCAACCTCTGTGGGAAGATTTTTTGAAAAAGGGAAAAGACCCAATTAAGTGAGAGCAGAGACTCTAAAGCTACCAACAAAAATAGAGCTGCATTTAAAAGAAAATATGCATAGACTTACTTGAAAATATGGATACTTTGCAACAGGTGATTCGGATTCTCTCAGCCTACTTTGTATATGTGGTGCCAGTTATGCAGTGAAACCATGTGTCTTACCTAGTTTTCTCTCGTCACTGAGACAAAACACCTAACACCCAAAGTTAAAGGGGGAAAGGTTTATTTAGCTAAGTGTTTGTGAAGTTTCAGTCTATATTTGGCTGGCTTCAAGGCAGCATGGTTTGGCAGCATGGTTTGGCAGAGAGGTGTCACAGAGGAGGCAGTTCATGGTTCTCACAAGGTACCAAAAACAAGGGAACTGAAAAGAGTTTTTCAGCCCCCCCTTTTTTTTTCCTAGAAAGGACAGCAAAGATATATCAAAGAAAAGTTACTACAATTTGTAATGGCTGGTGAGAAAACTCAGGAGCAGCTTTCACTCAGAGTGACCCTGTGTGCTTTATATTTTTAATATAAAAAATAAAACAAAATTTTGAAACATAATAATAGAAGAATAACAATGATTAATATATTGCATATTGCTGTCTTCAGAGTAGTTACTCAGAGTACAAACATGAGCATAAAAATTTCTCCAAACAGTATTAGCACAAACCTTTCTTTTCAATGAACTAAGAGAAACTATCTATCCTGTATTTTTTTTTCCCTTTTCCCTTCCTTTCCTCTTTCCCCCACTATAGCTCCTCTTTCCTTTGGAGCAATTTCTTCACATTTCACAATATTTGTTGTACATCTTGGTCCATTTTTATTCTTTAAGTTTCTCACACCAGGGAAACAATTCAATGTTTATACATGTGAGTTTGATTTATTTCATTTATGAGTATGGTCTCAAGTTGCATCCTTTTACGTACAAATGCCTCAAGTTTATCCTTCTTTATGGTTGAGAAGTATTTCATTGTGTAAAATACTACAACTTTTTTTTATCCATTCTTCAGTTGATTGGCATCCAGAAAAAAATGGCTATTATCAAGAAATCAACCAATAACAAATGTTGCCAGGGCTGAGGGCAAAAGGAACCCTTCTCCAATGTTGGTTCGAGTGTAGATTGCTGCACCCACTGTGGAAATCAGTACAGAGATTCCTCAAAAACTAGGATTAGAAGTCCCATGAAATGCAGCTACTCCCTTCTGGATATCTTTCTGGAAAAATTAAAGACATCATACCACAGCAATATACACGCACCTATGTTTATAGCAGCACGATTTGTAATAGCTAAATCTTGGAAACTGCCCATTTTATCTTATCAAGTTTACTTGGAGGGGTACTACTCACACCCTTAATAGGTAACAGTGACAACAATTATTGCATTAAAAAATGAGCTTGCTTAACACTTCTGCTTCCACATCCTGAAGCTATGGGGACCTGAACCACCTCAATTCATCCATCATGGGTGATGTCACCACCTGCCTCTACTTCCCTGGGTCTGATGAATTCAGACATCTATAATCCAGTAGTCAACATGGTGCCATTCTCACGTTTGCAATTCTTCCTCACTGGCTTTGCCTTTCTCACCAGCGATGATTGCCAACACCATCATGCCCTCCCAGTGCTGAACTCACCCAACAGGCCCTTGCCATCAAAAAGGTAGTGGACCTCTTCAACTCCTGCCATAGGCGATACCCTGCAATGGCTGGTGTGTGCTCTGGACAGATGTCTGTAAGTATGTAGATGAGCTTATGCTCTATGTGCAAAAATGAATGTCTGCTACTTTGTGGAATTAATTCTCAAAGATTTTAAGAAAGGTGTCCATAACAGCCCACCTTGTGAGCTCGAGATGGTAGTCACCTTCATTAGCAACAGTATTGCCCTAAGGGGCTTCCAAGGACATCTCAAGGCAGTTCACTGTCCTGTTCGATTGTAAGGCATTCCTCCATTGGCAAACAGGTGAAGAAATGGATGAGCAACATGAATGGCTGATCTTTGAGTTCCAGGAATATGCGAACGTCCCTGCAGAAGAAAAAGAGGCTTTTGGTGAGGGGGCCAGAGAGAAAACCTACAGCAGTGCCACCTATCACCTCAGGATTCTCATTTTCTTCCACCTTCTTGAACTATTTCTTTCTTCGCTTTTAGAATTTACGCCTGCTGCTTCTACCTTTGTTGCTGTTGTTATTGCTGCTTATTCTTTTCCCCCTTTTGAAGAGTGTAGAATATTGTCTCACACATAGTTATCACTGTCTCCACTCAGGCACCCCAAGACTTTTGCTGTTCTGAATTACTCTATATTCCTTTAGACACTCATTTCTCACATACGTCTAGTTAATATTTCCCACTGTTTTCTTAATAATTCTTTAAGAAACTGAAATTATCTAGATCTCATTAAGAACCAGCCAGGGGCTTGGAATTCAGACAGTTACCAGGAACCCAACTGAAAAACAGAGGGTAAAGAGGTAGAAGGTAAGAGAAGTTATTACAAAGGAAGAGATGAGATTCTTCCTTTTGTGACAATTTGAGAGGGAAACCAAAGCTTTTAAAGTCATTGTTTTTGGGCATGTCCATGATGAATCTATCAATTTTAAGAGTGGTAACATGTTGTCTCCCTTTATACTCTCAATCTCAGGGATCTAGAGCTCTCATTTCTCTTTAGAAGGATTTGCCTCACTCTTTCAAATGGGATTTTCCCAATTTTTTTAATTTTAGTTAAATAGTAAAAAAAAAAAAAAAAAAAAAAAAAAAAAAAAAAAA
>NW_004955404.1:47688996-47714087 GCF_000276665.1 Chinchilla lanigera | reverse complement strand
TAAAAATGATACAGGGTTTCAAACCAAATGATAATGATTACTCTACATAGACGATCCCTATATTTTTTTAACTTCTCTCCCAGGACACTTTTCTTTCTTTCCCCTAATAAAAAAGGGATCAAAAGGAAAAAAGGGGTTGCCTTACTTTTTCCCTAAGTGAAATTCTCTTTCATTCTCCACCATTTCTTATGCTACAAAAATACTATATTATTAATTTCTTTGCTGCTGAAATGCTGATCTATCATCTAAATAATTGAGTATTTCTCCAGAAGAGTAACAAGATATTTTCTGTATTTTTTGCACCATCTTATCCTTGCCTTTCCCTCAACACTTGGTTTTGTTCTACGCTATACTCCAGAAATTTATTTTGAGCTTGCTTCTTTTTCTCTATTGGAAAGATCACATTCTCCCAAGAGCCAAAAAAGAGAGAGAGAATTGAAAAATAAAGTAATATGATTTAGAAAGGGTGTGGTAAATAGATGTTAATATTGATACATTATATATAGATGCATATATCAATTTATAAATAAGTAGAAGTGAAATATATGATTGTTCAAAGTAATTAATTTGAAATAATTCTGCAACCTTTTCCTTTAGAACCTATTGACATCTGACACTCATGGTGGATTTTACCCCCAAAAGACTATTCATTAATCAACAGATATTGTCAACTCGTACTCTTTTCTTTGTATGTTCAAATAATTGCTACTGATCCAACTAGTTTATGAAGAATGCAGTCAGGTAACTGCTTCAATTGTTGGAGAATAAAAGACTGTCAGAACTTTTATCATATCTCTTAAGAAAGAAATGATGATTAGGGATGAAAGTCAGTATTAAGTTTTCCTTTCCACAAACCTCAGAGACTGTGTTTTCTTCTGTTTCTCAAAATAAAATATTCGTGTTAGCATACTCTCTTATATATAATACTATTCAATCCTATTCTATGATTACCTATTTCTCATTACTCTTCTCTAAGTTTTCTTCTTTATTAATCAAATATCTGAATGTTTGCAAAGATGGGATTGTCTCCTTTCTATTCATATTAATTTGTTTGGTGATATATACAGTATATTTTGTGTTAGCTTTTCAGGGCTGTATTGATACAATACTATAGCCCAAGTGGCATAAACAAATTTTAAAAAGAATTTACTTTTCACAATTCTGGAATCTGGAAATGCATTGTCAAGGTATTAGCAGATTTGGTTTCTCCCAGTGTCTCTGCCATTAATTTACATATAGGCAGGCTTTTTCAATGTCTTGAAGTGTCCTTATCACATTTTCGCAGTCATCATTTTTCTCTTACTAGGACATCAGCTATATTTGAGTAAGTCCTACACATTTAACTTCATTTTACCTTACCTATTTTTTTTTAAATACCGTGTCTAACCATGGTCATAGTCTGAGGGTGTAGCAATAATTTCTGTGGCTATCCACTGCAGCTTTCCAATGCTATGCCCAGATACTTGATTTATAAGATATGCTCAGAAAGCTTTGGGTTGAATGAACTAATAAGACAATGAACAATTTGTATAAAAAGACATGGCCTTCAATGGAATTTTGGAGAGTGTATTTCCTTGTTTCTTTTCTTTTGGATGCATGTGAAATCAGACATGACATTACATGTCCAGATCCTTAAAGTATTTTATTGTAGGATTTATATTGTGAGAATATTACCAGCTTAACAACTTTGTTGACCCTTTTCAAAAAAAATAAAATATTTCAGTACTGGTGGTCTTAGGATCTGCTATAACATATTCACAATCAATATTATCATCTTTACTTTTAAAAAGCCTATATAAAAACCATGAGTGTATTCCTTGTTTTACACTTTCTCAGGTTAGGAGAACCTTCCAAAGCTTACTTAACATGCAGCTATATTAAAGCATCATTAAATGGAATGAAACTTCTTCTAATAGCCTTTGTAAATGCTACAAGTACCACCCTTCCATCATGCAGTGTGTCATTATGGTGTAGCTGGTTGTTAGCTGCTGGTCTGTAAGTAGACAATGGAGACACGAACATTTATATCTAGTTCATGGAAATAAAATTCACTTATGAAGCCTAACAAGAAACTTTAAATTTATCACTAACATAGGGAAAGGGCATGTGTCAAATATGTTCATACATATATATATAAATATACATATGTATATTTGTGTGTATGTACATATGTATATATGTATGTATCTGCATATCTATCTAATAATATTAAAAACTATCTTGGTCATTTTTATGTCTTCTCTTATCTTCTGCCATGTCCTCTTCCTTCTTTGCTTTGATTCTTTTTCCATTTTTATAATATCTATCTTCATATTTCCTACCATCTCTATTTTTAGTTCAACTTATTTGTATTTTGAGTTTTTCAAATAAAAGAAACTATGCAATGATTAACCTATTGTATCTGACTTACTTCACTCAATATAATGGTCTGAAGATGGTTTCACTTTCTGAAAATGACTAAGATCAATCATCCTTCATGGCTGAATAATGCATGTCATTGTCATCGTCACACTGTCATTATCTGTTTGTCTCTTGATGCACATACAGTTTTTATATTTTTCCTGTTCTGCATTGTACTGATATAAGCATGGGAACACAGAAATCACTACTGTTCTAGTAAGAGTTCTGTGTAGGAGCAAATGTAGAAAATATATGCATAATTCTGTGGGAGGATTCATTAAACAGGCTCTCAGGATCAGAGAGAGGAGAGCCCACAATAGACTTTGTGCTGTAGAAGTGGAGGATCCAGTAGCTGCTCAGCTCAATGAAATAAAAGCCAAAGAGTAAGTGTGATCAAGGGTGCAGCACCAGTCCAAGGTGAATGCCTAGGAGTTCAATGTAGGGTTGCTGGTGCAGGTGAATCTGTTGGAAAGCCAAAGAACCTGAAGATCTCGAGGATGGTATCCAAAGGCTATGGCAGCAAAGAATAGAAACACTCAGAAAGATTGGATCTTTTTCCTGTTCTTGCATCCAGGCTACAAGACAGTTGGGATGACTAACGACCAAGAAGTGTCTTCATCAATTTGCTGGTCTATCTGTCAGTTATCTCCCACATTCAGAGCTGTGCTCTGCTAATCTGCTAGACAGTTCTTGCTTCACTCAAGTTGATCTTGCAGTTCATGTCACCACCCACACCATCAGTTCGAAAATCATACACTTCCCTGTAAACAGCAGTTGATATAACAGTGTGGTAAGTTTATAATTACACCTAACATGGTACAACTATATGTATACAACAAAAATTCGCTAAAATTCTCCCCAGAAACTAGGCAAAATTTTTCTTGAATATCTACTTTTCTCCCAGTTTTCCATAATTTAAATATTACAATGCTGATTTAGCAATACTTAAGTTTGGAATTTATTTTAATGTTATATTACAATGAAATAAAACACATATATGTGGTTAATATTTATAGAAATGGAGAAGCATATTACCAAAAGAGGAAACAACCCTCTTGGTATTTACCATCCTTTTTTTTTTTTTTTTTTTTTGGTTTTTCTCCAGTACCGGGAACCGAACTCACGACCTTGCGCTTGCCAGGCAGGCGCTTTGCCGCTGAGCTAAATCCCCAGCCCCGGTATTTACCATCCTTATTTCCAGGCATGCAGTCACAGTTAGTGTTTACAACTACATTCCTATACTTCCTACTCTGTATTACCTTGGCCATCAGCAGAAGCCCCAGAAAGTCTTTGTTATTCATCTGGCAAAGTGACCCATAACTTCATTTTATACTTCTAGAACATTTACTATCCTGCTGGTCTTGAGCTGTAGCAGTAGCATATTGATCTTAATAACAAGGCACAGTAAGATTAGGACATAACCTTAGGTATTGCCTACATTCCAAATATATTATTACCTATGGTTAGGGCTTTGTGTAGATGTTCCCCACCCCAAAGGCTCATGCCATCATGGGTGGGGCTTTTCAGAGGCAGCTGGATGGAGAGTGTGTGATGCTGGGATCCTGGGTGTGTGATTACTAAATTAGTCATGATTGATTTGGCATAGTTCTGGGCAGGATTAATGGTGCCCCACTGTAAGCTAGAGTGCTACCTAAGGCAGGTATCCTGGATAAGATCTAAGGAATGCAAAGAGTGTCGCTTGCCTCTTGTTCCTTGCTGCCTCACTGCCTTCTGACTTCTGCCTGCCATGAACAGTTTCTCTGCCCCCTTAATGCCCCACTGCTATGACACCCTGCATTGGAGCCAGCCAATTATGGACTGAAACACGTACAAACTGTCAACTAAATAAACCTTCCCTCCTTTAACTTTGGGTGCCAGATATTAAATCTCAGTAATTAAAACACTTGCATTTGGAATAGCAGTACAATTGCCCCTTGAAAGTCTGTTTCAGTCACTAACGTTGTAACTTTCTTTTTGGTCGTTGCTGTTGTTTTCTGGTACCAGGAATTGAACTCATGACCTCCTGCTTGCCAGGCAGGCACTATGCTACTGAACTAAATCCCCAGCTCCTGTAACTCCTTTCTCATCCTGTTACCACCAAACTGGCCAGGGGGAAATATTAGCTTCTAATGCAAAGGAACCTATGTTGTGCTTCCTGATAGTATTCCGCTGGCACTGAGACTTCTATGCCAGAAGAGCCTCAGCTTATGGAGACAGGCAGTATTTTTTTTTTTTTTTACTACTGGCATCTCTAAAGATAATGGAGAGTGGTACTAACTCAGAGCACATAAACATGCTTCTGGAGAACCTTGCTCCAGCTCTGCAGGGTACTGATACTTAGCTGACACTGTAATTCCATATTCAAAAGGTCATTCCATCTTTCTATCAGCAAGTTCAGTGAATTCCATTGTCATACAAGATGCATTTCTTGGTCAGCAGCAATGCTCTGTGGAATATCACAGTGACGGATGACACATTTGGTAAGTCCACAAATGGTAGTTCTTAAGAAGCATTATGTGCAAGGAAGGCAAATTTATGCCTGTTTTCAATGTCTATTCCATTAATAACAAAGAGCTGCTCTTTCCAAGATGCAAATGATCCAATATAATCAAGGAGCCACCAGGTTGAAGACTGACCATTCCAGCAATAGTATCTTATCAAGCCTGCTGTGCTGGACTGTGCTGTTTCCATATTATGCATTCAGCAGTGCATCTAGGCAAGTCAGTGTTAGTAAGTGGAGGGACCTGTTGCTGACCGCAGGGATAACCTTCACTCCTGCCCCTATGGACACTTCAAGAGCCCACTAGGCAATGATGGGGTGATTAAGGGAAGAGGTTAACTGCCGCACACAGAAAGGGATAATTAGAGTCTTCTTCTGCAGAGGTCAAATTCTGGTGAACATTTAAGTTTGATAAATTATCTTCCCCCCCTTCACCCTTATGGAGATGTCTAACCACATACCTCTTCCCTAAATATCTTTGTGACCAACAATTCAATTTTATTTCTTCCAAGTACCTATTCATCTAGATGTACCATTCACTACAGTCCATTAATCAATACATAGTTACATATTTGGCCAAATACCTCCCCCAACTGCCAATGGTATTTCAAATACCATTGGATTTATTGGATCACATTACCCAAGTGGTGGGCAGCTTTCCCTTGATCCTGAATCTTTTGTAGAGCCTTCTCTTTTATCTAAGCCACATTAATAACTACCAGTTTTCCAAGTCACTTAGTAAATGGACTAGAGTAGCACACTCAATTACAGGAATTCTTGCTGCCCAAATATAAAGACGCGCACTAGGCATTACACCACTTTCATAAATGTAGGAGGGCCAAGACGCAATAAGTTATCCTTTATCTTAAGGGATTTCTCTGACTGACCTATCATGAGACTCTCAAAAACATCACTATTGTACAAGCACCTTGAAATTTAGTTAAATTTAATTTCTTCCTTCTGACCAGCAAATGCTTCACAAACAAGTCTAGAGCACTTGCTAATTTTTGCTCACTTGGTCTAATAAGCATAATTCTATCAATACAATGGATGGTGTGATTCCTTATGGAAGATAAAGATCATCAAGGTTCCTGAGGGTTAACCCTGGAGAATTTATGTGCCCTTAAGGTAAAATAGTGAAAGAATACTGGTAACCTTTTAAGCTGAAAGCAAATTTCTTCTCAGGGGTTGTATGGCTACAAATGTAAAGGGGAAAAAGCATTGTCCAAACGAGTAGCCGCATATAAGGTATCTGAAAATTTGTTCCTCTGCTCATCATGGAAACCACATCCGGTACAGCAGCTATAACTGGAGTCACTTGATCAACGTTATGACGATCCATCATCATTGTCTTAGTTACTTTTTTCTACTGCTGAGACGAAATTCCCAACACCCAAAGTTAAAGGGGGAAAGGTTTATTTAACTCAGAGTTTATATAGGTTTCAGCCCATACTCTACAGAATCCAAGGCAGGGTGGTTTCACAGAGGAGCAACAGTGAAGTTTTTTCATGAGTTACTATGCAGAATTTCCACCCTCTGGAAATACTGACAACTGAAACTATTACATTGTGCAATAACACAACACTTAGTTTATTTTATTGGCTTATAACCAAATGTATGGATTCATGCAGTAAAATGTTTATTTTTTTCTCTCCAAATATATATCATATCAATTCTAATTTTTACCCTAAGCAGTTATTACAGAGAAGTTCTCTAGCAAAGGATGATTCCTTTCAAAATACTTACAATTCAGTTATTCTTCAACTCAGTTTATTTAGTACTTATCAAAATCTTCAAACTAATTAAATAATATACCTATCATACACATTTTTATTTCATGTCTTAGTTCTAAATACAGAGGTAAGTAAATGAATTCTGACTTGCATTGAGTAATTTACATTAAAAGAGATGTAAGGATGTAATTTCCATTAAAGGAGACACTTGCATCTTCAAATGAACAGTGGAT
Organism: Chinchilla lanigera; assembly: GCF_000276665.1. NCBI lineage: Eukaryota > Metazoa > Chordata > Mammalia > Rodentia > Chinchillidae > Chinchilla > Chinchilla lanigera. Next base: position 47,707,221 of record NW_004955404.1, on the reverse strand, counting down.
ATTCAAAAACTTCATGATTAAAATGGAAAGGAGCTATGGTTTGAAAATAAATACACCTCCACTACATATCATCATATTTTCTATTGTACTAAATTTTGTATTTTGTTTATCTCAACTGAAAAAGTAGGAAATTGGCATTTGAATTGATCAATTTTGATCACTATATTTCAACTATAATTTGAGATGCTTTATTAATAAAACATTATTTTAAAACAATTTAGAAGAAATATTTTTTACTTTTATTTTTTATTTTAAAGAGAATAAAAATAACAAAATAACAACATAGACAAAAATGAAACAAAGCAAAAACAATAAAAATCAAATAGAGTTTCAAAAAAAAGTGATAGGAATTAATTGTGGTTGTTATATTACACATGGTTATCTTCAATGAAGTTGCTCAGAGTGCCAGATGTAAGAAAGCAAGATTCATCAAAACTTTGAAGAGAATAAAAAGTAATTGAAAAAAACACTAGAAATGATGCAGAGCTTTACTAAACAAGATGGTAAGAATTCACCAATGGCTGTTATATTGCATATTGTTGTCATCAAAGTAGTTGTTCAGATTACCAGATATATTATTCTTACCAAAGCAAAGGAAAGACACAGTAAATGGAAAACTAAAACTTCAATGCTTCTCGTGTAAAACTTCATGAGAGTTCAAAATAAAGTATCCTGATTTATTTTCAGCAAGTATCGAGGTATTTAGTTTTTCAATTTCCACATCTTATGGCTAATCAAAAAATAATTCTGAATTCTTCTTAAAAATATTTTGTTAGTGTAAACAACCTGGAATGTAAGTGGATATTTTTGAGTCATTAAAAATATTTTTGCTTGTTTTACTCTTTTAAGCATAACGGTTTGCCCCTCTAAATTTTAAAGATGGAGAGAGCATCTTACCTTGATACTGGTAACAAATTTTAATAAATATTATATATTTAAAATTTTCTCTAGATAGAATTTAATTTAAAATATAGATTATACATGATGTTAATTGGTTTTAGGGGAAGAATAATGTATTATATCCACAATATATTGCATATATATTATATTTATAAAGAAATGCATGCAGAAATTGTGTTCTGAAGTGAATATTACAGGAAGTAATGAAATAAAACATTCATTTTAAAATGTGAAATTTTACTAAGTAATTACTGCTTCTCTCGGTTGAAGTTATAGAAATTGAAAAATTGAATGTTTGGATGAATTATTTTCTCTTCTTATATATAATTGTAATGAAAACTTTGCTCAAGAATATCAGAATAATTACAAATTTTTATGTATCTGTTATTAAAAGATAGTTTTAAAGTTTTTCCTCATTAATTATTTTTACTTATAGGTTAGTTTAACATATCCCAAATAAGTGATTATGAAATACAGTTTTTAGTAGTAATTTCAAAGACAACTGTACATGTATCAGGTCAAAATTTTCTTTTTGTGTCATACATGATACTTTATTTTAGCATAATCTTTATATTAACATCACCCTAATAACTTAGTTAATAATAATTCAGTATAGTTATAATGTTGTATCTATGAAATAACATTTTTTCAAGAGCCAAAATGTGGATAATATTTGGCATTTGCATTTTCAAAAGTTGTTTTTATATTAGCACTAACGTATTTCTGGAAGTACTTCACAATACAATTATAGATTTGCAAAATCTACATGTAGACATATGTTTGAAACATGACTTTTCGTTTTAAATTCAAGAATCATGATAGCATATACATTATGCAGTTGTCCACATATACAGCCTTAGAACTATGTCCTGTTACACTAGTTTATCTTCATGATCATTTAGTATAACTTTTCAGGGGTTGCTTTGAGGAAATTAAGCAGGTGATAACAGTTATTCAAAATTTTGCTCAATGAAACTGCAAATGTGAAATATTACTACATTTGCATCCAGAATATTTTCCATGACTCTCCCTGTTGGCTTAAATTTTCAGCAAGGCTAACATCATTGATTACTCTTTAACTTGCTCAGTAATGTTTTTATCATTGATTTGTGAGTACCCCACATTAATCTATACAGGAACTGACCTTATCAAATCTGGTTACGTTATGCTGAGGCAAGTCAAACCTCAATTGGTTTGATTCTTGTACTGTAAAATCAAAGAATGTCTGCTTTATTAACTGAAAATAAATTTACATGTTAGTCTCAATAAGGTGTAGCAAATTGTTTTATATACTACAGATCTGCCATTATCTGCATGATGGCAATATGTAAGCATTACTAAAAGAGGCTCTTGGAGATTATTTACCTCACACACTGTGCTGCACTTGTTAATACAGTTCTCATTCCTCTCTGGTAGGAGTGGTGTTTAGTACCATGATAAAGCTAAAAATATTAACTTCCCAAAATACACACGTATGTATACTTTGTCCTAATTTGTCCTCTACTTTGCTTTTTCTGTAGTTTCAGTTATCAGTGTTCAAAGGCAGTACAAAACTCCGGACAAATATAATTCATGAATTTTAAAGAACTCTGATAAATCATTTGATATTGTGTTCTATTATTGGCTCTTATTGGTAACCTCTGACTGTGCCTAATTTAGAAATTAAATTTCAACATAATTATGCATATAGAGGTAAAATAAACAATATAATTAGGGTTTGGTAGAATCCAGTTTTAGTCTTTGGTGTAGTATATCAGAACATATGCTCAGGATAAGAGGGGACATTTATAAGGCTTTTTAAAAAATAAACTCCCAACTTTTTAACTACTGAGATGAACATTTGATTGTGCATCAGTTCTAGCAGACTGAACATATAGTACATGAAATGAGAAAGCTGTGTTAGTGCCCAGTTTACTAAAGGAAATAGTAAATAGATATTCCCTCTAAGTAAGGATATACCGCAAAACAGACCTAGACTTTTAATACTTTGTCTGTTATTATGAGCTCATCATAAATCCTGACACATTTCCTCCACTTCTATCAGTCTGTTTATCTATCTACCCATCCGTTCACACAGATATATACACATGAATATGAATTTATACCTATATGAATTATTATCTTCTCAAAAGAACAATGCATAATTATTAAGTGGGAAATTTTTCTAACATCCCATTAAAGAGGATTTTGTTTTAAATTTATGTATATGCTGAGAAGGTTTTCCTGGTTTCTGTGTTTTCTAAATTAGCAGTGTGGAGTAGTGGCTCTGGGGTCAAAGTGCACTGGAGACAAAACTCCAATTAATCATCATAGTGCTCATTAGTCATAGAGTCTTGAAGAATTTAATCTTTTGTTATTGTTTTCCTGAAGAATAAACCAGAATTAATAATAAAAAGAGACATACTAGTGGGATATTTTAAGTTGCGAGGGAATGAAAGCAAGTAAATAAATATCTTGGAATAATTATATAGAAAATAAATCAAAATATAGGACCTCTTTATTGTTATTTTTTTCATTTTAAACTGGAAAATACATATTTTGTCAAGATTCAGCAACTGCAACAAATATATCTTCAATGTCAGCTTTTAAATAACACATGAAATGTATTGTTATTGTGTTTGTTAAGCAGTCTATTCGGGACTGTTTTTATCCTTTTAATATGGTTTTTCGAAGAGGAATTTTATTGGAGAACTAGTTTCCCCAAACAAAACCTCTCACATGTGCACTGTGATCACCATATTTTAGAAGAGAAAAATCCATGGACAAGGTGTTAACTTGCTTTTCTTCCTTTAAAAATCTATATTTTACATTTGCCACTGATTTTGGAAGTATTTAGTATTAATTAAATTCAAACTTATTTCTGACCCCTAAAGATAAATACACAGCTAATTATTAAGCCGGTTTTACTGTTTAATTCTTACACTTTATCAGTTTTAAAAAGTTTTAATAAACTAATTTCAGCAGTGTTTAGATTCCGAACATTTTTGTATGCCTCAACTGATACTTCAGATAGCTATAATATAGTATCTATCTATGCTCTATATGAAAATTTAGACATTAACATTTTAAAATTACATCAATTGCTTATTCTGAAAATGAAAATTAACCGAGTTCTTTCATACCTAAGAAGATAATTGCTTTGGTTCATTTCAGATCTTCTAAATTGCAAAACAAATTAGGTTTGTGAAGCAAGGTCCCTGTGTGTGTGTGTGTCTGTGTGTGTGTATGTGTGCATAAATTCTGTCCTTGGATATATAAAAATATTTATTGTATAAATACATCCCATTATATAAAGTTATATATGTATCTATGTATTTATGGCTAAATACCCATAAAACATTTTTTTTGAGACAGGGTTTCTCTGTGCAGTTCAGGATGGTCTTCAGCTCACTTATGTAGCCTGTGCTGGCCTGGAACTTGCAAGAATTTTCCTGCCTCAGCCTCCCAAGTGCTGGGATTATAGGTGTGCATTACCATGCCCAGCCTTCATAAAACATATTAATAGCTACATATGTAGGTGTATAGTTCTAGAGGTTGTTTTCTTTTTGGTTAAGACAGCTCACGTTCTTCTAGGAAGTCCCACATCCTATCAGGTTGTCAGTTCTGATGATGTTATCAACTGATACTGCTTAATGCCTAGCTAGATACATTAATTCATTGGTGACATTTTAAATGTGTTTTTCTGTTTTTTTTTTTTTTGTTCTTGGTTGAAATAAGTATATGAATATTAAATTTCTTCGAACTAATATTTTACATCTCAGAATAATTTCTAAGGAAGGTTAGTCTAAATAATCAAATTTGTCTTTATTTGTTTAAAAACACTGAATTATTTATGAATCTCCAAATTTATTTGCTTTTTCAAAATGTTTATTTTTTAGTTTATGAAGTCACAGTATCATGAAACGTATTGGAAGTGTTTAAATATTATTTTAGATATTTTCCATAATGAATCAGAATTGATACCACTTAAAAGTTATGTCTTCTGACTTCACTTAATATGACCCTTCCTATCAAATTGTTACATTCTTGACGTCAGACATGGAAATATTTTCTTGCATGCAGTTCTGGTTTGTTTGTGTGTATGGTTGGTGGTAGTTCAAGAACAAAATTTTGGCAGTATAAAGTTGCATATTTAACTGTGTCTCTTGATATATCTAAACTTTGTAATTGACAGAATTATAGTATATTGAAGTATGGATAGTCAATAGATTGTAGAAAAAATGCTCCCACACATTCTTAGTATTGTACCCAATTTAAATAGAAGACTAAAATGCATACCTAAATTCTTTCCTAAAATTTACCTTTTTTCTCACAACAAAAGCAAAGTGTACATTCTGAAGAACGTCCAAAATGATAGATTGGAGCTTTTATATAAAAATTCATGCATACATTTCTTATAAAAATAAAAAATGTATTTATATTAGTGCTTATCCTGAATGTTTTTATTGTATATAGTTCATTGTTTGTTAAATAGATAAGAAAGATCTTAACGAAAGAAATGTTTCCTTAGATCTTGCGTAATTAGAATAGTGTTGCTCTTCTTTATTTGAGAGTAAATCTATCTAGATAGAACACTTCTGTTTACTTTCTCTTATTTGTCAGTAATATGTACTTTTTATGTTTAAAACTGCTGTTAAAGACAATCTGTTATACAGTGGTACCTCGGTTCAGGAAGAGAATTCGTTCTGTGATTTTGGAAAAGATGGTCACTTTTCAGTTTGTGTGGGAAAGATGGCTATGGTCACGTTTCTTAACTATTGCAGTATGCAAACAAACCCAAAATTTTGCCAAGTGCTCTAGTTTGCAAGACTAATTGCTTGAAAACAAAGACACTCATGAAGCAAGGTACCACTGTATTTCCTTTAGAGATACCTTTCTTTACTTGATGAAATGTGAAAAACATTCTTTTTATTTTTTAAATTCAATTATCATGTGAAATGAGAAATATTTATTAATATTACAGTAAACATGGATTTCTGTAGGTATTAGCTCATTGAAGCTAAAAGATAACTATGGCCAAATAAAAGAAAATCCATTAAAAATTAAATCAATAGTTTCATAATTACACTCCATGTAATTACATCAAGTAACACTATATGATTAAATTACAATAGCTTAGTTTTTCTCTGTGATGTAAAACAAAATTTTTCTTCTCTAATTCCCCACTATGCATACTCTGGAACACAATCTCCAACTAGTACTTTGGACAAAGAGATGCACATTAAGATATTAGCTAATTAAAGCTTCCACTTGAAGACAATCTCTACTCACATAAAACAAATAAAAAAATCTACATCGGTTTAGGTTTCAGTGACAATCATTTCAAAAACATTCAAAGTTTCATTATTCTAAATAGTGTAAAGGTTATCACTGAAAGTGTCTATAATTATAATAATTAAAATTCCTTGACACCTGTATTTGAATTTAACCGCTCTGCTTTTATGTACTATATAACTTTAATATATCGACTGCCACATAGAGTTCAGCTAACATTTACTGTATATGATCTAGTTCACAGAAATTGTTTATTTTCTTTTTAAAATTTATTTATTTGTTTGTTTTAAGAATAAAAGGAGGAAAATATTAACAGACAGAAAACCATTTATAAAATACAAAAAGAACAATACAAAAAATAGAGTTACAAACAAAGTGGGAGGAAATTAACAATGCTTGTTCTATTACATATTGATATCTTCAAAGTGGTTTCTCATGAAAACAAATAGAGACATGCAATGTTGATCGATCAAGGACTCATTAACTGTTTCTTTCAGCAAAGAAATAGAAGACAGTAGCTCAACTATGTTAACTATCCTGTATATACATACATACAAAATTTCTCCTTTTTTACCTTCTCTTTTCCCACATCCCAGTTGCCCTTTACTCTTGAGCATTTTCCTTTCGTTTTTGCAATGTGCATCATAACTCTTAGTTTTCATTAACGCTTTCAGGTTTTACACTAGTGAGACAATGTGCTGCTTGCACATTCAGGTCTGATTTATTTCACTTATGAGTATGGCCACTAGTAGTGACAATTTACTTGTAAAAGGCTTGAGTTTATCTTTCTTTATAGCTGAGTAATATTCTATTATATAAAACTACCACAATTTTCTTAACCAATCCTCGGTGAATGTACATTTGGGTTGCTTCCACAATTTATCAATTACAAATTGTTCTGCTAAGAACATAGGTGCACATATATCGCTGTGATATGATGTTTTTAAACCTTCTGTGAAAATACCCAGAAGGGGAATAGCTGGGTTAAATGGGACCTCTAGACCTAGTTTGCTGAGAAATCTCCAAACTGATTTCCACAGTGGTTTCACTAGTCTGCATTCCCACAAGCAGTGGAGAAGGGTTCCTATTTCTCCACAGCCTCGTCAGCATTTGTTATTGATTGATTTCTTAATGCTAGCCATTCTTACTGCACTGAGGTGGAATCTCAATGTTGTTTTAATTTGCATTTCTCAAATGACTAATAATGGTGAATATTTTCTCTTGTATTTATTTGCATTTGTATTTCATTCTCTGAGAAGTGTGTACTCATCTCAACTGCCCATTTTTGGATTGGGTCTTTGAATTTGAAGGGGCTGATATTTTTTAATTCTTTCTATGTTCTACATAAAAGTCCTTTGTCTGAGGGACAGTCAGCTAAAATTTTTTCCAAGTTTCTGGATTTTCTTTTTACTTTGCTGGTGATTTCTTTAGATGTGCAGAAACTTTTCAGTAGGATGAGATCACAGTTGTTGGTTCTTTGAAGTGATTCACCTGCAGTTTGATTTTTGTTCATGAACTCTCTGCCTACCCCTATGTCTTCAAGGTTTTTGCCTACTTTCTCTTCCAGTAGATTTAGTGTTTCTTTTTTAATATTGAGATCTGTGATCCATTTTGACTTGAATTTGGTGTATGGTGACAGACTTGGGTCTATTTTCAGTCTTTGACAGGTGGCAAGCCAATTTTTTCAGCACCATTTATTAAAGAGGCTATAGTTCTTCCAGTGAGGTTTTCTGGCTGCTTTACAAAGACTATGTGGCTGAGTGTGTTGTTGGTTGTGGCTGTTTCTTCTAGTGTCTTCCATTGATCCTGAGGTCTGTTTTTTAGACAGCATGAGGTTGATTTTATGACAGTAGCTTTGTAGTATAATTTCAGGTCAGGCATTGTGATTCCACCTGACTTGTCCTTGTTGCCCAGGATTGCTTTTGCTATTTTGGGTCTCTTCTGGTTCCAGATGAATTTAAGGCATATTTTCTCGAGATCTGTGAGGTATGCTAATGGTTGTTTAATGGGAATTGCATTGAATCTGTACAGCAATTTTGGTACTATGATCATTTTCACAATGTTGTTTCTTCCTATCCATGAGCAAGGAATATTTTTCCACTGAAATTTTCTTTGATCTCTTTTTTCAGAATACTGTAGTTTTCATTAAATAGTTCTTTTACTTCTTTTGTTAGATTGATTCCTAAATATTTCACTTTCTTGGATATTATTGTGAAACATATGGCTTCCTTAACTTCTCTCTCAGTCTGTTTGTTTTTTGTGTATAAGAATGCTATCGATTTTTGGGTGTTAACCTTTTATCCAGCTACACTGTTGAATTTGTTCATAATTCAAGGAGTCTTATTGTGGAGTTTTTGGGGTCTTCCATGTGAAGTATTGTGTGATCTGCAAATAGTGATAGTTTTACTTCTTACTTTCTTATCCTTATTCCTTTTATTTCTCTCTTTTGTCTAAATTGTTATTGCTAATGGTTGTAGAACTATATTGAACATGAGTCATAACAACAGACATCCTTGTCTTATTCCCAATTTTAAAGTAAAAGATTTCAGTTTTTGTCCATTTAGAATGATGTTGGCTGTTGGATTGTCTTAAATGGCTTTGATTAGGTTGAGTTAAAGACCATCTATTCCCATTTTCTGTAGAGTTTTTATCATAAATGCATGTTGGACCTTGTCGAAAGCTTTTTCTGCATCTATTGACATGACCATGTGGTTTTTGTCTTTGGCTCCATTGATATGGCGTATAACATTTATAGATTTACATATATTGAACCAACCCTGCATTTCTGGAATGAATCCAACTTGGTAGTGATGTATGATATTCTTGATGATTTGCTACATTCTATTTGCTAGTATTTCATTGAGTATCTTTGCATCTCTATTCATTAGGGAGATTGGTCTGTAGTTGTCTTTCTTGGTTGGGTCTTTCTCTGGCTTTGCTATCAGTATGATGCTTGCCTACAGAAATGAGTTAGGGAGAATTGCTTCCTTTTCAAATTCATTGAAGAGTTTGAGGATAGTTGGTATCAAATCTTCTCTGCATTTCTTGTAAAATTCTGCTCTGAATCCGTAAGGGTCTGGGGTTTTCTTTGTTGGTAGGTTTTTAATCATGTTTTCAATCTCATTAATTGATAATGGGTTGTTCAAGTATTTTACATCTTCTTGACTCAACCTTGGTAATATTTAAATATCTAGGAATCTGTCCATTTCTTCTGAGTTTTCTATCCTGTGGGAGTAAAGATTTTCAAAGTAAGTATTAATGACCTTCTGAATTTCTGTGGAATCTGTAATAATTTCATCTTTTTTCCTTATTGCATGAATCTCAGTTTTTTTCCTTTCTTGATAAAGTCAGCTAGGAGTTTATCAACTTTATCTATTCTTTCAAAGAACCAGCTCTTTGATTCATTTATTTTTTTGAGGGTTTTCCTCATTTCAATTGCATTAATTTCTGCCCTAATATTTAAAATCTCCTCCCATCTTTGGGCTTTGGGACTGACTTGTTTTTGTTTTTCTAAAAGCTTAAGATGCAGCACTAGTCTATTTATTTGTTCTCTTTCTGTTTTCCTTTTTGTGAACTCACCACTATAAATTTCCCTCTGAGGACTGCTCTCTTTCCATCCCATAGATTCCAGTAAGTTATATTTACATTTTCATTTGTTTGAAGTTATTTTTAATTTCTTCTGTAATTTTTTCTGTAACCCATTGGTTGTTCAGGAGGTTCTTGTATAATTTCAAAGTGTTAATGAAGTGTTTGGAGATCCTTTTATTGTTAATTTCAAATTTCATTGCACTGTGTTCAGATAATATGCACAGGATAATTTAAATTCTTTTGCATTTTGGTAGGTATGCTCTATGGGCTAGAATGCAGTCTATTTTAGAAAAAGACCAATGTGCAAAAGAGAAAAATGTGTATTCTTATGTTGTGGAGTAGAACACTCTGTATACATCTACTAAGTCCATTTGTTCAAAGCTTTGGTTCAGGTCTGTTATTTCCTTGCTGATTTTTTGTCCAGTTGACCTGGCTCTTTGTGTCAATGGGGTGTTGAGGTCTCCCATTACAAAAGTGTTATTAATTATTTGGATTTTCATGCCTGTTAAGATTTGTCTTATATAATTTGGAGCTCTGATATTTGGTGCATACATGTTTATGATTGCTATCTCATCTTTTTGCACTTTTCCCCTAACCAGTATGTAGTGACCTTCTTTATCTCTTTTGTTTGTTGTCAGTTTGAAGTTTACATTGTCTGCAAACAGAGTAGCTACACCTGCTTTTTTCTGGGTTCTCGTTTCATAGAGGATTATTTTCCATCGTTTGACTTTTAATCTATGGATTTCCTTTCATCTAAAATATATTTCCTGTATGCAGCATATTGTTAGATTTTACTTTTTAATCCACTCTGCCAGTCTGTTTCTTTTGACAGGAGAATTGAGGCCATTTATATTTATAGGTATAATCGATATGTGTTGATTTATCATTGTCATGTTATTTGCTTGCACTGGTTTCCTATTTTTTCTACCTGTTTACTTGTTTGCTCTTCTTGACATTTCCTACTTAGTGTTCTTAGAATTGTGGTCAGATTTTTCTGTGTCTAGAATATCTTTTAGCACTCTTTCTAATGCTGGTTTGGCACTCATGAAGCTCTTCAATTGTTCTTTGTCATGGAAATGTTTTATTTCTCTGTTGAATTTGAGGTATAGTTTGGCAACGTACATCAGTTTTGATTGGAAGCTGCTGTGTCTCAGGACTTGAAATCCTGCGCTCCAAGCTCTTCTCGATTGAATGGTTTCTGCTGAGAAGGCTGCCATGATTCTGATGGGCTTTCCTTTATAGGTAAGCTCTTTCTTTACTGCAGCAGCTTTTAATACTCTGTTCTTTTGTGTAGATCTGAGAAGTTGACTATTATATGTCTGGGTGTAGTTTTATTTTGGTTGTGGTTGGCTGGAGTCCCATATGCCTCCTTTACTTGTATATCAGTTTCTGTTTCCATACTTGGGAAATTTTCTGCTATTATTTCCTCAAATATTCTTTTTATGTCAGTTGTGTTGCCTTCTGTTGTTTCGTTGACTCCTATTAGTCATACATTATTCCTCTTTGCCTCATCTTGTAGCTGTTGAATTGACTTTTCCAGGATCCTTGTTGGTTTTACTAGATCCTTTCTTTCGTGGTCACTACCTGCCACGCTGTCTTCAAAGTGTGAAATTCTATCTTCAGTTTCATTCAAGTTGTTTTGGCAGCTTTCAAGGGAAGCTTTTTTTCCTGCAAGTCTCTTTGAATCTGGTTCATGCGCTCTAAGTCTTTTCTATATTTTTCCTTTAACCCTTCCATCCATTGCCTTTGTTCTTCTATTTTCTTATATGTTTCTTCTTCAGACATTTTAAGCAGTTCTTTCATTTTTATTGTCATTTCATTTTTTGCCTGAAAGATTATTTCTGACCTCATCTCTTCTGTGGCCTTATAGAGGTGATTTTTTACTCCCATTGCAATCATTTCAGCTATTTCAGGCATGTGTTTACCACGTTTTCCTATGCTACTGTCTCCTGGACTTGTTCTGAGTGGGGTGGAGTTTGGGGATTGTGTTTTAGTCCTTCATTTTGTCATGTTTGATACCAGATGGAGAAAACTCAGTTTCCCTCTTCAGTGGCTGCACAGCAAAGGTCACTAGCGTCCCTAGTTTTCCCGTTAGTCAGGTCTGCCTGTCAGTGTCCACTGAGAAGCATTACTTAGTCTAGGCTTTTCTGGCAGTTGTTCATTTGTATGTAGTTATCCCAGGTCTCAGACGTGGGCATTTGTGTCAGCTGATTGCAGACCATCTGATCCAGCATCCCCTTGCAGTTCAGGGCACGTCCATGGCCCAGTCTCATGTTGCACTGGTGTGAGAGTTCCAGTCCAGTGGACCTATGTCCCCAGGCAGTTCAGGGTACAGGTAAAACGCAGGCATGAACTGCAGAGTTGACAGTTTGTGAACCACCTGATTCTGTGTCTCCAGTCAGTTCAGGAAACATACAGGAAGCAGATGTGGCCCTGACTGACAGATATAACAGACTGCCTGTGCCTGTGAACCCCTAGGGGTTTGAGGCACAATAAAGCATGGACTCGAACTGCTGGACCAGCAGCTCTTGGAGTGCCAGCTCACTTGGTGCAGGGCACAGGCAGAGGAGGCCCACAAGCGAACAGTGACAGCAGTCCCTGGGCCTTCTGAGTGACAACCTCCTATCGGCCATGGGTGCCAGAAATTGTTTATTCTCACTTAAATACATTTAATATTTTAGAATTAATGTCTTTTGTAATTGTAAACATGGACTATTGTAAATAATTTGAATTAAGTGAATTAGAAAAAAAAATTCAATTAAATTATGATCATTTTGACCTTATGTGGTGAGTTGGAAAGTGCACTAATCCTTCACTGCTCCAACAAAAAAGAAGCTTCATAATAGTCTTCGGTGGATTGTATTGAACTTTTTCACTATTTTTTGTATTGCTTGTTTACCTACAATTCATGTTTGTGAGCGCTTTATATCCAAATCCAAAGTTAATCAACTATGGGCCCTCAGCCAAACACCAACATCCCAATGATGTCTCCAAATTATGTTTTGAAAGAGATAATCTCAATATTTATTTATTTTTTTTCTGCTATGGCTTCAACCAGTGGCCTAGGAATAACCCCTTTCTCAGTGTCACTGAGCTTATGGAGTCAAGTGAAAGCAGGAAGGCCAGGGTTCTCTATGACTATGATGCTACAAACAGTACTGAGTTGTCCTTTTTGGCAGATGAGGTGTTCACTGTGTTCAGAGTCATGGGAATGGATTCAGACTGACTAAGGGGGGAAAGAGGACATTAGAAGGGCAAAGTGCCAATTACCACCTTAGAACTGCTCAATTAAATATGTGGATTATGAAAAAAATTAATCATCATGACATCTTATTTATATATAAATAACATGGTAATGTCCTAAGAGACTGAAAAATAAAAACAAAACCCAGCCATCAGAAACCAGCCCTTCTGCCAATAAAGATGCAGGGTAAATATTTGAAAAAAAATATTTAATTGTTTTCTAAGTCTGCATTCATATTCCAAATGCAGTACTGAGGAACTGTCACAAAGATGGTTTGATCGGAAAACTCTAAACTGTTTCCTCTTTGGCCCTTCAAAGTTTGTTGATTCTGTTCTATAGGAAAGGCTTCAATCACACTCTAGTGAACATATATAAGCTCTATATCTGTTGTGGTATTTTCCATTCCATTAACCTTACCTTCTGATGAGAATTTTAAATTGTTTTGAAGCTAAACATCATTATTTTATTTACGAATTTTACTCTGGTATATTACCTAGGACATCATTGTCTAACTTCAAATAGAAACATTTTACTTGGCTTTGCCTTAAAATTATACTACCTTAGAGTGAAAAAATATAGGTCTAATGGATGAAGCTTCAAATTATTTTGGCAAAAAAGTAATCAATTGTTCGGCATCATTTTTTTAAGCTCTTATTTATCTACTAAGTTGCCTTTGAAATTTTGTCAAAAATCAGCAGTCTGTTTTTGTATTCCTGTTCTGTGCTATCAATCTAGGTTTTTATCTTTATGTTGAGAACATACTTACCTTATAATTTTATATTACAATGAGAGTTTGAGTGAATTAGAATAAGTTCTTGACCATGTGTTTTTGAAAAAATTTTGGCTCTTCTATATACTTTGGAAGAAAGATTAGCATTGTTCAATCTCTCCCAGACTCATTTTATAGGAAATGTTTCTAAATGAATGGAGAGATATGTTGAAAAATATTAAAGTGTTCTCATGTAGGCTTTCTAAAGATTCTTCTACTATTAAAAGTTTTAAGTAACATAATACATTTATAATTTTTTTAAAAGTTACTGTTGGTAGAGTATTATTAACTACAAAATTCAGATTTCACTGCTTTCCCACTATAAAACTTCTATAACTGGTAGTTAATTTATTCATAAATATTCAATTAGCAAATCTTATTGGGTGATTTTTAAAGCTCAAGACACAGTCATAGGTACTAGGAAAACAGATGAGTAAAATACTTCTACCTTCAAGAAAAGCACAGTCTGTTAGATGATTAACAATTTAATAGTGCAATAAGCAAATGTCATTTCAACTTGGTTTCTCAGAAAACATAAATAATTAAAATAGTATTTATCATTAAATGAGGACTAATGAAGGTCTTCTCTTACAATGCTGCATTTAAACATTATTCTTGAAAAAAATGAAAGCTTCAGCTTTTTTAAAAGTGTATTATTTTAAGATTTCTCCAGCTGTTCATTTCTAGAACACAGATTACTGCAATGTGGCAAAAATCTGTGATATTGGTTTTTGAACAACCACATAATTTTATTGACAGAAGCAAACATACTGTTTATTTGCTTTAAATTTAAGTATTTAATTATTTTTCCACCTGGAAAAATAATTTTATCGATATTGTTCAAATAACTTTTGTTATTTGACATACACACAGTATAACATTCCTTATACCACAGAGAAGAAAGCATTTAAACATTTCAATGACAGTAAAATCTAATTTTACATCAAAGAGAACTTGTTTTAAAATGACATTTTAAAAGTAATTGCAATTTAATTGATCACTCATGTATAGCTCTATTTGTTTTTCCTAGAGACCACTTTGGAGAATCCAAGCTATAGTATAACAACCATTGATAATTTACTGCAATTTTTGTCTGTAATTCACTATTATTTGTCTATTTGTTTTGCTGAGAAACTATCTTGAAGATACCAATAGATAAAATAACAACCATTGATAATGTCCTACCACTTTGTCTGTAATTTGGTGAATCCCTCTATTGTTATGTTGTCCTTCTTTTACTCTTTAAAATAAAATTAAAAAAACTTAATTACAAAAATGAAAAGTCATTCACAGGTTATTAATTTAAAAGTTTAACTAAATATGCCAAAATTGTATTATCTTTCTCATTTGAAACTAATCATGTTTGCTTTTACATAATATTTAGAAGTATTATTGTGTTGCTATTTTAGGTTTTGTTTACTGTTTGAAAAATTCCATAAGCATTTGGTTGTGACTAAGTTACAAAACAGTAAAATACTTTTAAAGAGAGGACATTCTGTAACTGGGATATAAAGCCGTATTTCAGAGTCACATTTGTTTAGATGATTAGAGATACAAAATTTACCTCTCATGATTTAAGACAAAATTTATGCATCATGACTTAAAGAAAGATTTATGAGGTCAATTGTATGGATAAAATGTTTCTAGGGCTCCTCATCACTGTTTATGTCATTTACCCTGCCCCTTCCTTGCTGACACATATTATTACCATTAAGTAATCTACAAGACAGTGATAAACCTCAGTCTCAGAGAAACTAATGAACAACTTCCTGGTAAGAATTCTTCAATAACTGGAAGCATAGGGGACTCTGTTTTCCATGTTTTTTTCTGTTTTTTTCTTTTTTCTACCACACATTTAGTAAAAGCTAATTCCTCTCTAATTCAACAGCTATTGTAATGAAAGCATTGTTAAGAGGATATAACCCATCAGTCCATTCCAGTTCCATTAAAACCACAGAGAAAAGCATATGGAATTGAGATTTGCTCCATGTTAGAATAGAAGATTGTGGCTCTAATAATTACTATATCAATCTTTTGTTGAATGAAAAAAACTATTAAATCAAAAAAGTATTTCCTCAGTAATAGTGTTAAGTGATGTATAGAATGGGTAACTAAAGCAAAATGGCCACTAATAGTATAAAACCAACTGTGAAAATTGAGCTAATTAGCAAATAGGCAAAATCAGCTGTGCTGTATCCTCAACCCTCATTTTACTATAATATAAACTTCTTCTTTGAAATAATTTGCTTTTCTAACCATATTATGCTTTTTATAACTTTGATTAAATTTATATGCACAACTGAGAAACTATGGAACTGTGAAAATTAATGGTTTATAAAAGTAAGTTGTTCACGTTTTTCCTATGTAAAAAATTCACAAGGGGCCAACCCATGTTTGAATATGTCCACTAATTCAATGCAAGCCCTGTTTGAATTGTCCTTAATTGTTTGTCTACTGTCAGTGGCTTTAATTACCAGAGCCACTTCAAAGAGAATTATAGTTTCTCTAGGCTTTAGCCATTCCATTTGCATTTCAGGCAGTAAGCATGAAAGAAAGAAGAGGATATGTTCTTTCTTTAAAGAAGTCTTCTCCCTGAAATCACCCACTAATCTAGTGCTAGCTTCTCAGTCAGAAATTTTATCACTTGACCACAAGTAGTTACAAACAGGACTTAAAATATGCTCTTAAAGTATGAAGAAATGTTGAGGTTAAAAAGTCTGTATTTCTAAAGAAAATGATAAAATGTAGAGAAAATTAGAAGTTTTTAGAACATTTTTATGTAGAATATTAAATTTTTCCCTCATTTTATGAAAAACAGTTATCTTTTCCTAAATTCTGAGTAATTCAAATGGATTGATAATGGTTTCTTTTGAGAACAGGAGGTGCATAATAGCATATAGCTACAAATAATAAATGTCTCTAATTTTCCTGTTTCCATTTACATTTAGATATATTGATATTCTTGTCTTAATTAGGTAAAATTACCAGTAAAATATTATAGAGCAACTGTAAGTAATCATGTTATTGTTATTTTAATGATTTACTTATTTTACTTATATAACAATAACACAGTAAAATCTTAATTTATGAAGGTAATTTATTCTGGAAATATATTTATGAAGCATTTCTATATCAAAGCAAATTTTCTCATAAAAAATAATGGAAATTCAGATGATTCATTCCACATCCCAAAAATATACATAAAAAATGATTATAATACTGTAATATAAAATAATGGAGATAGTAGAAAATATAAAGAGAGGAAAACACATTTAATCTGCACTTACCTTTGATAATCTTCATGACAGGTGTGAGGCGGACAAGAATTATTTTGTAAATCTTTCAGTATCACTAATGGAATCGCTGCTATTTCCTAAAAGATATATATTTTTTCATGTAATTTTAACAAGGAACCTATCAAATGACACTTGATTGGGTCTCCTTGTAAAAATTTTAAAATGTGACATTGTGTTTTTGTTAAACAGATTCACCACTTGCACTTCAACACCTTTATTTAAGTGGTACTTTTCTACACAAGTTTCCTACATTTCTACACAGTTTCCTACATTTTACATATCTCCCTAATCTCATTTGAAATGAGGGATTTCTCCAACTTTTTCTCCACCTTCTCTGCATATGAGATCTCCTCTATAAACTTTTGCTGTTGGGAGATGATCACCCATAATCCCTCAGGAACAGAGTGCTGCATCCCGCACAGCTCTCAATGTTCCCTGGGGCAAAATGTCTAGGAGATGAAGAAATAAGGACAAGAGATGAAACCTTAGGTCGAGTGAAGCCCTCTCTCTTTCTGGGAAGAAAGGAACTGAACAGTCATTGTAGGGGTGTTTATTAATACATTTAACAAAGTTAGTATCCCATGACACAGAGTTGTTAGCAACTAATTACTGAAATTGTCTTGGGCAAGTTCTTTTCTCAGGATCAAAGTAGCTTGATTGCTATAGGCAGTCTTCATTCTCAGACCAGCCTTGCTTTGCCCCCACATGTGTGACCAATATCCAGCTTCAGCCACTCCCTACAAGAGAAAGAACTATTCAATCAGTTGTGACCATATGATGTTCAGCATCACATACTACTCACATTGCAAGATATTACTCATTTATCAATTGAAAATTTATGAGAAATGTTCATTCATCTTGCAGAACACACAGAACAAGTTACTTGATATCCAAAGTTTTATTGTGTTTTAAAGTTTACTGTTTAGCACAAAGCTTCAAGGTAAAAAGTTATTTCTCTTAGTATTATAAGTAGATTAAAATTTCAGGTTGTCTTTTTTTTATTTTAAAGATAAAAGGAGGGGAACATTAACAGACATACAACATTTTACAACCTATCACAAGCACAATACAGACAACACAGAGTTACAAACAAGGTGGTAGGGAATTAACAATGGTGGTTGTATTACATATTGATATCTTCAAAGTGGCTTCTC
>NW_004955404.1:47656891-47682903 GCF_000276665.1 Chinchilla lanigera | reverse complement strand
CACAGACTCGAGCCCAGGTGTCTAGCCGCTCCTGGAACACTGGCTCTCAATGCGCAGGGTGCGTGGGGCTGAGGGTTTGTTCGCCCCACCCGCAGCCAGAGAAGTTCCTGGGGCTTGGGCGGCGGGGTCCTGATGCACACGCTGCCCTCAGGGAGTAGCTGGGAAATACCTGGCTCTCTCCAAGGGTTTCAGCTGGGAACCGTGGCAGTGTGGGCCAGCACAGACTCAAGCCCAGGTGTCTAGCCGCTCCTGGAACACTGGCTCTCAATGCGCAGGGCGGGTGGGGCTGAGGGTTTGTTCACCCCGCCCGCAGCCAGAGAAGTTCCTCGGGCTTGGGCGGCGGGGTCCTGATGCACGCGCTGCCCTCAGGGAGTAGCTGGGAAATACCTGGCTCTCTCCGCGGGTTTCTGCTGGGAACCGTGGCGGTGTGCCAGGTTGTCTTATTGGCAGGTTTATATGCAGGTTTACATTAATAGAACTGCTAATGTTAAACTTTGTTACATCGCTGAGGTTAAAAATACACTAAATAATGATATGCCATTTTTATATTTCCAAATTTAAATTACTAATATTCTGTTGCTTTAAAACATAGATTCATATGATCTTCATGCTTAAAATTTATATTAGTTTACATGTGGTAATATCTCTATATTATATTCATATATACTAAGGATATATGTTTATATCTTAACATGTTACTGTTTTAGGTGATATATTTTATATCCTTTATAAATAAATATAAATATAAGCTTAAACACAGATTGCACAGTGTAACATAAAACAATATATACTGCTTATCTGTTAGTGTCCACATTGATTTGAGTGGACTTCTTCATCCAAACATTGATTTTAGTGGGCTTTTTCATCCAAACGTTTTTCCATAATGACAGTACATAAATGAAAATTATCTGCTTTTCAGAGACTTACTGTAACTACCTAATGTGTGACACATTTGATATTTTTCAAAGGTCTTTTCTATTCTGAAAGCCTATTTCAATAGAAAATAGGAGAGAAGGAAAAGGAAATGATAAAGCTTAGATAACATTTTCAAAATTTAACACCATAAAAGGTATCAAATGATCTATGTAGTAGTTACAGGAAAATTTTTCAATAATATCTAATAAAATCCCAACTAATAATACCCATGATCATTTATGTAAATATTTAATTTTATGGGAATTGACTGCTCCAAGATTAAATATCTGAAAATAATACTTTTCACTTTCCTTTCTTTTTAAACATGAATAGACCATCAAAACTCATTTGGATAAGTTCTTACTATTCCACAGAAAGGGCAAAATTAATAAATGTGTAAAAAATGCCTTAAAATAAATTTCATCATACAGAAATTAAAAAGTTAAAAAGTAAACAATATTTTAGGTGTAAGGAAAGATACTATATTCATGAAATTACAATAAATATAGAATGATTTTTCATATTTTCTGATTGTGTACATAGTAAATATATGATCAGGTGATCACTGAGAGTTCAGTTAAAAGACTTACGGCTAATGTAAATTTTCAAAATTGGATGCACAAATATGGAAAAATATAAATGATATGCACCCTAATGCAGTGCTCTGTGAAGTCTTGCTATGTGTACATACTGTGAAATGTGTAAATCAGATTAGATATAACGTTTGTTATTTATTTGCAGTAAACATTTGCAGTGGTGGGACAGTGTGTTCTTCGCGCCTTGCCTCCCCACTAACTGCTATTCTGCTGAGGGAGAAATACCAAATGGAAGTGAGATAATATAAACATTTGCAGTGAATGCTTTCTTTTTGCTTTTAAGAATACATAGCATATAAATTTTATCTATCTTCACTGCATAATCACATATCATTACTTTTGTGTTAGAAAGCTTTGCATGGCTGTGATAAAATAATGTAATACTTGATGTCAACTTGAAGGAGAAAGAAGTTATTTTGGGTATGATTTTGAAATTGCTGGCTTTGTGGCATCCAGGAGACAGAGAGAGGAAAAGAGACAGAGACAGAGACAGAGAGAAAGAGAAAGAAAAAGAGAAAGAGAGAGAAAGAGAAAGAGAAAGAGAGGGAGACAGAGAAAGAGAGGGAGACAGAGAAATTGAAATGAGAATGGCCTGGGACCCATTGTATACTTTGTAAATTCTAAGAAGATCATTGAGCTATTTACTTATCAATGGACTAATTTAGTAGGAATTGAGAACACTCATAATCAAATCATTTCCCTAGTCTCTACCACATGCACCTTGGGAGACGTCAAACACAGAACGTACCAGCTGCTTATTCCTCTCAAGTTGCAACTTACACCAGCTGATCAACATTTTCCCCTCCCTCTCTCCCACCACTATCCTGTCTCTGGTAATCACCACTCAATAATCATCTTGTATGCAGTAAACTTTTTTACTCCTACATATAACTGAGTTCATGCAATATATACACTGTATTTCTGTGCCTTGCTTACTTTACTTAACGCAGTGATCTCCACCGAAATAGGAAACAAATGGGCCCTCATAAAGGGAAACAGAGGAAAAAGCAAGTTAGGCAGGTGTCGAAACCACAGTGCTCTGTGGAAACTAGAGAACATGGTGAACGAGATGTCACACTGGGTTGCTGTGGTGGGACAGTGTGTTCCTTGTGCCCTGCCTCCCCACTAACTGCTGTTCTGCTGAAGGGAAAATACCACATGAAAGTAAGATGACATAAAAACAAGTACTGAGCTTGACTTGAGGCTCTCAAAAGGATATTAGTCTCTTGCAGAGTTGCTGGCAATGAAACTGCTTTGCTTTCACTCCATGAGCTCAAGTGATTCTGTGTAGGGTCTTAATGTACTTTTCCTACTTCATTCGGTTCCCTTACCAGGAAACGACTGAGATTTGAGAAACCTTTCCAAGGCAACGCTTGTCTTCCCTGTGGGGAGGGCTTGAGGGCTCTGTGGGCCAAAAGTAGGCTCCAGGAGAGGGCCTCACAACTTATTCTCTGTCGAGTGGGGGCCACCCTGCAAGGCTACTGGAGGCACTCGCTACCCTCTCAGAGTGCGATACTATGGAGGGGAGCAAACCTGGGCAGATGTCTGAATCATGGTAAGACAAGTGGATCCCCAATTTACAAGGGATATCTCTGGACAGAGTGTAGCATACAGAGGATTAATCATTCTACTGTGCCAACCCCTGACATTTCAGGCCTCCTTTGGCAGTTTGTTGAGTAAATGAGGCAGTGAATGTGTGTGAATGAGGTGGACAACATGTTCTGGACTCCAGTTTAGGCAAACAGGGCCAAAGCCAAGTGCAGACCAGGCCTAACCTCATAAGGTCAAGGGCAGCCCTATTGTGACAGCAGAGAACACATGCCTGGTAAGACTAAGGAGACTGGCTGGTGACTGAGGAAGTGACTGGTGTTTTTCTATTGCCTTCCTTGTGAGTGGCTGATGTGAGAGGAGGTCAGTCTAAGTTCACCCCAGTAGAAATTATGACCAAAATTTTCAAAAAGGAATTTAGTGGATACTATGGATAAAAGCTTACTCCACTTGAGCTCTTTATGAGGTGTATTGGTCTTCATTTGATGTGGGTTGGCCTACACGAGCATCTCTATAAAAGACATTGGAACAAAAGGTGTGGTAAGTGGTGACCAGGACACCTGGATACCTGGATCAGTTTCCCTACATTGACTTCTGACTGGAATTGATCACACCATCCCCCTCTTGGCTGAGGGAACCCCTTTCTGGATTTCTGATAGCCACATCTGTCCACTCAAATCATTGCTCCCTCAGGAAATAAAGCTGATGGCCTTCTCAGAGATCAAAGACTACCTTCTCAAGCTGCCATCACCTTACAATGAACAGCCTAGCCATCCACCAGTGGCCCCCAAAATGGAAGTACCTGGTCCTATATCTCCCTTGCAGGTCATTTAACCTCACTTGCTGCACTCCCCAAGGCTGTCAGATGCACTCACTCCACCACATATTCAGTGGGGCTTGTGATTTGGCCCTATCTCTCTCCATCACCTCCCATTTCTCGGGACACCATTGAGGCACCCATTAAGGAGACAGAACAAGTTTCCCCCACAGGAGATAAGAAGGGCACCTCTTGAAGTTCGTGTGGATGGGTTGTGAGTCCCAGGTCAACCCATCTTTATCTACTAGCTGTTCACTACCGCTGATCTGCTGAATACAAAGACTCATACTGCTACAAAAACAGAGCTGCTCCAAGTCCTCCAAAATCTGTTTCAGTCAATTTTCCAGCCCCACAGCCCTACCTGGTCTGATTGTCACCAGATGCTGACTACCCTTTCAAACAGAGAAACCTCAGTAAGTCTTAGTTGCAGTTAAATGGCTGGAGGAAAATGCCCCAGGTGGCACCCTTGATCAGATGCCTATACCAGGCAACAGCTCCCTTCAGAAGACCCCTACTGAGACCCCAATGACTAGGACTAAATGAGCATATTGGTGGATTACCACACTGCCCTCCTATAGGAGCTTTGAGAAGTGGGCCAAAGTGACTAAAATAATCAAGGTGGGTGTAGCTCTCCAGAAAATGAATGAAAGCCCAAGTGGGTTCCTAGAGTACCTTTGTAAGGCTTACCACATGTATGTACCCTTTGACCTTGAGGGTCTGGAGAACCAAAGGATGATTAACCCGGCCTTTGTGAAGGGGGCATCCACTGAAGTCTCTGGAAGTTAGATTTTGGGAATATAAAATTAGCCCTATTACTGAAGATTGCAAACAAAGTCTTTGTCAACTGAGATGTGGAAGAAGGCCAGGATGCTGAATGGCACCCAAGAAAAAAGGCTGATCTGAGAGTCATTGGTAGATGTGGAAGGCCCATTGAGGACTACAAGTCTCCAAAAGGCATGTTCTCCAAGAAAAACAATTTGGGTTGGGGTACTTATTAGACCAATTCATCCCTCAAAAATGAGCAATGTGCCTGCTGCAGTGAAAGGGGACACTTCAAACAGGATTGCCCTAAGTTCTAAAAGGGTCTGACTGAATTGAGGAGGCTCAAGTTCCTGACGGCTCTGCTTTCAAGAGGAGTTCAAAAGGTTTCTTTGAAGACTGGGGGAACCAGGTTCTCAACTCTCAGTGGGGCCCATAGTCATTGCTAAGATAGAAAGTTGGAAAAGTTTTCTATCCACATTGGGCAGACTACTCTGTAGTGACCAGTCTGCCCACCTTTCTGAGCCAACAGACAGTGGCCATCAGAGGGGCCACCAGGCAATCTGACACAGATATTTGTCAACCTCAGATTTGTTCAATAAGAGGCCATGATGTGACCCACCAGTTTCTGTATATGCTTGACAGCCCAGTACCCCCTCTAGAGAGAGACTTGCTGACCAAGGTAAGGGGGAAGATCAATTTCAGGGTTAGTGAAATGTACCTAGAGTTGCCTCTGCCAAAGATGATTCTAGCCCCCATTATTCTATTGGAGGAAGAATGGAGGTTTCATAACAAGGCTTGTCCCCAACCTGAGGGGGATAAATCAGACTTAGTCAAAAAGTGGCCAGGGATCTGGGCCAAAGTCAATCTTCTAGCCATGGCAGTAAATCAATCCCCTGGTGAGGACCGAGCTAAAACTGGTGTCACTCCAGTTCCCCACCAACAATATCCTGTGTGATCAGAGGCCCAAGAAGCCATTTGGTCCCACCTAGAAACACTTTTTGGTTCGTCATCCTTTTACTCTGCTCAGGCTCATACCATCCTCCACCACACGCTAGGTTCACATGCCCAGACTGAAAAGATGCCTTCTTTTGTGCACAGCTGTTACCAAAGGGCCAGTCCCTCTTCCAATGTTGACAAATCAACATGGAGCAACCAGTTCAACTCACCTGGACTTGCCTTCCCCAAGAATACAAAAATTCTTTTGTTATCTTGGGGGAGGCCCTAGTTTATGACCTGCAGTCTTTTCCATCAAAGATTTTAGAATGTAGTCTCTTACAATGTATAGATGACTTCCTCCTGGGATGTGACACCCAAGAAAGATACTGGGAAGGCACAATTAGCTGTTGGGCCTCTTATGTGCAAAGGGATACAAGGTCTCCAAAAGGAAGGCCCAGATTTTTGCATGGATGCTAAGTACTTGAGGTTTTACATCTGGAAGGGGGAAAGACAACTGAAAATGGTTCAAACAATGCTGATCCAAAACATGCCAATTTATTTTATGTGAGTGAAACATGAATTTCCTTACCAAAATGACTCTTTGTTTCATAAATGTAGTAAATTCACAAAAAGACAGTGAATGTGATATAATTTTATATAGAATACTAAGAGTAAATGCAGTTTGCTTATGGCATTCAAAGAAAAGAGAGTGGAAGAATACATTAAATATTCAAATTTGGGGAGTGAGTTAGACATCAGATTTCTGAAAAGGTATAGTGACACTTAAAGCAACTAGAAGGATACCTTTGTAATTTTACACTAGGGCAATTTATTGATTTATTTAAGTATGTAAAATCTTTAAAAGATTCATGTTTCATGAACTAAATCACAGACTGCCATGGGATAATGTAGACATTTTCAAAGAAGGAAAAATACGAAAATAGGAGAATCCATAAGATCTAGATTAAAATAAGGATTCAGCATAAGAATGAAACAAAATTAATCAGTATGAAAGAGAAGGAAATTCCAAGGACAACTTTGGAGGAAATTCTGGGGAATTCTTCCCAGCACATAGATATACCACAACTTCAGAAATGCTTACAAGGGGAAAAGTGTGGTCCAACTAAGATGTAAAATTGGGAAAAAAGATGTGAATTTACATGTGAATTATCAAAAATGAAAAGACTGTTGTAAATCAACACCTTGGATAAGAAATAGAAAATTATCAATGTTTTCATTGCCTTATTGTAAAAAATTCTAGTCAACCCACAATGGTTCTATACAAGGGAAACAAATGTCAGGAGATTTGAATGTTATGTAAGTGGAACTCAAGCGCATGCATGATTTTATGGCGTTCTTTCATATGCCATTGTACTGGTGAAATATCTATTTTTCATACTTCATTCATACATCTTCACTTCTATTGTTTTGTAGTTTTCTATTACATGAACACAATATAGTTTTATGCCCATTATACTGTTTCTGAAATCAAATGCTTTTTTTTAAAATTTACTATTAAGAAATAATTGTGCCAAGAATATACTAAGATATGTCTTTTGGAGCACTTAAGCATGCCTTACTATTTGGGACATACCAAAGAAAGCAATTTATCAACCATAGAATATGCAAAGAGTCAGTTTTAATAGTTATTTATAATTTATTTCAAATAGTGCATGAGTATTTTTACTTTATATCTTCATTTTACCTTTGTTTTTCTTTGTTTTAAATTTAGCATTTTTGATGCTTGTGAAATATTATCTCATATGCTTTTAATTTATATTTCCTTTTTTAATGTATTTATTGTTCTACTGGGTAATCTTCATGAAATACATTATCAATGTTTTAAATTTTTTATTGGCAGGTTTTTTTAGAACAGATTTGTAGGATTAAAATTGAATGATTTGAAATTATATTTTCCCAATCTGTGATTTGCATTTTTACGTTTTTAAAGACATGTTTTGATGAGCATTAGTTCCTAATTTTAACATATATTTACATATTTATTTTTATTGAGTATATTTTCAACCTGGCTACAAATCCAGTCTAATTTTGGCAGAGTAATGGTAATTATTTTTGTTTTCTTCACCAACTCACAGTAAATATTTTAACATTTCACCATTATGATTAATTTTTGCTCAGCATATTTTCAAATATAGAAAACCCCCTTCTATTCTTCATGTCTTAAGGCAGATTCTCCTTTCATCTGTGTTCTTCTACAGTGATTTTTCTTTCCCCTTTATCAACTGCCTTGTCTCCTTTTGCAGGGTTTCATGATTGTCTCCCAAGGTTTGCTAATAAATTTGAATCACTGATATAATCATTGTGGAGGTAGAGACAGATATTTTAAATGAGTGTATTTTATTCCTATAGAAAATATACAGCACTTAAAATTAAGAGGGAATATTCCCTTTATCAGAAATGCACTATTTCATTCTCTCTTTCTATCACTAACCTGTTAGAATAATTACACTTTTAGCATTCAAGATAAACTCAGAGACATAGAGTTCTAGGCGCTCAGTTCTTATAGTTTAACATTGTGTAGCATGCCATTGTGGTCAAGTTGATATTTTATTGTGTCTTCTTTCAAGATAACACAAAACTTAAAAACTGTTATTCTTAAGATATGTTGCTTACTTTGGTTTAATTATGAGGTTATCAGATGTCATAATTTGAGAATATTTTTCTAAAACTTATTGAATCTCTTGATTGATTCTTTTGTCAGTCCTAAAATATATGTGGCTATTATTCATTCAAATATTATTTTGCATCTTATTCTCCTTTCTCAGTGTTGTGTTTAATTATTTCCTCTATGTCATACGTCTTAATATTTTTTTCATTCTCTATAATTTTTGTCTCGGTGCTTTATTTAGGATATACTTTGTAACCCAATATTTTAATTCTGTCTAATATGATATTAAATCCAAGCGTTGTAGTTTATTAATTTTACACATTTTTCTTACTATAACCCACTTGTCGTTTTTCAGATTTTGTTACCTGCTAAAATGCTCTTTTGTGTGGTATTTTTAATACATTGTACACATTTACTTGAAGATACACATGTGTCTAGTTCTCTTAAGTGAACTTCCTCTATACCTGTTTGCTATTATCTCTTTTAGTTTTGATTTATGGAACAATGTTTTGGTTCATTCCATGCAATTAGTTTTCACAATTATATCAGCTACTATGTATATAAAGATATAAAATTAAATGGAGACTTCAAATAACTTTATTGTTCTATCAAAAAGATTTATTTTTCTTCTAAAAATATTTATAACACAAAGTGATACCTTAGTGCAATTAAGGGTTATTGATTAAAAGATGAGTTTAGATATTTATGTGGGTTGATCTATTTTATTCTACTTTTGATGTACTTTAGTTGTGGATGTAGAACTGCTCTAACTTTTGGTGACTATTTTGAAGTCTTTAGGTAATTGATAGGCTCTCTTTTCCTTGGCAGGCATGAACTTGAATATTCATGATTATCATTGTGGAAAGCTCTGGTCAGTTTTTCTCCTTATCTTGGTATCCTCTCCTGCATCACTACAATCACTACATTTATGATTGAGAGAAGAGATGATGTGGTCACACTCACTTGCCTAAATTGCGCTTCATTAAAGTTCAATTGATGTATTTCTGGTTTTTCAGATATGTTATGTTTTCACAGATGATATTTTTTGTCATTCTTCTCCAGAAAGTATTAGTTTTAAAGAATCAAATTCACCATTTTTGAACCAGAATTTCTTAAAACAGTGATATATGTCTTAATCTGTTTGTAATGCTATGAAATATTTGACAGGGGGTAATTTGTACAAAAATCTCTCTGTTCAGAAGACCCAGAAGTCCAAATTCAAGGTGTGAGCAGGCAAGCTGCCTCCTTAGGGAAGCTCCTGGCTTCCAGTACAGCACACTGCTGCTATATCCTCACATGGAGGAAGAGAGAAGGGCAAAGAGGCCTAGTTGGTCCCCTTCAGTAGTTCTGGGCTTTCCCCTTACACAGCAGGGTGGGGTTCTCATGACCTAATATCTCCTTCTGGACCCCAGCTCCTCATGCTGTTCCATTGGAGAGGAATTCAAAATGAGTTTTGCCAGGGAAAAAGTTAAACCCCAGCAATATATTTTTAAAATAATTAAACACTTATATTTTCACTTTCTAGAATGTACCACTTTATTTTTATATTTTAATGAGTATAGACTTCCAAACAATTTAGTTAGTCTCAGTTGTTTAGCATAGATTAGTCACATGTTTAAATTTCTTAGCATATTAATTAGCAAACTTAAAATACTTTAAAAATAAGACAGTATATACCTATGCAATACATTTTTATTTTATATAATCATTTTATATTCCTAATTTAGGGATTTAACTTAAATAACTGGAATTTCTTGGGATTTTTTGGTACAAGGAATCAAACTTAGAACCTTGCTCTTGCCAGGCAGGTATTTATGCCACTGAACTATATACCCAGCCCATTAAATAATTGAAATTTCATTGCCCATTGCCCTATATATGATAGAAACTTGTGGTTACTCTTATCTACACAAATCCTGTGTATTTTGTAAAAGAGAAAGTAAAAGAGTGGCAATGAAAAGATTATTTGGAGATAGTGTAAAAATGTATTTCACAAGGATATCACAGAAATATCATGATAGAAATATGTGTTAATCTAAATTACTGAAGTACAGAAAAATAGAAAGTCAAATGTAACACATAAATGTTTTCTCAAATTTATAAATTAAATAATTAGAAAACAACTAGAGTAATAGGACCAGAAAATGTAGAGTTTGTTATATGTTTGGATCCTAGGTCATTTCAGAGGGAGTAATTGTAATTTTTATGCTATCATTTTCAAGTAATATTATCAGTTGTAAGATATAGGGGCATATAATTAAGTGATAGTATAAAGTAAAGATAAATGAAAACAAGACCTTATAAAAGCCAACAGGCACCAAAATGCTAAGGTTTGAGTTTAGCAATTCTTAAGAACAGATGTGTGAGGGTGACTCTACATGTTCTACACCTAAATCCATCATCAGGATCTGTGTAAGAAATGAGAAAATAGGATGATTCTGTAAGTATGTCTTTTAAGAAATACTCCCATACCCATGTAAAAATATTGCTATTCAGTATTAGCAAAAGTAAAATGTTATAAAATTTCATCATCTGGTGCAGCAATTTTATTGATGACATTGATTAATTATGTCAAATATTAGTGCAGTTGCTAGAAGAAATATAGAGATGTATTACCAGAGATTCACTTTTGACAGAGCACCAAAATTCTTTGGACATTTTGAAGAATATGGACAGTGGCAAGGGGAATGCAGTCCCAAAGCAATAGTCTCCTAATAACTACATTAACTATTTGAGAGCAGTGCATTTAACAAAAATATATACATATATATAAGGTATATAGTATATGTATATTATTATAATATAGAATATATAGTATGTAACACATACTAACACATAATATAAAACATTTAGCAATAATATTATATAGGAAATATATTCTATTGTATAGGAAATACATTGGGAGTTTTAAATCACATGTAACACATTTAAATTTGTCTCATTTAAAATAAATGAGTCGGTGCAGTGGCGGTGTTCTCAGCTACTTGCAAGACTGAGGCACTTGAGCACAAGAGCTTGAGGCCAGTCTGAACAGCATAGCAAGACCCCTTCTCAGAAAATGGCTCTTGACTGGTTTCCTCCATACAATTACTTGCAGGAATGAATTGTTCACAGAGTTGAAAATCCACATCAGAACCATGAGCATCAGTGTGAACTGAAAGCCACTCACTGAATCAATAATCAGAAGCTAAGGTCTATTTTGTGACTATTCAGCTCAACCTAATAGTTAGTTTTCTGTTCTGTATGATTTTAGGAAAATCACAAATTAATGTCTTTGAAGAAAGTACACTAGCAGTAGTGTTACCTACTCCAGCCCTCTGAAACGTTTGTTTATGTAGATGCTGACCCTTCAGCACTCCAACCATACTGGTTATCTTTACAGCATGAGTTAAGGCAGGACGCTCAGACAGAGCTGGGGTCAACATCTATATCTGTGTAGCTCTTTAACATGGTTACTTTGTAGACTACATGTCAGACTGTTAATTTATTACTTTCTGTTACCCTCTGCTTTTGTCTCAGACAGTAAAATAATTATTGCTCTCTACCTACATCCTTTGAACTTTCCAGTTCTCAAGTGAAAAGATTTTCTTACATTAGTAAAGTTAGCTACTGTTCAAATAAAAGATTTGTTTATAGATACTGACAGTAAAGTTACATTAACCTAGAGAACTAAATATGTCTGAGTAAAATATGCGTTAATCAAGTGAAATAATCTGCTGGTATTTGTCAGATTGCTTTAATAAATTGTCAAGCCTTGTTCTAAACACAGACTCAAATTAGACAATTTAGTACAAATAACTGTGAATAGCTGTCATCATACTATCACTGCCCATATGTTCTTTAAACATTTGTAGACCACATGAAAATAAACTAATCTTTATGAAAAGTTTAGTTTGTAAAACCGCTTTTCTTTCCACTAATATGCGGATAATGTTTAGTTCACAATTCAATTGATCTTGTCAATTAAGTATTATGGTGAAGTCATAATTTTGTGGCACCTTGGCATTCATTTTGAGTATCATTCAATTGCCTTACACCCTTAGCAGAGCTCAGACCCACTTGAACCTGCTTGCATCTCTACACCTCCTCCTAGTTCTTCTGTGTGTTCCATTCGTACATCTGCCTTATGCAATACTTGTTCATAACCACTTCCCAATGGGGCAGCTAGATACCATGTCTTTGACTCATTCCACAGACCTCCAGTGCTACAGAGATGATGGAAACATGTCACAGAGTCCCCACTAGACAGTCACAGTGTGTTGTTTGTACCTGCTTCATTCTATTTTGTTTTGTTTTCTTTTCTTTTATTATTTTATTTTATTTTATGTGGGGAATCAACACAGGAACTTATGCATGTCAGGCAGGTGCTGCACCACTGAGCTAAAACCCAGCCCTGTGCCTACTTTTTTAAAAAAGGTAACTATTATAACTCCCTTTGAGAAAGGAATGAGCTATTCCATAGACGCCAATAAATGCTTCAGCACTTAGATAATTCCCCAATTTGCAATGTCTTGCTCCCTTTCTGTCTCACATGCTGGTAAGGGTGTGCTTCTGGACAGCTCCCTGCTTCCCACTGCCCCTGAGAGCTTGCTGTATCCTTTCTCTGGAGCATGTAAATGATAACAAAAATAATTATTAAACTAATAATTTAAAAGGCCATTCTGCGTGGTGTATTCTGTTGTTCTGCCTTGCCTGAGTCTCCTCTGACCAGCACACATGAGCCTTCCTCTCCTTCCTGTCAAGAGCTTGCTAGACAGTGGTTGTCTTCATAGGAATAAACTAAAACCAGGGGCATCTGTTGACATACGTAAGTTCCTGTGAGCGGGATGCCAGGTGATGGTCAAGACACTTACATATCGAATGTGGGCCAGGGTAAAGACCTGCTCCACGGAAAGCACACTGCAGACATCCACAAGCATCCCCTGTAGCCCACCATAAGGCAAGGCTAGAGTTGGTAGCCGCTCTCTAGACTTCTCAGGGCCAAATTACAAAGAAATACAGAGTATTTGAGCAAAACAAAAGTAAGTAATTTCCAACATATTTGGATAAAATTATATCCCATTTTTCACATTACTCAATTTTCAGATATTTTTGCTAAATTACATAGAACATGTTTTCTTCTACCTGTTTCTTTTGTGTGGTGATATTTACTTCCCAAGTAGTTTATTATTATTCTTGCCTTCCCAACATTAGGTAAAAGAGAAACATGTTAACCTAACTTAAGAAACCACAGTAACTGTATTTTCACCAGGAGCCCCAAAATTTAGTCGTATAAAACAGTAACTAATTTATGACTTATGCTTCTATGAGCCTGCAGTTCTTTGGGATGGATTTTCTAATTGTTTTAGCAGAGCCAATTAAACAGTAAAACTTTTTTGGTATCACATTGTTGGTATCAGATGGGGCAAAATGAGTCAACTGACTGAGCCCGGGAACCCAGTGAAAGTATGCTCAAGATACACGGCAAATATTTGAGGAGGGGGTGTCCTCAAACTTCTCTGCCACTGCATACTCTCCATTTAAGTTTGTCGTCTGTGAAATTAATATATTAATAATATCTGTGTAACCTTCCCAGATTTCATCTGGTATTTTAAACTCCTTAGAATAAAGTCTAAGAAATATTAAACTCTATAAATGTTTGCATTTACTATCGATGTTTTTGTTAAATAAATGTGTTGAAGAAGGGAAATCCCATCAGACTTGCTCATATTTGTATAACGTTAGTGTTGGTGATCACCTAAAGGGATACGCAATACATTTTAAATAAGTAAATTAATTTATATAGGTTACACTATTTCACCCTCGTTTGTTTTTCAATGCCACTTGAGGAGTTCGGCTCCTTAAGTGCTGTGTGACTCTGTCTTCACCATAGGTGATTATGGTGAAGATCTTCAGCAGATCTTACAAAGCAAAGCCACCCTCCCCTCACCAGCAAATTGGTGCCCAGCCAGCAAATCAGAGTCTAATAGAGGAGCTGCTGTCAGGGGAATCGGGCCTCTGGCTGCTTGTGCTCTAGCACATCTACCACCCAAGCCTAAGTGCATCTCGCTGGGACAGGCGTACTTTATCTGGAGCAGGAGCCTTGGCGTTTTGCTGTGATCACCTTACTGGTGGGCGGCCGAGGACTCTGAAGATGTCTTTCCTCATTCAGACTCAGCACTTAGCACTTCCCTCCTCCTGGCGCCCCTCCTTCTTACTCTCCACTTGTCACCCCACTGTCTCTTCCCAAAGAGAAATCCTGCTGCTTGAAGCTCTCTAGAGGGGAGATAACCTTCCTGCCCGTGCTTACCCACTATCTGCATGAGTGTGGGGTGGAGGTGAATAGGGAGGGAAGGAATCAGAAGAATAGAACCAGCACTTCCTGCAGTTTAACCTATTACTTACATTATCCCAAGTGATTCTGCGCTGAGTGCTACTTTCACTTTTGGTTTATTGCTTTAACAGCTCCTCATTGAGGGCTGAGCTTCCAGGAGACAGGGAAGTCAATAAACGCAATGAATTGGCATAGGACATGCAATGATTAGTCACACATACTGTGAAACTAAAAAAGGATACAGTGGTTGTCAATTATAAGATTGACCTTGTTTTTGAACTTAATTAGGAAAGGAGGTTTTACTAGAAACTCACATATTTCGTAGCAATGCCTTTCTTGTTCACTTTAAGCTTTGAGAGAGATTTTTGTTTAGTTCTTGGTTATATTCCCATCTTCTAGGATGGTTCAGTCAATGTATATGTCCACTATAGATTTTTATACATTATATTAATGAATGGCATTTTTCATCATCAGCAATTAAAATTTTATTTCTGTTGGAATTAGTGTGCAGTAAAAGAATTTCTGTAGTTCAATATTATGAGGTTTTTGATGTGTATTTGGTGCATTAAGGTATATGTGCAAAGTGTATTCACCCTGATAAACTGAAAAGTTTTTCATATTAACACGGAAAGTTTAACCAAACTAATGTAAGAACAATTTCCTCCATAATTTCTCTCAGTATTCCCCAAATAGTTAGCATATCTTTTTACAGTAAGTAGTAATTTATTTGCAGGGCATATTTACTTTATTCTAAAATAATTATCACTGTCTATCATTTCTCAAAATATGTATTCTTCTGATTTGGTTGACATGGTGTTTAGATTTTTATGACAGGATAAGTACATTTATGACACATCTGGCTTTTCAAAATGTGAAAGTTGCTAGTTGTAGGTACTTTAAATAATGATATTATTTATACATAATATATAGGATATATATGCTGTTTTCAGTTTTTAAAAGATTTAATAATGGTATTTTATTATGCAATTTATACATAAAAATAATTATACCTTCCTCCAAAAATACATTCAAGTAATTGATTATGCATATGTGTGTAAGAACATATGTATTCACTTTGGAAAGTATTAGTTGCTCAGAGGTCACTGAAGTTGAAACAAGAACCAAAGCATAATATTAAAATACTAGCAATTCTAAGACTTCTGCTAAAATCTTTTTTTATTGATTTTTTTCCATGTTTTGATGGAGAGTACTGGACCCAAGGATCTTGTAGGACCATAACATTCAATTACTTTTGTATTTTCTCAGTTACCTTTGAATACCAGAGACCACAGGTCCTGGAAGAAAGGATCTTCTACTAATTAGAAAAATAATAAATTATAAGAAGCATATTCTTCATTCACAAATATTCCTGATGCTTTGTGCACCTAGGTTTCCTCTCCATTTAAGCTCCATCTTCTGATAGACCCACAGCAGGGAGCCCTCATATGTTACTTGGTTAGCTCTTAAATCTTGTACACCATCATTTTTAATGGCATTAATTTCAGCTTCAGTTAGCATGTTCTCTTCCCTGATGGCTTGTCTCCAACCTGTTATATTTTGTTCATCTATTTAATCTACTTGTCAAGTCAGGATATCTGTTGATAAATTGCTGGAATACTTTCTGTCTCTATATGACTGCATTATTTTCTGATTGAATACCTCTGCTAAAGCAGCACTTACTTCAATCTTGTGTTTAAAAATTCCAATTACTGTACCAGAATGTTTCGTTATAAATATCTGATATTTGGGTTACTTGTACCTCCCCGAACAATTTACACATTTTATTAAAATAGCCTCAGTACTTAAATTTTGGGTAGTAGATTATTGAATGCTTGTAACTATATAAAGAGTAAATTCTGCCCATAATTTTGGCTGACTTTGCTGAGAGCTGCATCAAATTATGTCATGGCCGTGTCTAAACTTTTATTTTACATAATGTTCTACAGAAGTTTTCAACATTTGACATAAGAATGGAAGAAAATAATATGGATAGGGTATAATGTAAGCATATATTTTAGGATCACTTAGTGTGTTATTCATGACTATATACAATGTCGTAGTTGCTTTTCTCTTGTTGCTGAGACAAAAGGGAAAGGAGGAGAGAGAGAGAGAAAGAGAGAGAGGGAAGGAGAGAGGGAGAGAGGAGTGAGAGGACAAGCCTCTTTCTGTCCTTTATATTGTATGGAAGTTACTCGCCTTAGGGTGGGTGTTGCACTCACAACTGTAATCCCAGCATCAGATTATGAGTCAGTCACAAACTGTAGATTCACCCACTTCGGAAAAGCCCACCTTCTGTGACTGTATGAAGCACTGGAGGGACATCTAGACACAAACATAACATACAGTATCCAACAATGCATTAATTATTTTATTTTATTACATAGCTTCTGAGAGATTTCGAGGTGTCACTTTTAAAAGTAATGTTTAGCACATTATATTCATATTCTTAACATGAAATCATGTTCCATATGTATATGACTTTGCTATATATGTATAGAAAAGTCCTAGGAATAGTTCCCTACAAGAAAAATCATATTTAAAACATACAGCTTAATTCATACGGTTGTACAGTTGTGCATGTTCACAAAATTTAGCACCTAAATTTACAGATAAATTTTATTTGTTCAAAACTTACTGATGCCAATGATGATTATTTTTTCCTTTCATCCTTGATTTTAGGCAACTATGTTTTTACTTTTCAGGGTGTTAAAAAGTTTGCATTTTATTGAAGTAGAATGATAAACAGAATACTATTTATCATTTATATTGTATAAACAAAATATTTTTTTCCTAGCATCTTTGCTTATATGTCAAGCTTTTGAGGTGTGCCTTCTTTGTTGCATGCATTGGCTATTTGTTGGGCTTTATTGCTGAAAATTCAATTTTATGGTTAAAGTACAGTATGTTGTTCCAATTTTTTTTGTAATTAAACATAGAAGTGATGTCTTGTCTTGCCTACTGTGAGTAAAACTGTGTATTTGTGTGCAAGATTTTTTGTGTTGTTTCTCTTGAATGCAAAAAAGTCATTTATGTAATATGCATTTTTCATCCATCTAATACAAATTGGTTTCTTGGGGCTACGGATTTAGCTCAGCGGCAAAGCGCCTGCCTGGCAAGAGCAAGGTCGTGAGTTTGGTTCCCAGTACCGGAGAAAAACCAAAAAAAAAAAAAAAAAAAAAAAATTAAATAAATAAATAAATTGGTTTCTTTATATGTAGGATGTATCCCTCACATAGTTAGAGCTTGCTTCTTTATCCAAGCTTCTAAATGTTTCCTATTAGTTACAATATTAGACCATTATCCTTCAATGTAATTTTATTATAATTAGATTTAGGTCTGCCAGGATTAAACTTCCTAACTTCAGTGACTTGAAAAATGCCTAAGAGATTAGCAAAGCTTACTTCTAAGTGCAACCATGTGAGCCTTTTCTTGGGGGCTCTTCTTTCGTTTCTGTTTCTTGGCTATTATGAACTGAGAAACATTCCTCTGCTGTGCTTCTTCTTTGCAGCCAGCTGGTCAACCTCTGAGAACATGGACTAGAAGGAACCCTTTCTCCTTTCCACTGTGCCTGTCAGAGATTTTCCCCCCACAACAGAAAGTGGGGCATTGCAAAGCCTATCTTTATTATTTTTTGTTTTGCCCAGTCTTTTCTCTTTGCTTTATCCTTACTCTGCTCCTTCATTAAACCCTTTGGGAATTTTTTGCGCATTTGAAAATTATACATTACTATATCTATGGATTATTAGCTATGCCAATCTGTATTAAAATAGCAACCAATCTTGGTAGTAAGATGTCCATTTCTAATATTTTGCAATTCATTCAGAGGTATCATCAAACAACTTCCAACAGAACATGTACATCTCACAATGGTAATTTAATTATTTATCTCATCTATACATGATGCTTGACATATATCTTGTATCTATACACATTTTTTGTAAAGTTTATATTTGTTTCACTTGTATTTAAAGAAGTTAAGAGAAACTTTGTTTTATATTTACCAATATATTCCCCATTTGTGATTTTTTTTATTTATGAAGAGGTATGATGCTCCCTCTTTGTTTGTCTTCTGCTTAAAGAACTTCTTCATTTTGTTTTGTCATTTCCATCTAACAAAACAAATCATTTTACATTATCTTTAGAAACATATTGTTTTTCTTTAATTATTGAACTCATCTTATGTAATATTTTTTTCTTTTGCGGCTCTTCATTTATTTCTATTCTTCCTTAACCATGTAAATACAGTTTTTAGGTCTTCCACAGTATTTAGGTCTTCTTAGTTTCAGAAAAGACAGCACAAGTATTCAAATCATTTTTTACTCCTGTATGTGTTGTATTGCATTTCTCAGGCTAATCTGATGATTTTATTTGGTTCTTTGTATTTGAGAAAAATTGACTATAATACATATCGGATTGCATTTCTAGTAATATATACATTTTGGAGACTATTAGTTTCTGAAATTTGTAAATCTATTTCTTTGCTGCAATTTAGGAACTTTTCCTATTTATGTCTTCTTATTCTGACATATACTTTTTTCATGTGCATATTGATACGTTACAGTTTTGAGATTGTACTATATGTCATTGAGATTCCATTCAGTATTTTATTTTCTTTCTTCTACAAATTAGATGATTTTAATCTAAGCCCAAAAAACTAATTTTTGATTGTTTTAAGGTAAAGTTTTCAAATGAGATTTTGTGTTTTTAATATATAAAAAGTTAATTATCCTTTCATTCCTTGCATACATTTATTACAGTGGATTTAAATTCCTTAACTGTAATTGCAAACTTTGGGGTCGTTTGGAATACATATTGATTGTTTTATTTTATTTTGGTTTTTTTTTGTGTGTTTCTTATTTGAGACAAGGTCTCGCTATTCAGCTCAAGCTGGCCTTGAGCTCACTTTGTAGCCCAGGTTGGTCTCGAACTCACACCGATCCTCCTGCCTCAGCCTCCCGAGTGCTGGGATTACAGGCGTGCACCACCATGCCCAGCTTGACTGTTTTATCTGATACAAATTGCTTCACGTTTAGTTGGTTTTGGGTATGCTCATAAAATTTGAATTGGATGCTGTACATTTTGAATACTTCTTGTGAAATATCTGGATTCTGATATATTGAGCTAAAAATTATATATTTCGTTGAGCAGGCAGTTATCCTGCTCATTCTCAAATTGCAGATAGACACAGCCATACTAACCAGACCTCTGCCCTTAATTGTGATCCTTCGTTCTCAGTGAGCTACTTACTATCACCTCTCTTTCTGTCTCCTGTAGGAATTAGCCAGATATTAGCAACATTTAACAGTGGTTTTAAGGTTTCTTTTCTCTGGCATTTTTGGCTGCTCTGTCTCTGGATACTCTAACTTCTGTAGCCTCATTCTCCTTTTTCTATTCAGGATGGTGGACTTTCTACCAGAATATCAGTTGTCCCTTGAGCAGCTGCAGAAACAAATTCAGCACTCTACAGGCAAATGTAATAGAAAGGAGGAATTCATTTTGTGCCCTCAAAAACCTGCCTGTTCTTGTCCAGTTCCCAGATCAGTTAGGAAGTAGATTTTGTGTCATGTACACATGTTAATAGCTACAGTCTATAAGGGAAATCAGTTTAGGTACTCATTTTTTTATCTGAAGTAAAAATAGAACAGAATTACCCTTAACATCACTAATTTGTTGCTCTCTTTTATGCTTATGGAAAGATATTTGACTAGGAGAACTCACATTAACCAAGTAGATGCAAGATCAAATTAATCACAACTCATTACAATGTAGCAAATCATAAAATGCTAGTTAACATCAAGATTGCCATAGGTATTATTGCCTCCTCATAAAATTTTGCTTCACATGAATCAGTAATTTGTGTTATAAAAAGCCCTTCCAGTCTGAACTTTAACATATTAAATCACAGTTCACTATAAAATTTTATTACCAATAATATTCTCAATAATAAGTTTGGTAGTTTTATAACCTAAAAGTTTTGAAAAATATTTATTGAGAGAAACTTGACTAATCACTGTCAAGACCAACAGTTCATTTTAAAAATATTTTTTTAACTTTTGAACTTCTGAGCTTTCATAAAATCATAGCTGCTATCTAGGAATATGTTAGTATGAAGCAGGAAAAATTATGTACTTCATTCATTATTCAAATTATTATAACACATAAAAAGGAAATAATGTTATAATTAAACATTGTACTAGATGATACTTGTCAGGTATAGAGATGTTAAATATCAAATACATACATTTGGAATTTTTTCAAATAAATCTTGAAGTGAATGTCTCCATACTATCTTCTTTAACAAAATATACGTGTTTAGTAGAAGTATCTTATTAATAAAGGTTCATGGTAGGCAACTTAGGAAATAAAAGAGTAAACAAAGAAATATGATTAGAAAACGAGAATGTAGACCGCAGAGGAGAAAAAACGGTAGGAAATTAGCACGATTTGTGAGAGGATGTAACAACTGATGATTTTTTAAAGACAGTTAAGACTTCATAGGCAAATACAAGGGATATTCTGTGTCAAATGGCAGGAAAACAGTATGAAAAAATGTAGGGTGCAGAAAGAAGATTCAGCAGAGGATACTGCAAAATATCTCAATTACAACACTAAATGTCTGATATGCTAACTATATATTTATATTTTGTAAGCTGATTATGTATTATTTGCTGATAGGTTAAAAATAAATATTTGGTATTTATATTGCACAGATAAATCATTATAACTGGTTTTCCTCTTACTTTGCAAGATATGATCTACAAATACATTACAATTTGTGGGAGAATCGAAATAGAAATGACATGACCAATTTGTAACCCTTATTAACTTGAATTTAATGTAAGCTACCCAAATATACTAATACTTTTTCCTTTGGGAGATTTTTAAGCCTGTTGCAAAAATGTTGAAATAGTAATATTTTTGTCTAAAATATTAGAACAGAATCATCCTTTCCTTAATTTTTCCTTATTCCTAATAAAAACTGTTTGAAATACACTTAAATTTAAGTGGGAAATTAATAACTTGGGACTTCTAATAAGAGTGGATTCATACTGACCGTGAGAAGTAGAAGAGAAGTATTAAGTAATAGTCAGAGAAACCATCCATTCCATTTAGCAAAAGGAGGGTTTACCCCTGGCATACTGGCAGGGTTGTTTTTTAGGAGATAGTAACATTCTACTTGCTCATATATAAAATAATATTTATTTTCTGAAAAGGAACCTAGGAATATTCATGTATTTGAACAATCCCTAAAGTTATCTGACAATAATGTAATACAAATTAAAAGTAGTGGTTGATGTTACATATAATACAAAGATATATTTGCAATGAAATAAACTTATTGATAAAGTTATATAATTTTCATAAACAGAGTGAACTTAAGTTTCTACTTTCCCTCATAATATGCAAGTCATGTCATTACCCAATAAACTTTTAAACTTTTATATCTTTGAAGTATAATAAAAATGCATATTTAAACTTCCTTTTTATAACTACTAAAGCTATTTGCTATAAACTCTTAGAATTTTCTATAATCAATACAGGTACAACGGAAATATAAGTAACTTCTTCCATTAAAATAAATTCTCACTGTCCCTGATTTTTGTTATTGGTGCTTAAAAGAACAATAATTTCTGTTTACTTATAGTTATATTTTTCTCTAGGGTGTTTAAAAATGAGTGTTTCATGCTCTTCTGAAAGTCAACTTTAACTCATACAAACATAAATTTTATTTTTATCTTGTTTATGATATGTTAAGTATCTTGTTCTTAACAACATTTCTTTCGTCAGTATTTGAAAAAGTTAAATTACTCATGTATTCATATGTTTTCTTTATAGTTCTCATAGTTATATTGGATTTAGCTATTCTCAGTTTTACCTTCAAACTATTATAAAATATAAAAATGTATTTAAAGTCAAAAGAGAGTAGCAAAGACAAAGGGGTTCATTCTTTGGATGAAAGTTAAATATAATCGGTGAGTTTTAGCTTTTACCTTTTCCTTTAATTCAATTTCTAGTTGAAGTTGAGCGAGGCGGAAGGATATTTAACAGAATGTCTCTGCTTTACACAGTTCCAGACTGAGAATTTAGAGCTTAATTTCTTGTGGGAATCACGGCATGAAAAAGAAAATTCACACAAAATTTTAGCTGACTCTTGTCACTTTACATGAGTTCCAAAGTCTCCAAATTTATATCATAAGTGATGGACCTCTGGGATCAGAAGAAACTGAACTGAATTTCAAGTGACATGTTTACTACTCAGAATATTTACCCACTAAAAACAAAATAAAGCCTACACAATTTCAAGGGATAAGAAATTTAGCATTCTTTATAGAACGAGAAAATGGAACTAAGAATTTTTACAATAAAATGATAATACCCACGTGCAAATTTAAAAATATGTATGCATAAGTTTTGAAAAATCTCATCAAAGTGCAAAGTCTAACAATAAGATTGGAAAATGATTGAAATGTGAATTAAAGGCTAAAATATCAAGGTACAAATCATAAGTTAATGCCGTGAGTTCGGTTCCCTGTACCGGAGGGGGGGAAAAAAAAATAAGTTTATGCAATAGCTTAAAAAATGGTAACAATGGCAGAATTATATACAGATGTTAAATGGCAAAATAAAATTTTAAAAAGCAAATAAAATTTAAAGTATGTAATTTGAAATTATAATATTACATATGAAAAAGGAAAGATGGCATTAGATAGGAAAATAAAGTGCTATAAGAACAAGTGCTGTACTTAAAATTCCAATTAAAAAGAATCTTAAAAAGAAAAAAAAGAAATTACATATATATATATATACATATATATATATATATATATGCATGAGAGAGTAGCCTTAATGACTAGATAGGCAATATTCAGTTGTCTGATGCACGCAGTTCAAACTCAGATGGAATCTTAGTCATTTCTTCAATGTTGGGGAAAAGATCACAACCCACACAGTAAAGATTTCCTTCGGTTCACATTTGGTAATGTAAATCCCTGTACGGTTGCCAGTGTGGCTGAAGGGCCTTGGTGGGAGATGGCTACTCATGTCAGGATGCCCAGAAAACAGTTCATGGAGAATCCATAAAGGAACATTCACCCTTCTGGGTTAAACCCCCACTGATCCACCTCCTCCGGACAGGTCCATCTCCTCACGTCACATTTAACTTCAGCATCCCCGTTATCTAATCACCTTTTAAAGCCTCTGCCTCTGATCACATGAAGATTTGGGAGACATCCAGATATAAACCATAACTTACAAGAAGAATGATTAAAAGTGAAAAGTAAAGATGGAGACTTTCCAAATTTGATCTAAAAATACAAAACATCTGATATAATTACAGGTAGACAAAATGATAATACAAAGAAAATAAGATATAGTTCTGGAAAAGTCAACCATCTGAAAACAAAAATACAGAGAATATCTTGAAATCTTACCAAAAATGAAACGTCGTGTAAACATTTCATACAGTAGAAAAATGATACAAATTTTGCTTCTATGCACCATTGACACTACAGTTCCTCATAACTTCTAACAGTATTTATTACTTCATCATTTCGTGTTTTTCTTTTTTATAATCATCAAAGTCTATAATCAAATTTCACCTAATGAATCTTTACAATTATATATGTATTTCTTTTTCTTCTGATAACATCAGTGTTTCTGCTTTTGTTTTTTATCTAAGCCATTGATCCATTTTGATGTGATTTTAGTGCAGATTGAGAGATGTGAATCTAAATTCTTTCTTCCACACATTGATAAGAAATTTGCAGCACATTAGTCACAGAGGTTATATTTACTCAGAATTTAGATTACTGACAGTGTTTGGAGCTACTTCAGCATCCTCTGTTCTATTCAGTTGGTCAGTATGTCCCATTTTGTACCATTCCTTTTCTGTTTTTATCACTGTAGCTTTGTTGTATAACTTAAAGTCCAGGAATGAAAAGTCTCCAGCTTTGCTCTTTTTCCTGAGGATTGCCTTGGCTATCTGGTTTTCCTCTGGTTCTGTAAAAATTGTACAACTGATTTTTTTAGTTTTGGTGGAAAAATGCTGTTATTTGTATTGTGACTGGAATTGCAATATATATATGCCTATCCGGGGATGGAAATGAATTTCCATGTTCTTACATCCTGTTCAAAGTTATGTTTCAGGTCACTATAGTTTCCATTAAAGAGGTCTTTCTTATGCTTTGTTAGGTTATTTCCTATATATTTAACTCAGTTTTGAAGCAACCGTAATTGTTTTCCCAACTGGAGAGGAATGCTACTGATTGCTGTGTGCTGATTTTTGTATCCTGCCAATTTGCTAAATTTGTTTACCAATTCTAAAAGTCTTGTGGACACATTTTGGTGATATTTTATGTAAAGGGTCTTGTCATTTGCAAATAAAAATTATTTATTTATTTATTTCTCATTTAAATCCCTTTAATTTCTTTCTCTTGCCTGATTGCTTTGTCTAAACTTTTGACCACTTTGTTGAACAAGATTGATGTGAGGGTATATATTTGTTTTGGTCCTGATTGTAAGGCAATGTTTTTAGCTTTTCCTTATTTAATATTTGACAGTGGGTTTCTAATAAATAGCTTTAATCAATTTGTTTGAAGTTCTTTCTATACTCAATTTTGTCAGAATTTTTACTATGATTGAATGTTGAATTTTGTCAATAGCTTTAACTCTATGTAATGAGATGATCATGTACATTTTCTTTGCTTCTATTTAGATAGTGTATTCAATTTATTGATTTACATATGTGGAACCATCCTTGGTTCACTGGGATAAGGCAGATTTGGTCAGTATGTACTGTATTATGATCTTTTTACTAAATTTTTCCTTCATTTTCTAGTATTATGTTGAGGATTTTTGCATCTACGTTTACTAAGGAAATTGGCTTGTAACATTTTCTGTTGTTTGTTTTTTGGTTGGGTCTT
The DNA here is from genome assembly GCF_000276665.1 of Chinchilla lanigera. NCBI lineage: Eukaryota > Metazoa > Chordata > Mammalia > Rodentia > Chinchillidae > Chinchilla > Chinchilla lanigera. The sequence continues at coordinate 47,657,465 of NW_004955404.1, read as the reverse complement.
TGTCTGGTTTATATATCAGGGTGATGTTAGCTTCAAAGAATAAGTTTGGCAGTGTTCTTTATCCTTCCATTTCATGGAAGAGTTTGAAGAATATTGACATATGTTCTTGAGTGAAGTTCTGATAAAATTCACCAGTAAGCCATCAGGTACTGGTTTTTTCATAGTTTGTGGAGTTTTACTTACTGCTTCAATATCATTTCCTACTAATAAAAATTCTGAACAGAATTTTGGTTCAGTTTTAGAAATTCATATTTATCTAGAAATTTTTCCATTTCTTCTAGGCTCTCTGATTTACTGAAATATAAATTTTCAAAGAAGATTCTTATAATTCTGTTTATTGATGGTAGCAGCTGTGATTTCACTTTTTTTATTTCTCATTTGATTGGTATGTATTTTTTCATTCTCTTGTTAAGACTGGAAATGTGTTTAAAGTCTCTTATCCTTTCAAAAACCCAACTCTTTGATTCACTGATATTTTTATTTTTGTCTCAATTTTATTAATTTCTGCCATATCTTCATAATTTTTTTTCTAAAAATTTCGACTTGTATTACTCTTTTTTTCCTAGGGTCTTTT
>NW_004955404.1:47546083-47656791 GCF_000276665.1 Chinchilla lanigera | reverse complement strand
ATATATTTAGTTTTTAAAGACAGGGTTTTTCATTGCCTCAATACATAGCTCAGAAAGGCCTCAAACTCAGCCTTAGCCTCCTGAAAGCCAGGATTATAGGAGTGTACCATCGCACCTGCCAAGATCACTGTACTGTTCAGTGTGCAGTTCACAACTGTAAACTTCCTCCTTAGAGCTGCTTTCTTTGGGTCCACAGACTTTAGAAAGTTGTGCTTCACCACAGGGATGTTTTAATTTCTTCCCTGATTTCTTCTGTGACACACTGATTACTGAAGAGTGCATTATTGTCTCAATGTGTATACACGGTTTCTGTGACTTCAGTGGCTGGTGAATTCCAGTTTCATTTTCGTGTGATCCCATATTACTCAGGAAATGATTTCAATTCCTTTGCATTTATTTAAGCTTGCTTTATGGTCTAAGATATCTATTCTGAGGAAAGTTCTAAATGCACCTGAGAACAAGTATTAATTCTATTTTTGTTGTATGAAACACTATAAATAGCTGGTATTCGTTTGACAATGTTATTCAACTTTGATATTTCTTTGTTGATTTTTAAAATTTGGTTCAATATATTTGTGGGTGTGAGGTACTGGAATTCCTTGCTGTGATTGACTTTAATGTCCAGTAGTTTTTGTCTTATAAAATTGAGTGAATTAGCATTCAGTGCATATATGTTTAAAATTGTTATTTTTTCCTGTTGAAAGACAAATACTCAGGTATATAGTGAAATTCTTTGTCTCTTCTGATCGATTTTGGCTTGTTGTCCACATGGTCTAAAAATGGAATAGCTCCTTCTGCTTGTGTGATTCCCCTCCCCAATTTCTGAGTGCCTGTCCTTCCCAAGGCACAGTTTCTGAGGATCCCATGAGTACCACAGCCGCCTGTCAGCCATGACACATCCTTGAAAAATTATTTTACTGAGGAATACACCTGTGAGAATTGAAAGACACGGACCTTCACATACAGACTTAAGCATGAAAGCCTGAAGAGCCCTGCTGACCTGTTCCACACTGAAACAGACCAAAATTATTTTAAAAAGTGAAATCTCTGGAAAGTGAAAATAACCAGTGAAGAAACATCTAACAAAAAGACTTAAGAAGTTTTAGTTACTCTTTGAACGTCATTTTAATTTCCCTACCTGCTTAAATATATCCCTTGAAGCAAATAAAAATTTAAGAGTTTTCTTCTATACTCTTTTTCAGCACTTTTGCTTATGAATTCGTGTAGCTTGGTTTTATTATTATAATAGTCAAAATTTATAATACCTCTAATTATTGTTTTCCAGAAAATAATAACATGACCCTATTGAAAGAATCAGGCATACATTCTTCCTTATTGCTTAAAATTAGAGAAAAATCTGATATTGTTAAGGACTTGCAGCTACTTACTATGACATCATGTGTCGGATGAAGAAAATAAGAACATTTAATTGATTGGGAATATAATGAATGAATTTATTTATAAATAATGATAAAAACATGACTGCATAATACACTTTATAACATGATATTGTCAACTTCTTCATACAAATCTCCCCAAAGAAGCAGGATCTATATCACTGATATTGACGTTGAGAAGTCTGAGTAGATAATCTTTAATATTTTATCCAAATTACTGATAATTATCAATTAATTAAGGTTTGACAAGTAGTAAAAGAATACACCATACATTAACCTAGTCATTTATGGTTAGAAAATACTGAAAAAATAATTTTCACTGTGCAATCAAAACTATATAATTGATTTTTCCATTGGAGTCTCTCTTTTTAAATTTATGTCAGAAAAAAAGCAGAACAAAACAGATAACCCATGCACACATACACACAAACAACAGACCACATAAGTTTGATGTTTTCCTGGGTCACTGCTGCATTTATTTTCATTTATAAACCACCAATTAAAACTTTTATATATTCTTTGTGTGAAAAAATTAGGTGCAGTATAGAGTTTAAATCACATATTGCTCCGGCTCACATTAATGAGATATAAAGATAGGTTTCATAGCAATCGCGCAAATTGATCAAAAACTTCTTTACAATGGAGATAACTAACTAGAGAAAAATGATGTGTTGAACATATATATACATGTGATACAGAAGCCTATGAGTTTAAAGCTCATAATGAAAATAATAATGAACCTCATAACCATATTTGCTCAATTTCCACTACAAGCAAGCATGTAAGTGCAATATTCAATAATTGACTCTAAATATAGTTGTTTACATAATTGTATTACAATTTTAATAAGTATATTTTCTGCTATGGGCAAATTTTATTTAGATGAAAATAAACTCGTTTCACTTATTAAGTATGAATTTCTATAAACAGTCTTCAGAAGGTAGGAAATGGGTTCTTATGCCTTGCAAGATCAACAAAGGAAAGAAATTCTAATTAGTACCTGTATTATTAAGCTTTCTTTTCTACCCAAAACAGATTTCTGTAAAGGAAACAAATTTTTATTAAATTAGACATGGCCAACTAAACTTTGACTCTCTATATAAACTCTTTTAAATTTCAGTATTTTTGTGTAGATAAGGACATATATCAAACGTTTCTCCTACTGGCAGGCTTGTTTAAGGTTTACTATAAGTCAGAATATTCGATTTATCAATATGTCTTGACCAGCTTAGGTAGCACATGCACTCTGCTTTTAGTTTTCACTTGTATCATATCTCACATCAAAGCTGCCTCCTTCTTATTTCCATTACAGGTAGGCTCTACCTCCTGTTTCCTATCAGCAGAAGAGGACACTAAGAGTAAGCCGTTCTAACTCTTTTATCTACAAATCTCACAAACAGGCAAAAAATATAAGGCAACAATGAACTAAAAGAATGTATGTGAATGTGCCAGAATTTTAACTTCTGTACATCCAGCAATGTTTAATGTTAAATGCTTTAATTTCGCCTCAGAAATTATATCACATATTGCATTGTTTTATCTATTTTATGAATTAGTGAAGATCAAGTTCTGACTTGGGAAATTCAATTCAGATTAATCAACAACAAGAGAGTAGCTTTATTTGAAATACTGTATTGTACAAAATTTAGACCAAGAATGACAATCTATTATTGTATAAGGATAAGTAAAACTCTCAAAGTTTTGGGACAAAAACAACTAAATGTACAGATGCTGCATAATTAAGAATAGAGTAAACCTTTGGTTTGCAAGCATAATTCATTCCAGAAATGTGCTCATAATCCAAAGCTCTTCTACATCAAAGTGAATTTCCCTAAAAGATATAATTGAAATGCTAATAGTTCATTACATAACCCAAAATATTCATATAAAAGTCATTACAATACTGTGATATAATACAAAATAATAAAGAACATTTAAAAACATAAAAAAAGTAAACAAACTAATCTGAGTTTATCTTTTAAATCCTTCATGGCCAATGTGACAGAGACAAGGGAAGAAATTCATTGAGTAGGATGATTTTCACTATCACTTAGGGAATCACTGTTATATATTGGTTCAATGGAATCTTTCTCTTTTTGTGCATATTTAACAAGGAACCTATCCAGTGAAACTTGCTTTGGCCTCCTTTAGAGGATTTTGTGGAAATGTGACATGGAATTATTAAACAGACTGATCACTCAGTGTTACAGCCTTATCCACGTGGTGCTTCTCTACAGAATTTTGCACTGTTCCCCACATTTTACACATCTCTCTAATCTTATCTGAAGTGAGAGATTCCTCCCCACATTTTTTCTCATCCTCTGTAAAGGAGATTTCTGTAACCTTTTGCTGTTGGGAGTTAATCACTCACAATCTAACAGAGAGAGAGAGAGAAAAAAGAGAGAGAATCATTGCCTCAGTTGTGATCATGTGATGTTCACTGTCACTTACTGGTCATACTAGAAAATATTGCCCAACTTTCAAGTTAAAATTTGTTAGAAATACTTGCTTTCCTTGCAGAATACTCAAAGAATAAATGACTTGCAATCATAAGTTACTTGCAATCTATATTTCTTTTATAATATAAGTGCTTTGGGTAGTTTTCACGGAGAATGTCAGTGGTCATTTTCTCCCGAGTACAGTGTCTCTAATCCCCTCTCACTCGTTTTAATGGATTTCTGCTTCATAAAGATCACTTCAGGTATAATTCACAAGTGGGCCTCAAAGTACAGTGACAGACCCTTGTACTGAAAACTAAATCAACACAAATATTTATTACAAGTGGGAAGTCTTTGGCTTATTTTTTCTACTTTTAGAATGTATATAGGGGTAGATTTTCATGGGTGGAAAATGAGAATCTTGTCGGCATAGGGTTTTTACAATTTTAGCTATCAGAAATTTTTATAACGTATTCTCAAGTAGTGCTCCATACACTTTCTTGTGAGCACAATTGATAAAAATATTCTATTATGTACTTTTTATTATTGATGTTTGTAGTATCTAATGACTACATTTATCATGAGGAGCTTGTACCTATGCATAGCATCTCTTTATTTTTTTCCCCTTCCCTTCCTCTCTTACCCCTCCCTGGTTTCTCTAAGCCTTAACTCCATTTCCATTAAAAAAAAAAAAAAAAAAAAAAACCTCTATTTTTCTTTTATTCTGTTGTTTTAACCCCGTTTTTTCCTCCTTTCCTTCACTCTCTGTTTCTTATTCCCTTTCCCATTTTAAAACTTTCTCCATATATTGGATATCTGCCATTTATTTTTTTATATCTTGCATTCTCATTCAAGAGAAACCCTGTTATATATTAACATGCGCACCTGATTAATTTCACTTGACATTATGGCCATGAGCTGCACACATTTACCTACAAATGCTTTGTTTACCTTAAATTATTTGGAAAAAAACAGAAGTGTAAATGAATGGAACAGAATAAAGAAAATAGAAACAACCCCAGATACATTCAATTATTAGCTCTTCAACAAAGGAATCAAAACATACACTGGAGGAAAGATAACTTTTTATGTAAATGATGCTTCTACACACAGCAGATTGAATCTAGATACATATATCTTATCATGTACTGAGCTCAAATAAAAATGAATCAAAGAACAATTGTTAAAACAGGAACACTTAATCTGTTTTAATCTACAGAAAGATAAAATAGGTAAACCTCCCAAGGCTTAAACAAGAACTTTCTGAACAGAAAACCAACAGCACTAGAAATAAAACTACTAAGACTGAACAAATGGGATCATATGAAATTAAAAGTCTTCTGCATATCAAAAGAAACAACCAGCAAAGTGAAGAATTTGCGAGTTTTTTAGCAATTATTTGTATCTTTCCCAATGTAATCTGACCATAATCAGACAATGGCCATCTAGCAGAAAGAAGAGGATAATGTAATTCAGTGCAGGCTTGGCAGTGGGAATTTTCTATCATGTGAGAAAGGATATATGGTATGCAAGAAAAGTACATGAGACAGTATTCAGGTGTCAATTAAGGTAATTTTCACTCATTGTTTAAATTACCTTTTATCTATCTTCTATTTAGTACGGAACATTTATCTGAAACAGATAATACTATAATAACCAAACTCATATGCAAGTTTATTTAGTATATATGCCTAAAAGTGGCATTGTTGTGTAATAAGAAATATTTAAGTATAGAAGTTTTGTAGTGCATTCTATGATACTGTGTACATTTGAAATAACTCAATGTACACATTAGGCAAAGTGACATACATCAGAGCTGGAGTGATTATCTCTGGTCAGTTTTTGCTGAGATGCTTATGCTTTTAAACAGCTCAATGCTTTTGATTATTTTCTTTATTACATACGGCCCACTTATAGTTGAAGATATCTTATTCATTATACTTTACATTTCAGTGACAGATATTAGGAACCAGCCCTTTAAAAAGGTTTTACTGATGTTCAATCTTCAGATTTATGCAGATATGCAAATAATAGGACAGGTTAATAAATAAATATTGCAGGTTTAGTAAGGACTGGTCCAGGTCTTTGGCTTCCACTATCTGTAAACCAGTTGAGCATAAAATTTTAATATTAGATTAGGTATCGCTACAGAACATTTGGTAATACTCTAATTAGGAGTTAAAGCCTATTTTCCTATATTTTCACTTGATCTTACAATTTACTCTAATAGCAAACAGCAATGATATTGTTATGTAGATTCTGAGACTCGGTCTCAGGAAATCTAGCTGCTTATCTCTCCTGGAATCTGAGATCAGTAGAATGTGAAAGATCCTATAATATATTATACGGACAGACGGTCTCCCATGCAACAAAATCCCACCGTCCAATCCTAGTCTCTGGACCGACTTGATACATTAAGCAGTGTAACCAGAAGAATCTTACATTCATTCAGTAGAATAAAAAAAAAATACATTAGTGTTTTAAGCCATTACATTTAGTGGTGGCTTGCTAAACAGTACTTTTTTCCTCCATGTGTAGAGAAGAAAACAGATCTATCTACTAGTAACTCCATATATATTTTTTCCTGTTTCTTCATTAAAAATTAACTCCATCTCTAGGTTTATTTGCCTGTGGCCTGTAACCTCCTTCACATAAGTGCTTATCATGTTTCAGAGAATTCTGTCACGTGTATTAATAATAACCATTAATGACCATTATTATACAAATATTTTTATTAAGAGCAGTAACTACATTCATTTTATAGTATAAACCTTATTTTGAAAACTTATAGGGGCTGGGGATTTAGCTCAGAGGCACAGCACCTGCTTGGCAAGCACAAGGTCGTGAGTTCGATTCCTGGTACTGGAAAAAAAACAAATAAATAAATAAATAAAAATTTATAAACGTACTTTGCTTTTAAAAATTTAACAGTTCAACTCCACTCTAGAATCCTTAAACAGTATTTAGAGATCATCATGTGACATTGTTGTCACCACACAAAGCTCTTGCTTTTGCTCTGCTGTCCTAGATAGGATTTACTTTGTGTGGTTCAAAAACAATTAAAATTCATTATGTACTTGTACTAACTCCTTACCAGGACTGCAAACAATATGTACTGAAACTATGTACTAATAAAAATAAATAAATCGCACAAAAGAAAGAATCATCCAAATGCCAACAAGCAATTTTGTATGTAAGCACCTTTCATGCGGCCACTCAACTACCTTCAGCAAATGGCATCCACGCCAGCTGACATTTAAATATGTTGCTTTATGCAGGAATTAACAAGGGCTTTCTATCTTGATGATATCAGAAGTTCCATTTGTGGTTTAATTTTGGAATTAAAATTATGAAGTAATTGTTACTCAGCTCAGGCATTTTCACACTGTCTCTTCAAACCAGATCTCAATCTATTCAAGAGCCACTATAACAAAGATCTGCCATTTCTATGTTAATGGAATAGGAGCACTATCCTATAATTATTACTATTATTATTATTATTTTGATCCAGTAAGAAACCCAGTACTCCCTGGAAAATCTTGTTGAGTTACTAATCTTGTTCAATCACTTGTTCCTGTTTATTTAATTCATCTAAGTGCCTTAAAAATCTTGCCAGAGTGAAGTAGGTCTGTGGCTTGAGACCAGAACAATCCCCACCTGCCACTCTCAAGAGAGTAGAAGTCCAGATTTGGCACAGCTATTTGCAGCCATAGGATTAGATGTACCATTTTAGCTTGTCATTGGCAACTGCTGACATGAGGTCTGGGAAACTGAAGCGGATCATAATTATAAAAATTGTAGTAATAACTGGAGCTGAATTATTCTTCCCATTAAGTAGGAAAAGAAATTAAAATTTAAATACCCTATCAAATGTTACATCACTTAGAAAGACTAAATTATAAAATTTAATTGGACTCACTGTGTTTCCCACTATAGGTTTTTATTTCTGTCATATTCTTACCTCTCACAGAGTTTGACATATCTATATGAGCTATTGTTGATGAAATACATATTATAATCATGATTTAGCTCAAGTACCCTTCAAGTGCATATTTATAGATATTCTATTACACTTAAAGTACTCTAAATTAAAGCACATATATTCTAAAATGATGTGTTTTCAATATGTGACTTACCTCCAAGTGTACTGTACCAATATGTTACTTCAATATTTGGTAAGGATCCACTTGATTTTAGTTATTTGTCATAAATTTTTATTCTGCACATTTAGTTGACTGCACAGAGTAAATCTCATTTTCAGACAAGACCCTGGGGGACCGGGAGTATAAAACAGTTTTGTCACTTGTAAACCTTCTTTGTGGTCCCCAGCAAAGACTGGAAAATAGGAACATGCATTTTAAATACTTAGAATTCCTTGATTAAAAATGCACAGATATTTATTATTGTTATAATTTAAAGCTTTGGGGCCTTAAATAAAACATGTCATTGAAATTTACTTAGATGTGAAGTTACAAACTTGTTAAAATGACTTAACATTTAATTAGTTCAAGACCTTTTCAGTAAAGCTTCCAAACTATTTGTTTCATATTTACCCCTAATCCTGGCAATAATTCAATTGCATAAAGAACCTGAAACCCTATATTCTGTGTAATGAATTATTTGCAAAGAACAGTATTATCCTAGAATAAAAAAACATTTAAAACTGTCGCATAAATGTTAGGTATAAAGTTTAAGTACATTTTGACAGTAAATATGTAAGATTCAATTTAATATCATCAACCATGACATTTATAGAAATTTATCGTGTGACATTTTTGTGACGCAAATTTGAATCACTTTTCCAGGTATGTCTTTAGTAAATTAAAAATACATATAAAAGGATGAATTCATTGCATTTATAATTCAAAAAACATTCATGCTAAAGGAAATATTTTTGAGAGATTTTTATTTTCACAGCTGATAATTTTGGAAAATTATCTTTTCAGTTCCTTCTCCAGAATACAGATGTTTTGCCCCTACCAGTAGAATTTCTAAATGTTATGAACTAACGTCTGTATTTCCTCTATAGATAGAACAGCCATTTTTGATATTGTAAGAAAATTTTAGGAGTTCACAGTCTTTTGCTTTTCTATTCAAAATTTAAGCTTGTGACCTATTTTAACTCCAACCTGTGCTAAACACGCTCTAGTAATGGGGCTTTGTCTTAGTATTCAATAGGAATCTGGTCCTAGTCAATGATTTAGTCCATGACCTGATGGCTTCGCTAGTACTGTACTCCATTTGCTCTTGGATTAAACCTTGGCTTATCTATTTTCTACCAAGGCAGCGACTTTGTGCTTGAATTTCAGTTATGAAATTGTTCAGCAAACTCGTCAATATTTTAAGCCTAATCATCCAGTTGGTAGAGTTCATTTTTCTTATACCAATGTCTACTCCATTCTAAACATATATATGAATGTAAGTTTTAACTTACCTCATACACTGCCTTATTTTATAATCTTGTAAACTGACACCTGATCTCATTCATTACCCAATGATATTATAGATATACATATATATATCACATAGACATATATAATACATACATTTATACCATTAAAAACAATGATTGTTTTACTATATACATACCATATCTTGATCAGGTTTTATGTATTAATTCATACCACAGGCATTATTGCAAACATTTTTCATAGGAATAAACTAATGTCTAGGCATTTAAATCACCTTTTAAAATTTGTGCAGTTTGTACTTTATACAGTAAGAATGCAACTCACAAAAACTGGAATTTCCAAAGGAAAACATTTTGTTTTCTGTGTATAAATTCTGACACAAATCCCCAACCCTTCCAAGCCATGCGTTGAAGAATGTGCTCTCTAAATTTACACCAGGAGATGGGATTTTACCTCTGTTAGCAGGTTTTCTGACAGTGCCTCAAGGAAACACAGTTGCTCTCTCTCATCACACCACAATTTTCCTGCAGTCAGGCCTTAGCCAGCTACTGGAAGAGAAGGTTGTTCTAGGCAACTTGGGATTGCCTCTAGCCTTGCTATGAGGGTTCTTGCAAATGGAAATATATTAAAATGCCTCACATATACTCTACCTTTCAAGAGAGACTTGGGAATGGATGATAATTCTTAAAAAAAATGTTTGCTGCTTGACTTCCAGTGACATTGAGTTTAAACAGTCTCCAAGATATAAATGACTTGTACTTTGAGAATAGCCCAAGAATAATAATGTCTTGAGAAATGATTTTGTCTCTAGTGTTTTATTTAGACAATGATCTCAATAAGCTTATCATTTAAATGTAATAATAAAATTGTGTAGCAGCTATTTTAAAGTACATTTCAATAGAGACGCAACATAAAGTTAGAAATAGTCTATTTAGTTATCTAATGAATATACTTCCTTCAAACTTCAATACATGGCTTAAAGAGAGAGAAATACATGGCTTAAAGAGAGACAGTATCCACATTAAGAAAATAAAATATCATTGATACCTTAATAACTATTATATGTCTACTCACTACAAAAATTTAAAAATGTAGTTTTGAGTCTTAAGTATTTCTTCATTTTTAAAAACAAGTGTCTGTAGCTGTAATGTTGGTGATTGTTTAGCAGGAGAAAAGTGCTATATTCCATTTTTACTCCATAATTGAAATCAAGAGACATTAATTCCCTATGTTTTCAGCATTATGCCACCAGGATTTAAGTACATATGTATATTTACATAAATATATGTACACATATATAAACCATATTAAAGATATTTTAATTTAATGTCATCATGGTTCTTTAAGTGGAATTTATTTTCAAATAGCACTACATATTTGAATGGTTTCCCTACATTTAACAGTCTTCATACTACTTGATTGTCCTCATATAATCTCTTTAATCTTATATTTGTCAAAGCCTCCTTCCAATATTTTATTTTCAATTTTTATTTTATCATACACTTTGATAAAGGATTATTTTTCTCCCTTTCCTCATATGTATGTTAAAATACATGGTTTTTCTTATGACGTAAATTCAAAATACTTTGTTTAAAATCTCCCTTATGTCAAATGAATCACACTATTTTTCTTGTTTCCGTTTTGTCATGATTTCCCTTGGCAAAATATTGAATCAGTGTTCAGAACTTCTCCCGTGATCTCAGCATGATCCAGATCCCTATTCTCAGTAAGGGCTTTTAATGGTTCTCTTATTTTCTTGCAAGTTAATATTGTAAATGCAGATAAAATTATGGAGGTAGCTCAAAACATCCAGCTGTACATGTGAATGAATTATGAGTTATCACACATTTCTGAAATTTTCAAAGCCATTGTATTAAATATTTATTGAAAAATTATTGAATTATGGAAACACAATTTTTCCATAAGTAGCTCCTGAGTAAAGATTTTAAAAAATCTTTCTCTCTCACTATCTCCAGTTTAATTTACTTCTTAATGGCACAGTGCACAGTACTGAAATTTTTACTTGTTGCAGTGCAAGTCTGAGCTTCTCCTACAGTATAGGCGCTTAATATTTGAGAAGCACAGAGTAAAAAACAGCTAACTATTTAGACATTTTTCTCCCATTAAAATAACCTAATATAATAAAATATAATTTACAGTGTAAAATACTATATAATAATATATAAAGGGTAAAACTAGATATACATCTCCATGTATACACATTTATATTATAAACAATGCATTCTCAAGTGAAAATGGATAACATTATTCACATTCAATCAAGTCTTTCAAAAATAAATTATTATACATTGAGATTTTTATCCAAAGAGTAAATAAAAATCATCTGTCAGATGCACACTTGAAAAGATTGCCCTAAGATAGGAATGACTGATTAGGGGTAAGAGGGTCATTAGGAAGAGAAAGTCACAACAAGGAGGCCAATAAAATTTATAGTAACAATTTTTATAAGTAATAAGAGCCAAAATAAATACACATGTATTAGTTATGTCAGTAGATCTTATTTGTTTGTGTTGTTGTTTATTATATGCATGTGCACACCTTTGCATGAGGAAAAGTAGGTAATAAAAATGCAGGAACATAGAATGACTACTAGAATATTCATTTGAAAGACCAAGTCCGTGGAAATACCTGAGTTTGAAGCAAAGTGTTCTTCGGTGCGTGTGTGTGTGTGTCTGTGTGTGTGTGTTCCCATCCCACATTTATATAAACTGAAGAGCTATAGATAAAACACTGTGCATAGATGCACCAATTTTGAACCACCAGTAGCTACAGACATCCAGGTGATGTTGTGCATTGGTATGGTTTGGATATGGTTTGTGCTCCTAAGATCTGTGTGTTGGAAGGACCATTCTTGGTTGACAGGGTTGATGTGTTACAGAACTTCTAAGAGGTGAAGTTGAGCAGAAGTCCCTTGGGTCATTGAGGACCTTGTTCTTGGGTAGGAATACTGATACCTTTAAGTGAGTCCTTGTGAAAGTGTAGCTTTTTATAACATCCTGAGCCTGAATCCTGGTTTCTCTCTGGCTTTCTGATTTATATTCTAATCTCTTCCCCTGACTACTCTCCTGTCCTCCTCATGCCATCCACCAGAAGTGAAGAACTACGTATGTCCTGTCCTTGAATGGTCAGAACTATGAATTTTAAAAAAGCTTTCAACAGAAATCTCTTCAGAAAGTTTGTCATTTCTTTTTGTTTACAACATTCAAATTATTTCTTTTATGTTCCTGAAATATACAGTACACTACCCTTACAGTCACCTTACTGTTCAGAGGACCAGAAGGTAATTGTCCTATATGACTATAACTTACTTTCCACTGCCCAGATTTTGCCCTATCCTTTCCCCACCTCACCTTTTGATAGCCACTCTTTCAGTCTCGATTTCCAGGAGTTTACAGCTGTTTTCTTAAATTGCCAAAGAACTTTTAAAATTGTACATATGAGTGAGATTATTCATTGTCTTCTTATACCAGGCATATTTTACTTGATAAGATAAACTAAATTCCATTTATGTCGGTGTGAATGTCAGGCTTTTATCCTTTTCTATCTATTGTCAAATGGAGCATCCACATATCATATTCCTCACGGCTTCATCAAGTGTCAAACACTTAGATGATCTTCATTTGTTGGCTATTGTGGATAGAGATGTAGTGAAAATGAGTGTGGATGTTTTTTCAACGCATTTTTTTTTAAATATATACCCATCAGTGATGTTTCTGAGTCTTAGGGTAATCCTATTCTCATGTATTGAGGAGCTTCCATATTGATTCCCATAGAGGTTGCACACAATTATATTCTCATTAGCACTCTAGAAGTGATCCATTTGCTCCATATCCTCACAAGAATTTATCTTTTTTTAATTCTAAAAGCAATTTGAATTTATTTCTATTTTTATCTAGACCTATTTTTTTTGAATTAAAAAAACTAACAAAATAACAATGAAGACAAAATTAAAACAACACACACAAAAAAAAGATACATGACCTCAAAACAAAATGATAGGAATTAACAATGGTTGCTACATTACATACTATTATCTTTGAAGGTATTACTCAATCCACCAGACGTGAGAATGTAAGATTGATCAAACAATCAAAGACAGTAACAAGTAAGAAAAAAAAAAAAAAACATTGGAAATGATGCAGAGCTTCACCATAAAAGATGGTAGGAGTTCAACAATGGTTCTTATACTGCATTTTGTTCTTTTATATCTTGTTATATATATTTTGAAGGTAACATTATGCAATAGAACAACCATTGTTAATATCCTATCACCATGTTTGAAATTCTGTATCATTTTTTTGTTCTCGATGCTGTTTTCCTCATGTATTTATGTTTAATATTTTGTTGTTTTTTTTTAAATAAAAAACAAAATTTAAATGTATCTATAAGGGTAGCTGGAATAGGTGTATTACTGATGTCTATGGTTTATCTTTTGCTTTTTGACAGGTAGCTATTCTAACTGAAGTGAAGTCAACTCTCCTTACATTTGCGTGAGTTCCTTATATAATCTTATTAGTAACTTCTTACCAGGTGAATAGTTAGCAAATATTTTCTAGCATGACTTTGCTTTGCAGAAGCCTGTTAGTTTGATGTAATCCCAGTTTGCTTTTGTTTTCTTTACTTTTTATTTCTCATCTAAAAAGAAATCCGTGCCATCAGTACCAAGAGATCTCCAAGTGATGTCCTTAGGCCTTTATTCTATTTTTCTAATAGTGTCATAATTTCCCATCTATTAATTATGCAATACATTTGAGTCCATTTTCTTACTGCCTAAAGAAAAGAGTTGCATTTCATACTTCTGCATGTTTAGATCCAATATTCCCCAAACTTTTTTTTTAAGAATTCCTTTCCCCCAGTACCTTCTGATAGCACTTTTCTCAATGATTCATGTTTTTAAATGTACAAATTTGCTTATAGAATCTTTCCTTTATTCCTGATGCCCATATGTCTATTTTCAAGTTAATATTATGTTTTCATACTATACCTTGACATTTCCAGTGTTATGAACAATTTAATTAGTACTCTGGGGCCGGGGATGTAGCTCAGAGGCATAAGCGCCTGCCTGGCAAGTGGAAGGTCCTCAGTTTGATTCTCGGTACCAAAAACAAAAACAAAAAAGAAAAATTCATACTTTGATAAAGATTGTATTTTTTGAAGGAGTCTATTTTTTGGGAGTAGAATAAAAAATTTTACAATATTGTTCCTTTCAACTCATGGACATACAAGATCTTTCCATTTCTCTGTGTATTCTGCCCACAACACACACACACTTTTTTTGAGATAGGAAGTTGCGATGTTTCACAGGCTAGCTTGTTGTCCTTAAATTCTTTCCTCCGGGATTTAGAATTTTCTCTGTAAAGATGTTTTACATCTTTAGTTAATTCCTAGATAACTTTGAAGCTACTGCAATGTGATTACTTTCTTTATTTCCCTTTCCAATAATTCATTATTGAAGTACAGTAACCTTACTTAGTTTTCTATGATGAATATCATCTGTAAATAGGGGAATTTGATCTGCAGTTTTGATGCCCTTGATTTCTTTCTTTTTTCTGACTGCTCTGGCTAAGACTTGCTGTACTAGATTGAGTGTATGTGTTAAAAGTAGGCTTCCGAGGATACGCATTTTAAATACCCCTCCTCAAGCATTATCTTATCTATTGCATAGTTGCCTGATACTTTTAGTAAATAGTCTTTTCTTTTTGTTCATTACGTATCAAATATAATAATGTATTTTGAAAATTATTTGCTCATCTGCCTTTTTCTAACAATCGCCACTGAGTCAAAACCCATGCCTGTTTTGCTCATGTGGCACTAACAACAAATGACACAGAATATAACAGACATTCCAAAAGTAAATGCTGAATAACTTTAAAGTAAGTCCTACTTCAGTTTTTTTGTTTGTCTGTTTTTTTCTGGTACCGGGAATCGAACTTACAATCTTGCACTGGCCAGGCACCACTGTGCCACTGAGCTAAATCCCCAGCCCCGTAAGTTCTACTTCAAGTGACTGTTTTTGAAATAAATTAAGACACATCTTGTCTTCTGACTTTTTTACTTTATCTAGTATCTCCTAAATTCCTTATATGGCTTATTTATTCTGCATCTTACAGACTTCCTGAACATATTTTACACATTTGAATATGTATGATCTTGTGATTCTCAGAAATAAATGGACTTTTTATTTCATTAGTGAATTTGTTTTTCCACTCAAATGCATTAAAATATTATTAGATTCTTATTACCAAACTAACAAGTCATGCTCATGTCAGAGAGTTTTTGGGCTGCTATTTTTCATCTCCACATTTTTATATGTCTCAATTTATTGCTGTAAAATTGATGTTTGAAGGAAATATTCTGAAAACAATGCAACTAGTTGGCCCAGTTTTTCTGGAGGATTGGTTTCAATTTTTTGAAGAGCTCTACTGTGTAAGTGCGTTTTAGGAACACATAAACTGATGGTCAAGGTACACAGAATTGCGTATTAGATATCTTACGTATGACATTTCCAATCTAAGCAGAATAAACACAAAGTCCATTATACATCTTTTTGTGAAAAGCAAATAACCTCATTACTAACAGACAAAGGGAACTAGTGCTCTGATACAGTCTTCTTTTTTGCTTTGTGTTGATGAAACTCCTGAGTGGTATATGGGTGCGGGTTATATGGATTCCATCCCTGAGTTCACACATACCGTGTCGTATACAGGTGCAGATATATGAATATACAAAGTATCTTTCCCTTCCTTATAAATAAATTACAATCACTAGAATGTACTGAGAGTACATGCAGTGAACTGCTTATTTCTATCATTGAGACAGTGTCTAAAACATAATAGACAAATGCTGTTACTAAAGTGCTTCAATGCCATTTACCACTTACTGATACTCATCTGAAGCTCTTGAACAACAAAATTTGTGGGCACACTTTTAGGACTAGTGGTGCACTTTAAAACTGATCATGTATCCAAACTGCATGTAGATTAATTATTCCTAAAGCAAAACCCTTATTTTATGATGCTCAAGAGTCACTTCAATCCATAGCCAGTAAATACTTTCTTACTTTCAAGATATTGGCTGTAAAATCATTCAAGGATAAATAACTAAAGACTATAGAGCAATTAAAAGTATATTTGAAAGCTGTAAGTGTTCTTGAAGAGTCATTTTGCTATGTTTTTTCATTTAATGCAGTTTGGTAAATTTGCTTCTTTTCACATAAGTGGATACATAGTAAAAAATTTAGAGAAAGCAAAAAAAAATCACAAATAAAATAAGCAATTTACACATTGACGTTCAGCGATTCCTAACATTATCATTGAGTGAAATAATTCTATGCTCTAGTTACTGTATAGCCTCAGTGAAAGACAAGATAAATTATTTTCTATTGATAATATCAGAAATATATATAATGGAGCAGTTGCCAAAGTAATCATGTTTCATGGGAAAAATACAAGAAACAAAACTTAGAGGTCAATTTAAATGAAGAACTGATATTATCACTTGATGTTGATTTCAAACACAAATGTTAAACTTTGTGAATTAACATTTATTTCTGTTTCTTTCAGTACCGAAAAATTTAGAACAAATGATATTATACTGTGAGTGAACAGCTATTTACAGTTACATTAATCAGTCATACCAGAAAACCTTCCATCTTTACCAGGAATCAGTGTACAAACATTTGATACTCTGAATTTCTGCCAGTAGTATTTATTCCTGGTATCTGCAAGAACTGTTTCAGAAAAGTAGAGCAAGTTGTACTTTTTGTTTGAGCTGATATCTTCCTTTGTATTCTCTTTCTTTGGCTTTCCATGATGGTTTTCTCATTTTTGCTTTATCTGTTTCCCTGTCTTGCAAAGCCATTAATGTTCTAATCCAGCGTCAAGGGAAACTCTATGTTTTAGTTTTTCTGTCATCTAGAACTATGCATTTTTGGCTCTGTTCTTCATTACTTCTAGATGTCTGATTAATCAATATACTCCACAAGACTTTCTAGTGAAAAATTTGCCATTACCTCTTTCTCAAATTCCTGCAGTTAAGAAACAAGACATTCTTAATTTTTCAGATATTTTTCTTTTTTTTTTTTTTTTTTTTTTTGGTTTTTCTCCGGTACCGGGAACCGAACTCACGACCTTGCGCTTGCCAGGCAGGCGCTTTTGCCGCTGAGCTAAATCCCCAGCCCCTTTCAGATATTTTTCTAAGAGGGTATTAAAAGTCCTTTAATATTTATTTATTCTATGTAATTGTACCTCCAACCCTGGTTCCTGAAATGAGCCTGAGTAATAAATTCTAATTTTTAGTTACTTCCCTCTCAGTCTTCTAAAGTTTTTTGTTCTTCTGAATCATACTTACACAGTTCAATTTCCCTTACATCAAAATGATTTCTTTCTTTCAAGAAGTTCCTAATACCTTCTAAAATATTGTTATGTTGGGTATCCAGATAGGTTATTTTTACTGCAAAGTGACCATTGCTTCACACAACAGATAACTTCTCAAGCCATTTGAAAGCTGATAATTATAAGCATTGTACTAGGGTTTATATTCGATGTGCCCCTAGGCCTTTGGAAGGTGACAAGAGGGGATTGTAGCCTCCTGTTATTAGGAGAAGGGTGTCTGGTCAGAAGTATGGGGACCCTGTGGGCGTGGCCTGGAAGGGTTTATCTCCTCCCCTGGCCCCTCCTTTCATTCTGCTCACTGTCTGGCATACCATGTCCAGCTGATCCTCCGCCAGGCCCCTGTGCCCAGCATCCTGCCTTAGAGCAGCCACACACAAGGCCCGAGCCGACTGAGGGCAATCCGCGATGCTGTCGCTTCCTTTTAGTAGTTTGCTGTCCAGTACTGCACCTGAGTGATGAGAAAGTGACTGGGACTCCCTGAAAGAATGAATCATTTGTATTTTTGTAGTGATAACATTGACTGATTTCCATAGTAAATTGTTCTTTCATTTTGTCCAATCAGCTATTATTTCTACAAATTCCTTTCAATTCGAGAACATTCCAAAATTATATATATATTATATCAAATTATATATATATTATATCAAATTTATATATATATAAATTTGAGTTGAATTAGTTTTTTGACACTAGGTCAAGAATCTTTATTTGAATCTTTGTTTGAACCAAAATAAGTCCCCTTTCCCAGCTCATCTCCAGGAACATCACAAACCTAAACCACAGCACAGCTGTTTTCTATTCTGAAAATATCATCAATATCAACAACACTGTAGAGTTAAAGACTGCAGCCAGCCTGGAGGAAGCAAACAGCACACTCATGTCATTTTCATTCTTCTTGTGGCATCCTTATTCATAAAGAATCAGGTTTACAAGATGCTTCCAGAGGTGGGAAAATAGTTAAATGAGCCCCCCCCCCCCCCCGCCCCACGCAATCCTTATCATATCTTGCTTTCCAACAGAACAACCCCTCAGGCCTGAGAAGCCTTGAAGCTCAAGTCCCCATGTAGCTGAGTCTATTGGAAATGCTCAGAAGTTGCCCATGTGGGGCCGATGTGGCACTGGCATTGTCAGTGTGTTTGTGAACCTCCAGGGCTGCCACTGCCGCTGAGTGTCACACACGCACCAACGGTGGATTTTGGCACCAACCTGAAACAGTAGACCCATTTCATTGTACAGGATAAAATCTACTTTGGAAAAAGGACGCTAGGGAGCACGTCACACCACAGATGAGGGCAGTGTGGTTTTCACGTTTTCCAGGGGCTGCTACAGGTCTGCAGTGTCCTGTCTTCTCCGGTCAGCTTCAGCCGCAACCTATTCTCAGAGAGTTCCTGCCCTCGCTTTCCTGAAATTTGTCCTCTCACCTTGGTTTCACCTATGCCTACTAAATGTAGAATTGCCTCCTAGGCTGAGTGCTTCACACTGGCTGTGAGATGCCTGCTTTGACAATGACTAGAAAGCGGTTTATTCTAACTCCAAAGCAGCACCAGCGCTCGTTCCCTCCCCAGTTCTCCACTGCAGTGAACATTAGCCACATTTGAACCAAACCAAATTACGAAGATCTGCCATTGATTTCATTTTTTTCAATAAATTTATAGAAGAGAAAGACAATAATTTCACTTAAATTTTATTTTCAGATTATTTTGGAAGAAAGAAATGCGTTACATTTTCTTGTTTTTATTTAAATTGAAAGTGCTACATTGTTCAATGTTATATTTCAATTATTTCTATCTTTAGATTTAATTAGTACACTTAGAGTATTTTGTTTATGTCTCTATCATATACCTTAATGTACTCTGTAAATAATTACATCTACTTTGTTTAATTGATGTTTGGTCTTTTAAACATTTAGCCTTTTATGTATGTATGTGTGTATGTATGTATGTATTTATTTTTTGCTATATTGAGAAGAACATCCAATACAGTTTGTTAGTAACTGTCACATTCAAATTTTTCTAAAATCAGAGTTTATTTTTGTCATTGGACCCTTAACTGCTATGTATAAACCTATATTTATTATAATTATTCCTTTTTATGTAACAAAGTTTCTTAATATTTCTAGTATTCCTAGTAGATATATATTGTATATTGTACCTATTACATTTCATGTCCTTAGGATATTTTTTACAATGTCTATATTATTAAAACCTTTCTTTATCATTACTGAATATTGCACTCTATGAAGCTTTTCACCTAAATGAATATATGAAGTCATAATCGCCAAAATATGTGAGACTTTATGAAATTATTCATAAATCTAAAAATGCACAATCAATCTAAATCAAAAGAAATAGAAAGAAAATGGCAAATATGTCATGATAAATTTATTGAAAATTCAGATGTAAACAGAAAATTTTGAAAAAAAATTACCTGGAGTGGAAAAAAGATATTTCATAAGAAAAAGAATGTAAAGATGACACCATATTTCTTACATGAGACCATATAAGTATAAAAATATGCAAACGCTCCACATGCAACAAAATTTAAAAATTAATTTATTTGTTAATCTTTTCTGTATAAATAACTTCCAAAAATAATAAAAAATAAAAGCAAATTAAAGATGTTTTCAAAACTGTGGAAGCTGAGCAGATTCACTAGGAAATGACTCAGTAGGAAATGTTAAGGAATTTCTTCATGCTAAAGAACACTTTAAGGAACAGAACTATTAAATGGCAGCTAAAGAATATATATTTTTTATTTTTAAAATTTTTAAAAGATAATTGTATTCCTTTTTCTCTTTGAATCCAGGATCCTTTGCATAGTAGGCACTTTACCAGTGAGCCAGGCCTTGAACCTAGATAATTGTCTTCTTAAACAAAAATGGTAACACTGTACTCTGCATTTTGTGTCATATCCAAATTCAAAAACATGAGCACTATAGCACAACACCTAAAAATAATGCAAGTACAGTAAACTCATATGATTTCTGTTTTTGTTTGTTTACTTGATGTGGTACTGGGGTCTAAATTCTGGGCCTTCTGCATATGTAACTCTCGACTTTGTACCTGGCAAGCCCAGCATGTTTTGTTTAATTTTTGTACCAGAGCCTCACTAAATTGACCAGGCTGAACTCAAACTTGTCTCCTGAGTGGCTGAGTGGCTGGGATTACAGGCATGCACCACTGTGCTAAGCTAAGATTCTGTACATTATTCTAAATGGCGTGGTACTATATCATTTGAAAATGGAGTGTAATAAATTAAAAATTCACACTGTAAGCCCCGACGTTCCTAGAAATCAAAAGCTAACAAACTCCAGATGAATTCAAAATGTAGAAGGCAAGAATGTCCCAGCAGTGGCGGGTGGCAGCTATTCTTTCCTGCAGTGGCCTTGGACTACGGATTTTATGGCCTTCCTCTTGCAAGTTAAAACTCTTACTCAGCGGGAGACATAAGGAATGACTGATGAAGAGTGGAGGCCGTAAAGGAGCAGGGCACCGGTGAGAGTTGTTCTCAGGGTTCTGTCTGATGTCTTCTGCGGCGACCTGTTAAGCTGCTTGGACAAAAGGCATGCAAGAGTATGACAGCACCCCCTCTATCCCTGGCCATCATATTTTCCTGTGTAGTCATACTCACACATATTTAGTTATTAGGAATTTAGTAAATATTTCTGACCTTCAATAGTTTATATACCTTTTTTATTACTTGTGTTAGGGAAGCAAATTTAGGTCCGCTTTCTGCCTGATTTCTGTCAAATTAAATTGTCCTATGACTAATGCTTTGATATATACAAGTAAAGTCAGAAAATAGCAGTTTCTTTCTGTTCCTTTATTGTTAAAAAGAACAAACTTGCTCTTTCAGCTCTGCATATCATTGAGGTGCTGTAAGAATTTGCTTCAAAAATTTTGTGCTTTTTCTAGATATATACTCATTTTGACTTCTTGTATCATCTTATAGTTTTTCATTCATTTTTATTAATCTCTTTATTCCATATAATATCTGTGCTATAAAATCTACTTTGGCATAAATATAGCCATTTCATAGCTCTAATTAGTGTATCCAGGATATAATTTTATTGCATATTTAGTTTAAAATTATTTCTTTTTATTTAAAATGATTTCCTCTAAATAATATATATTTGGATCTTACCTCTTATCCAAACTTATGTTTTTCTTATTTATGCCTTTAGATTGCTCTCTTGTAGTATAATTTTCAAGAGTTTTGGAAATATCTTGACCTGGATAATATCTATTTGCCATTTTGTTCTTTAGTTAATTACCCAGTATAGCATGATGTGCTACTGTACCAATTGATATTTGTATATTTTATTTTCAGTAATCAAAGCTTTAAAAAATTGAAATTAAAGTGTAGTAAAAATATAGTTTTGATTTACATAAATTAATAATGAAAAATATAATGCATTCTTATATTCCAAACCAGAGTGAAAATAAAATTCAAATGAAATTACTTTTTTCCTCCTATTAATTTATTGGAAAATATTTCATACTTGCATCATTTTGTGTAGATTAAAATTTTTGTAAGTTTTGAGATCACAAAATCTTTTTCTGCTTTAGTCTTTAATAATACTATTTTTTTTAATCTAGTGAGGAGATGAACTGATTTGTTATGATCTGCTATGTTTAAGCTTCTGGCACCATAAGATTTAAAAAATTGTTTTTAATAGAATCCCGTTTGACAAAGAAAATTTCCTTATGAATGCTTCACTCTGAATTGTGGGTCTCACATTTCCGGTACCCTTTCCAGAAGGATGTTCTTTTAGTAGTGTTTCAACCTTATTGGGAACACTTCGTTAACTGACAGTGGGGCAGGGATAGAGGGACAGGCACACTCACTGTAGGCTTGATTAAATCTCATTTTTAAGTGGTCATTTTCTCAGTAGATCTGAAAATATGCTTTCTTGATCTCAATGACTATTAGGAGTGGATTTAACACATATTCTTGACATTCACTCGTTCTCTAGGATTGTACTATTTTTTATCCCCTTTAGATAGATGCAGTTAGTTTGGGTCTAAAATGGTCCCCCAAATTTTCATGTTTCAAGGTGGAAATTTCAGAAGGTAATTGGCCCACAGGGCCACTGATGGAATTACACCTGAGTGTGGTGTTAGGCAGCATGGCCCGGTTGGAAAAGTTGGCCAATTAAAGCCATGTCTGTGAAGAGTGTATTGATACTTTTGGCCTTCTTTTCTCCTGCTCTCTTGGCTGCTTCGAGTTGAGCAGCTCTACTCACGAGGCCCTTCTGACGGGCCATTTCTGCCTTAGAGACCAACTATAGACAGATACATGAGCCAAAATATCCTCCTCCTTTATGTTGGTAACGTCAGGTGTTTCTTTCCCAGCAGTAGGGAAGATGGCCAATACAGAACATTGGAGTGGGGCTATAGCAGTGACTATACCTGACCACGTGGTTCAAAGACCTCAGGAAATAGTTTTCAGGAGCAGACTGAAAAGTTTGGATATGGAGGATAAAGAACCTCTCTCAGGACTGAATATGGAGGTGCATCCCCAAGTTAAGACATGGTGGGACCTGACTGCTGCTGCCAGATCTGAGGATTTCTGGCTACTGCTCAAGCTGGAAGCAGCTTTTGGCATCATCCAAGTAGTATTTAGTTGAAGGCATGAAGAATAAAAGAGCTGTGGAGTCTTAAGTGCTTCCAAACACTTTAGAACAGAGGGCAACATGTGAACCTGTGACAGTGAAACCAAAAGTGCAAGAGAGACCCCAGGACTTTGGAAAAGCCAGAAAAATAGTGTATTTGTTGAAG
This sequence comes from Chinchilla lanigera, assembly GCF_000276665.1. Lineage (NCBI taxonomy): Eukaryota > Metazoa > Chordata > Mammalia > Rodentia > Chinchillidae > Chinchilla > Chinchilla lanigera. The sequence goes on along the minus strand of NW_004955404.1, from coordinate 47,633,351 downwards.
CAAGCCACAAACAGTGAGCAGAATCACTTCCAAGCACAAGAGAGAAGCTATGTGGTTTCAAACCAACAGGGCACAGAGGTGGGGATATGTAAATCCTTCAGCATTCACATTTTCGTAGCATATGCCCCAGATGTTGTGCATGGAGCTATGCTATTTGATGTTTGCTCTGTTGAGTTTTGGTCTTGCTTTGGTGCTATTCCTTTTTGTGGCCACAGTATTCCTTTTAGGAATGTGACATTTTCCCCTGAGGAATTGAACATTGTAAACATTTCACTTCTTTTTTCAATTTTTCTAGGGACTCATAGCTAAGAGCTTGGCTAGATATTCAGAGAAGACCCTGGGCTCTTGAGCAAAGAGGGAACTCTCTAACTTTTTTGCTCTTGATGACAAACTAAATATATTGTGTGCAATGAGATGAGCATGAGCCTTTTGAAACTAGGGGAAGAATCTGATGGTATGTATTTAAACTGGCCCCAAAGTCTCATGTCTCTCATACTGTAATTGTATTACAGGGGAGCTATGCTCATTAGTGGATTAACCTGCTGCTGAGTTCACAGTTGAATGTGCTGCTGGGAGACAGGGCGACACTGAAGGGATGCACCATGGCAGGCACGTCTGTGGTGTGCACATCTCTCCCACTCGCTCTTCTTTCTTTCTTTTTCCTGCCTGTTATGAGGAGAGCAGCTTTCCTTAGCCACTCCCTTCTGCCACGCCATTTCTCTTTTGCAGCAAGCCTTCAATGGACTAAGCTCTCTGGAAGAGTGAGCCAAATAAACCCTTCCTGCTTACACTGTGGCTGCCATGTGTTCTGTCCCACCATGGAAAAGGAACTGACATAGCCAATGAGTTGAGTTTTTACCCTAAAGATGATAGTATTCACTGTGTTTCCCATGTTAGCCTATAGCTTTTTAACCTCATAAAGGAAATAGTTATTATGTATCCCTCCTGCAACATCTGATGCATTTATTCCTCAGGTGCATAGCACAACTGATGTTTTCTCTATTTTTAGGCTTTTTTTTCTTTTAGGTTTTTTCTTTCTTTCTTTCTTTCTTTCTTTCTTTCTTTCTTTCTTTTTTTCTTTCTTTCTTTCTTTCTTTCTTTCTTTCTTTCTTTCTTTCTTTCTTTCTTTCTTTCTTTCTTTCTTTCTTCCTTTTTTTGTACCAGAAATCAAACTTAGAACCTTGTGCTAGCCAAGCACTTACTATGCCACTGGGTACATCCCCAGGCTTTTCTGACTTTCTTGCTTTCTTCTCTGCTTGCTTTCTTTTTCTTTGTGATTATCATGTGGTCTTTACCATTCAGTTAACAATTTTAGGCCCACAGAAGGTGGTTCATACCTGTACTTCTAGAATTTGGGAGGCTGAAACAGAAGGATCACCACGAGTTCGAAGCCAGCCTGTGCTACATAGAAAGGCCCTGTCTCAAAAAAACAATGAGACAAAAAACAATAACAGAATTAATTTTAGGTAATTATTTCTCACTGTTTCTGTCTCAATTGTCTAAATTCTTACATTCTTTTTCTATTTTCACTCATTATTTTTTAAAGTTTGTGGTTAAACAGCTTTTCTTCTTTTTTGTACTTAATAAAACAGTCACTTTCAATTTTATTATTGTGATTGTGGAATGCTCCTTCAATATTTGTACATCCAGGGCAATAATCAGAAACCTGGACTTGATTGAAAATATATCTGCACATTTGTATGCTCTCGTCCCATAAATAAGGTGAAGTCTAAATACAGTTCCATTAAGTATAAAATTCCTTTCATTATGTACTTTAATTAAATGAAATGTGGCAAAAGTGATCCTGTATAACTTTTCATCCTGGCTAGGATCATCCTTTGATGATCCTTTAGATTTTGTCCCTTCAAAGATTTTAATCTTTTACAAATTCCTGCTTATCTAAATTGCCACATTAGACATGGACCATGTAAGGCAAACAAAAGGAAGCAGAGAAAATCTCTGGAGTGTGTTCCCAAGCAGTTTCCTCCTCCTGCTTCCTGAGGCCTCCAGGATTAATATCAGTTACATAAATCGAGAAGGGTTCAAGATTAATCCAGTCCTTGTTATAATCTGTGAAAGAGCTCATTCAAGATAATACAAAAACCTCACTTGAGTTCATGAGAAAACCATTCAGTCATGCTACTTCCAATGTTCTACACACAGAAACAAGGACAAATATTATTTGGTTACTTTAAACCATAAAGCTTTGTGTTGACATAAAAATGGAGACATAAATGCTTGACAGAATATTATTTATTAGCTCCAACTTAGCTATGAATTTCACTCTGTGTTTGCTGATTCTCCGAAGTACTGGTTTGAGCTCTTCTCATTAAAATATAAATGAATGTGATGAATATGATTATTGGGATAACAGAATTCAAGGAACTGATTATTGGTAACATAAATTATTTGCATTTTTTGAATACTGCACACATATGATGAAAGCTCTTTACTTTGGATTATAATTTTACCACATAGAATAAATAACAATGAAGATGAAAATCTTTAAATGCTGGATATTTTCAAAGTAAAACTGGAGATATAATAAAAACAACTTTTTCCAAAAATCTGCCATTTTGGATTAGGAATGGAAGACTGTTCCCTTCCTCTAAGTATTTATAAAATGATTTCATGAACAAGTTTGCTTCGACTCAGAGAATTTTGTGAAAATTCATTCTTTCATTCTCTCACAAGACCATATATTTCACCATCTCAAAATTTTGCTACAAATATCTCACTTGAGGATAAGAATTATGTCTTGGTCAGTTAATAGCAGGAAGAAGGTGGTAAATAATAACTGAACAATATTTGCTCAGTATTTGAATGGATTATTGTATGAATTTATCCATTACAAATGCTTTTGTAGATACTGATCTAGATTAGGTACCTACTATCTTGTTTTTTTCTTTACATTCTTTTTAATTATGCTATAGGGTTAAAAAGAAGAGAAATACAATTTAGTTATTGTTTGTATTTATTATCCTTAGAATCCACAGCAAAAGAAGGATACATAAAGTTAACAATACCTTGGCACTCAAGAGGCTGAGGCAGTAAGGATGGCCTTGAGTTTGAGGCCAAGGGAGGGGACATAGTGAACACAAGACCAGCTTGAACGACATAGCAAGATTATTCATAAAAAATTATGATAACAATATTCTCATAGACAAATGTATTTTCTTAGACAAAGCATTGGGATGTGATTAAAATTTGATAATGGAAAACATGAGCAGTGACATTTGATGATTATACTGTATTACAGTATAATAAACTATTATCCATAGTAGATGAAAGCATATATCAATAAAATATTATTACTGATATATTTTCTTACTTGTGAAACACTGTAAAAGATACACCTCTGAATCAACTTGTATCTAGAAATGAAAGTGTATCATTTAAGCCTGATTCAGCACTGGCACCTGGGAGATATATAAAAAATAAATATGATAAAAATGAGATTTTGAAATATATTATCAAAAACAGGGTCTTAAATTGATTCTAGTTATTATTCTATATTTATATATTCCGAATATTTTTTGGTGTGACTTTGTGGTTCCATCAGTCAAAGTTTGTATAGCCTTTGCAGAAAAATGAGAAAATAGACAACTGCAAATTTTTATTTTATTCAATTGAGTAGTTTTAGGCTATGCCTGATATTAAGCATTTCTGTGTAAAGTATAATTTTTAGTTCATATCCAAAAATAATTTCTACTATTTGCTACAGACACAGTTTTAAAGCCTTTATTCTATATTTTTCTTTGTCTGTTTGGTGTGGTTGTGAAAGAAAACTGATTTCTATACTTCTTTATTTCTTTTGTTATACTTTCTTACTTTATACATAATTTTTCCAGTTAAATACAATGTATTCTTATTCATTGTATTACTGTTTTGTTTTGTTCTCTAAGATTATTATAGTTGCTTTTTCTCTGTTTCCCCTCTGCTTTCAATCCCTAATCTACTCTGTCAATGAAAGATAGCAATGAAGATGAATAGCTTTGATTTTGAACTTTGTCTTTTTTTAGTCTAGTGATCATGAAATGAATCACTGAATCCTTTTGGGTCTGCTTCTTTGTTCAAAAAACAGGAAAATCTCTCATAATGTGGGTAAATACATTTTACAATGCATGTAAAACCCTTAGCACTTAGTTTCACAAACCCTTAGCACCAAGTAGAATATGCTTGTCTTTACACTAAGACACATAGCACATACGTAGTATATCAGGTGGCTGAGATTACAGATTATAAAGCCACATTCTGAAATCTAATGCTAACATCATCAGTTTGTTGATTTCTGTGTTTCTTAATATCTTTTGATCTAAGACCTTACCTGTAAAATGAGGAGAATAGTAACACAGGTCATTGGGATTTATGAGGATTTAATTAAATTAATGTATAATAAATTCTCAGGAAAATCTTTAAAGGCAATAGTGCTCACATAACATTTGTTTTAATAAGCTTATTCATTAATATTTATACAGCGGTTCCTTGGTTCATGAACTTAATATTTTCCATGATTCTGGTTGGAAACCAAGTTGGATGAGAACAGAACCAAATTCAATGGTTAGGTTCAGTACATCGCTCTTATGGGAAAATTTTATTTAGTTCTCATTCCAGTTTGGTTTTCAACCAGATTCAAGGAAAGCATTAAGTTTGTGAGCTGAGGTAGCATTGTAACATGACTTGGCCTTATTTTGGATAGCACCCAAGCTGAGGCCATGAAATTTTAAATTATTATTGTAAATAGAATGTTTAGATTGCAACAGGAGAAAATGTATATAAGGAATTTGAGTAATATTACCATTAACGTAATTAGTCATCCCTAAAATAATTTTTAAATATTCAATATTTTGTGCTTACTATTGTCACTATTTAGAGAATATTTAAAAACCCAAACTAATACACTGTTATTAAACTTACCATATGAGGGGTCCAAAGACCATCCTCAAGCTTTATGCTTTGCTATAAAAGGACTCAGAAAATTTGCGATGTCATAGTTATGCTTTATTTTAGTGAAATGACAGATTAAAATCAACACGTGCACAAGGAACATAGCAGTAAGTCCAAAAACTATCTCCCAGCTGCATACACACCGTGGATTCACACAAAATGTACGTAATTCTCCAGCAATGATGTAAACCAATGATAGAGAGCAATGCATGCCAAGGTCAGCCAGTCCTTGGTGCTCCACGGATGTATTGGGAAAGAGTGGTACATATGTCTGACCTTTGCTACCCAGGCTGTAGCATTTGACTTATCTCATGAGAGAGTAGCAGAAATGTGAGCTCCCCATCACACCCTGAGATTAAAGTTATTGTGGCAAACTAATATGAATAGCTAAAGGTTTTCAGACATGTAAAAATGGGCATTGAACACAAGTATAATGTGGTCTCAAATGTGTCAAACATTCTGTCATCAAGAATAATATTTCAAGAGGTCAAAGGTTATCTTCCAGGGCTTGAGGAAGTACTCTTGAAATACACCTTTCTTTGGGGAAAGTTTTTGAGCAATCCATGACTGCTATTTTGTCTTTTATAGAAAAATGACCAACCTGCTGGTATTTCTTATTGTTTTCCTCGCTTAACTATTTCTTCTCAATTTTCTGAATGTTAATATATTTTATGTATTTGTTTCATATTAATTTTACATACTGCTATATTTTCCATAGATTAATTTATATTTCTATCATCTAGCTCTTAAAATAAGTATTCCTGTTTGTGTATCTATTTTATTTCCTGGCCTCTGCATGTATGTAAAGGATAATTCATACACGACAAGTTGTCTTTTCATTATGGCCAGAAGTTCTACAAGATGGACAGACTGCACTTCTGCATCATGATTATAATTTTAGTTTTTTAGTATTACACTTACTATAAAAATGAAGTGATATGTATACGTATATATAAAGCTTCACTTATATATTTTGGTTATCGTATAGAGACAACTGTATTCCATGATTTGATTTTGTTTATCCCCCTAATATTCAATGATTTTTCAAAATGGACTCTAGAAATCTGGATTATTAAGTATACTTATTTTCATCTAATGTACATTTCTATTATTAAATCTATATAAAATTATAACAAAATTGGGTGTTTATAGCGGAATCTTTTTCCATCTGAATAAAATTAAAACCCATTAAAATTGCCTTGAGGATAATGCTAAATAAAGTATTATTTTTATAATAATATTAACATTTTTTCTTTTCCTATGAGTGGAAAATACATTTCTACAATTGTCTTAATGTTATAAGGTGCTGCAAATGTAAACTAAAGAATATAATATAATGTAATATAATATAATATAAACCTCCAATGGTTAGAAAGTGATCCTCAGTATTGGGATGCTGAAGGTTCCATGTTTTACACACACAGACACACACACACAAATACACAAAATTTGCAATACAGTTGAAGATTATTCAGATTTTTACCTTAGGATAAAGGTGGACAATTTATGTCATCTTATACTAAGCTCTCTAGATGAATTAAAATTTATAAATATTTATTTTGTCCCAGTATGAAGGGAAATCCTTGATTTTTATTTATTGCCACATAAAATTCTATGGTTTCCTTTGGATGCTCAGTTGTTTTACTACACAGTAGTGTTTTTCAGCTCAAAACACCAGCTCCAATATGCTTGTATAAATTCAATATTAAGCAGTTTTCATATTCCATATGAAGCATCACATTTTAATTCTATTTAAATTACCATTTTAAAATGGCAGAACCACTATTCATTGGTTTGCCGTCCTTTTTATGCTGTCATCGCTCTGCTAAAAGACACTCGGGGAAAAACGGGAGCAGAGCTTCCCTGTGTGCATCAGACTGAGAGGGACTGAATCGGGGGACCTGTAAGTCTTGATTTCATTCTTTCTTGCAGAACATTGCTTGCTTCAAAGAGAAAATGCTCGCAAGTACACTGAAATAAATTGTTACCTGAAGCTACGGAAAGCAGGTGTTACGATCCATGAGGAATTACTGCTATTCCACAAGACATATTTTGCTTTTATTTATAATAAAAAAGAATGCAACTTGTGATTAGTAACAAGTTATAAAACAACAACTGGTAATTTAAATAATTTGTGTTGTGTTGCCAAGTACTGTGATTAAAATGGGAAAGAAAGCTCACTAGAATTTTAGTCAGAAAATATCAATTTGTAAAGCTTGTGAAAAAAATATTGTAAGTTTCCTGTAACACTGGCAAATAGGATGCATTAACTTGCCAGTGTTTTCTTCAGAAGCACTACTAACATTATAATAAATAATTTAAAAATAATCCACACATTCAAGATTTAAATGTTTGAGGTCTGTATTCATAAAAGAAAAAAAAAGTCAAAACTTTTGAAAATATTTGGATACTTAGTTGTTTTAGCAGCACATGTGCAAGAGATGCTAAAGAGGAAAGACAAATAGGAAGATGTTATTAGTGACTTCCAAAGAGCCTAAGAAATTGGCATCACTACTTACATTAAAATATAGGAAGAGTGGTAGGTCTTAAAGAAAGTGGCTTTTAGAAAATATTTAGAAGTATCACATATTTATTCGAGATGATGGCTTCAAAAACATGAATTCAAAGACTGTACCCCAACCCTACCAGCAGTTTCATTATTCTTTAAAGAACAAGAGTGAAGTAGAACCTATTCTTCTGACTGGTAGGTGTGGCCAAAGTCAAGTGTGACACCTTTAACTGAAAAGAGTTTTAAATAGTTTCTAGGCTGAGTGATGACAATCATTGGCTTGTGCTCCCCAGCTCTTGCAAACCTGGCATTAAGATGAATTTTATCAATCACTAAAGTTAGGAGAAACACAGAGACAATCGAAGCAAGAAAAAACACAGGTTGTTTCAAGATACACATAACACTGACAAATTTCAAGTTATCATAAATTGTACAGCTAATACCAGCACTCTTTAAAATTATTTGATTATGATATCATAGTTTAAGATGGTCCTTATAAATACTGAATAACATTCCGGAATAAATATCTTGTGGTGTTAATAATGGAAGTGTCCAAGGCATTCAGTGTTAAGGAAACATAAAGAGAAGTAGATTTTATCCTTACAATGTTATTACTACAATGTAATAAATTTTGACTATATTTTTTTTTTACTATATTTTTGAGATAAACGATATATAGTGACTGCCTATGTCCCGTGTTCAACATAAAGAAGTAAAGATTTGGTTCTTGAAAGAGAAAAGTATGACTGGGGTTTTAGATAGATATTTATGTACACGGTATTTTCATTTAAATATTAATATTGATAATTTCATTATGTAGGAAACTTCTGTATGCATTATGACCATCAAATCAATCTGTAAACTTTTCTTGTAATGGGACAAAAATAAACAGGTGTTTCAGGTGGAGACAAAATAAACTAATTTCTATAGGTATTATATAACAGGAAAAAAGCTTTTGAAATTATATAATCAATAATATACTAATTACAATAATTTATATATTACTATATAGAAAATTACTATATATAATTTATATTTATATAAATTACTATATATATATTAGTTTTTTCAATACAGGTAAGTTCGTGGTCTTTGTCTCTGACAAAGCCATCCTTTTACCTCTTAAAATACAGCAGTTCACTCCTGGAGCTCAACTGCATAGATGTATTCCCTATCCTTATCTTTTGGTGCCTGTAAGGAATGGGTTTGCTTCTTCTGTGGAGGAGCAGTTTAGGAGCAGAACCTTAGGAGCTCACTTTCTTAAACTCTCTGGAAGCTCCATTTTCCCAAAATCTAAAATAAATAGACATATTTACTTCATAGGCTTTTTGTAAAGATTAAAGTGTAAAATGGGTTTTTGAATTTTTTTTGTAGTTTTTGTATATTCCATCCTCATGAGATATATGCTTTAGAAGAATGTTCTCAAATTTAAAAGTTACACTGAGATTTTAGTTGTGTTTCAAAATAAGTACATGACAAAAAGTCTGAGAAATTCTTTTATTGAGTATCATAGGATCAGGTGTGTTATGCAATTATTTTATTTCACCTCAAATAATTTTCTAATATGACTTATGATTTCTTCTTTACCCAACAGTCAAATAAGAGTGTATCCTTTAAGTTTCATATATTTGTAAATTTTGTTTTCCTTTTGTTATTGACCCCTAATTCATGAATTATTGTGAAAGAAGGTAATTTGTACAATTTAAAACTTTGAAAATGCACCAAAAAATTTTTTTTTCTTTTTTGACTGTCATATTTTTGGTTTGTCTTTGACAGTTTTTCATGTTCATAGGAAAGAAAATATAAACTGCAGCCTCTGTGTGAAGTATTCTGTGTATATCTACAGTATGCTTTACACTACTATTCATGTTTTCACTTTATCAATCTCTATATAAATTTTGTAGTCTGTTCATAGTGGGGTGGCTATTTTTCTACCTATTATTAGCAGAATTATATATTTCTTCTCTCAATTTTATCAAATTGTTTCATGCATCTTGTTTTCTTGTTAAATGTAAATATTTCATAATTGCTATATCCTCTTGAGAGTTTGGCCATTTTTTCCAATCTATAATGTGTTGTTTTGTGTCTTGGAATGTTTTCCATTTAACATCAGTTTTGTATTTTGTATGACTTTATCACTCACCTCAGGTTTATTTTATTATTTTCTGGTGTTTGGGACTGAATCCAGGCTTTGCGCATGCTAGCACTCCACCACTCAGCTGCATACCCTGTTATACTTCAAATTTCCTTTGCTTATTTTTTGAGTAGATTTTTCTAAATTTTACATTTAATCTATTTGAATTTATATGTGATTATGTGCATTTTGCCAATGTCTCACTTTTAATTGGAGCTTATCATTTGTTTGCATTACAATAATCGTTTGTAATGAAGGTTGTACTTCTTCCAATTCGCTATTTATTTTTTATATGTCCTGTATTTGTTTCTTATATTTATTCCTCCCTTACTGCCTTCCTTTTGTCTAATTGAATTTTTTTAGTGCATTGTTTTGATTTTCTCACTTTCATTTCTAAATGCATTTCATTTATCTTAAAAAGTGTTTATCCTGGGACTAAAAGTCAATATATTAAATCACGATACTTTATTTCGGATTAAAGTAAAAAAAAAAAAAAATTTTTTTTTCTGACATCAGGAATAGAACTCACGACCTTATAGTTGCCAGGCAAGCACTGTGCCACTGAGCTAAATCCCCAGCCCCTCCATTCTTCTTTTCTTTCTTTTTTTCTTTTTTTGGTACCAGGAATTGAACTCACAACCTCTTGTTTGCCAGGCAGGCACTGTGCCACTGAGCTATATCCCCAGTCCCCAAAAGTTTTAATCATTTACACAAATTATTGCTCCTGTACAACTTTTCTCATAATTTACATTGCTACATGCATTTTAAATTTTTATATTTGATCTCATTAACATAGTTTAAAATTATTTCATTTAATTATCTTTTGAATAACACAGAGAGGAGTTGAAGTTAAAAATAAAATAAATTTCATGTGAACATACAGTTACATTTACCACAATGGTTTGTTTCTTTATGGTTTCTAGATATGACTTATTATGCTTTGAATTCTTCCTAATATTTTTAATAATAAGAATTCTTTTTAATATTTTTTTCTAGGGCAAGTCCATTACTGACAGATTTTTTCTCCTTTTGTTTTACCAGAGCTATGACATTTTCATGACTTTTTGAAGAGTTGTATTTTAGGATATAAAATTTTTGCTTAATAAAACTTTTAATCACTTTAAGTCAACAAGCTACATTTAGAGCCAAGGCTTCAAGTGAAAAACTGGCCATTAATCTTATGAGTTGCTTCATTGTTACCGGTTTCAAGATTTACCATTGTATATAGTGACTTAATTATATTACCTCTTAGTGTGAATCTCTTGAATTGTCCCACATCTAGTTCACTGAGCTATTTGGATACACAGACCTATGCTTTTTAGCATGTGTAGAAAGTACTCAGCCCTTACCTAGTTTTCTTTCAGTCCCACCACAGCTCTCATTCTGGAAATAATGTTGTGTGTACGTTGGTGTATCTGATCGGATCCCAAATGACCGAGGCTCTCAGGTAATGTTTATTCCTTTTCCTTTCTGCTCTTCAGATGACTATCTTAACTGCTGTGGTTTCATATTTACTTGTTATTTTGTGCATATTCAAATATCTTGTCAAACTCAAGTGATTTTTAAACTTTAATTATTAATGTTTCCATTTAAAACATCTATTTTGCTCACTCATATAATTTTAATCATTTTCCTAAGATTCTATATTTGTAAGACCTAATACTCCTGGGTTGGTTTTCCTTGATTTCCTTTAGTGTATTAAAAATATTGATAAAAGTTGATATAAAGTGTTTGTCTAGTTAATCCCAGCAACTAAAGTTCCTCACTTACACTTTCCACCAACTTCTTTTTTCTTTTTTGTATGGTCTTTTTAAAATTCACGGGCTGGGGATATAACTCAGTAGCACAAGCACCTGCCTGGCAAGCACAGGGTCCTGAGTTCGATTCCTGATACCAAAAAATAAATAAATTAATTAATTAATTAAATTAAATTAAATTAAATTCATGTTTTGTTTAAAATTGAACAATTTAAATGTAATTGTAATGTACATCTGGCAAGCAAATTCTATACTTTTCCAGAGCTCTGTGTGTGGTGGTGTGTGTGGGTGTGTGTGTGTCCTTATTATTGTTGGTTTTAGTTGTTTAGGTATTTTTCTAAATTAGTTTTATAAAGACTACTGCTTGTCAAATTTGGCTACTTGGTTAGTGAATTCTTTTTTTCATTAGCTTAATGGTCAGTTAATTATTCAACAGAGTTTCCCTAAAACATTTAGGGACTGATAGGAAATCTCATAAATATTCAAGGATATTTTGATTATATTAGTTGTTTAGGTTATATTAGTATGTTCAATATGTTTTTTAATTAAGTCTTCCTTTAATGAAAGTATTTTCTTCCCTGTATATATTCATCTACCTATGGGTGTGTTTGTGTGTGGTGATGGGTCTTGATTTTACACTGAATGTGATCTTTATGTGTTGTGGAAACGGAGATGAAGTTTAGTCTACATTTTTTCTTTATTATTTAAAAATTGTGTTAATTCTATTTAGAGATACTAAGTATAGCCTGCAGATTTTATGGGTAGTGTGAGTGAGGCCACCATTTGTAATACTTTCTTTCTTTTCCTTTTTGGAAGTTCAACTTTAAGAGTCATGCTATGGTTTGTGTCTAGATGTTCCCCCAAAGCATCAAGCAGTTTTGGGCTTTTAAGAGGTAGCTAAATCTAGAGTTTGTGACTGATTCATCATCCAGCGCTGGGATTAAGGGTATGAGTGCTACTCCCACCCTAGTGCATGTAGCCTTCATACACTATAAGGTACAGCAAGAGACTTGTTCCTTCTCCTTGCTGTCTTCTGCTGCCATGAACTGTTGCTCCTCTGCCATATGCCACCCTATCTTGGATCCAGCCGATTATGTGTTGAAATCTCTGCAAACTGTGAGCTAAGCAAATCTTTCCCCCTTTAACTTTGTGTATCTGGTATTTTGTCTCAGTAACAAAAAAAGTAACTAAGACAAGTCATTTCCTTGTGGTGCCTTTTTCAGTAGTAGAACAGAAAGAAATAACAAATCATACATTTGGCTCTTTAGTGCTTCAATTTTTACCCTGGGAAATTGATTTGAATCAGCGATATATATGCAGTATCTTTGTGAAAAGTAGAGAATTTTCTGTTTTATTCAAGAAGACGCTATTAAGATCTCTTCTTCTTTTCCTAAAGTTTCCAATACTTATTACCCTCCAATTCCTTCCTGAAGTAAAATGTTCCAATGATTTTGTAACTGCCCTTCTGTTTGTGTCTTCTTCTCCATCAAATCTCTCTCCGTCTTTCTCAAACAAGCATATTTGTCATTTGATTTAAAGTCCGTTCTTGTGAATGAGCTCAACATTTCAAGATTTTTAGTATTTGGAAAGACTCTTTTCCAAGTCCAGTAGCATGTTCATGCCCTGATAATTGGGGTATGAACTCACCACCACCTTCTCTCTCTGCTTCTTTTTCCCTTTCCTTTAACTCTTTCACCGCTGCCTCCTTCCTTCCCCCTCCCCTTTCCTCCTCTTCTCACTTTCTTCCACTCTTCCTCTTTCTCCTTCTCAATTTTTCCTGCTATTGTTCTTCCAGATGGAGAGCACTGTGACTTTATCCTTTGGTGCACACAATGCATGATTTAATTTTTTTTGTTCAGATTCTATACCAATCTTTCCATTTTTAGTTTTATTCTAACTCCTCGCTTTTAGTGACACTTAATTTATTTAATTCCTGAGAACATTCTGTGTTAAAGGCCATGAAGTGTTTAGTTATTGCCGTCACTACTAATGTGGTCCTTACTTGTATGTGATATTTACACCCATCTATAAGATCTCCTTCATCCACATGATGTACAGCTTCTGGAATTATCCAGTCTCCCACAACAATTGTCATGTGATTCCTTGCGATTATACTGAATTACTTTGATAAAAGCCCATATATGATAATTTTAAGAAAACTTCAACAAGGCTGCAGAGGGACTGGGGATTTAGTTAGCGGCAAAGAGCCTGCCTGGCAAGCGCAAGTTCAAGAGTTCGGTTACTGGTACCGGAGAAAAACCAAAAAAAAGACCAAAAAAAAAAAAAAAAAAAAAAAAAAAAAAAGAGGATGCAGAGAGGTAGGTGATGGTATATTCAGTACAGACATTTAATTTTATATGTTTAGCTGAAAATATTTTAGATTATTCATCAAAATCATAAAATATAAGTATTCCTTTCTTGAAACTGTTATCTCTTTATGTTTCAATAATGATATAAGAATAGTATGTCTGTTTTCAGTCTACATTTTAAACAGAGGACTAATGGTATCCACTTGTATTTTCTTACTGAAGAACCATCAGGTGATTTTTTGTTGTTATTGTTAATTACTATGGACAGACACAGAATTCTGTAACATTAAAATGGCTTGTAAAAATTATTAATGTCTTTCCACTAAAGTTATTTTTTCCATTCTCTAAATATATTTAGCAAATTTACTGTTTTCTGAATTAGTAAGATTTGACCTTACTAATAAAATCATTCACAGAAGGTCGGTACAAATCAGGACTCATAATTAATGTTTCCTAAAGACCAAGTAGTTCTTAAGATATTTGTCCTTCAAATCCACTTAATGCATTTATATGAGTATCTTAAGTTATATGTATTGCCTCCTAATTCTCTTATTTGCTTTCACACATTTCAACTGTTGAAAAAGGATGCATCAATCTACCATTTGAGAGCTGCTCATGTGTAGTCAGCTCATTGACCACAATGAACAGTTCACAGTTCCATTAAGTCAACTAACTACCTCAGAGCTAAGAGACAAACAAAATGTAATAAAATTAAAATTAGTAGAACAAAAGTTAAAATAATGCATAACTGGCAGAATTCAAAGTAGACCCGTGAGCAAGGTAGGTGTACATCGATCTATGCCCTCATGCAATACTGGCCAAGTTAAACTTCTGAAATTTAGTCAGTTTATTTCTAAAAAGAAGCCATTCACTAACCACTTTATACCAAAGTTTAGCACCTAATACATAATTATTCAATGCTTTTAATGAATATATTGTTAGTTCGAATGATTAAATTATGAATAAATGAAAGAATGAAGATCAATTTTAAAGATTTAATAAAAAATCAAAAGTTATGACATATGCTATTATTTTAGCAAAATTTTGCTATTATTTTAAACTTACATAAAAATAGTAATTTGTTGGACCTGATGAAACAGTTGCTAAATATAAGCATCCAAAACCTATTTATTCTTGAATAAGAGAAAAACTACATATTTTTCTTGATTCTGTTTTTTCCCTTCTGAAATAGAGCCAACAATCAGAAAATGATTTAGGGAAGAATTGAGCACTCATTCTTATGCTGAGTTTAAAAACTCAGTAGTATCCTTATTATGTTCTTCTCCTATTTACTTGATTTTTATGGTATTGGGGATTATGATAGTTTGTATAAATTTATGGTAGCTGGCACAGTACACTTAAAAAAGCCAAATAGAGAATTGTTACACCTTATGAATTTCTAGCTGTCTACTATGATTCAAACAATAATTCATGCTAGAATAAAATCTACACTTTACCTATGACTTGCTCTGCTTACTTAATAATATTAGTTGATGTACTCTGACAAATAACATAGCTAAATATGGTTTTACTTGATACTGTGTTTTTTTCAATAGGAGGAAAATGAATACTTACTAGTATTAATCTGTATAATCTAGAATGATCAAACACAGACATAAAATTAACTAATGGTGTACCATTTAAACAATAAAACATAAAAGAAATAAGTGAATAATACATGTAAAATTTACTAATTAAATAAATCAACATATTAACATATCTAATTACAAAATGTCCAATATGCAAAATAAAAGTCTAATATGCAAAATTCAAAACGTTATGCACATTGCTTTATGAAGTATTTAGTTAAAAGTACTTTTTAAAAGAAAGAATTAAGACCAAATATAATGAACATACTATTATTACAATAGTTTGATCTTTGGATAATGGAAGATCAAATAATCAAACAAGAAATTTTCAAATATTGACAAATATCAATGATAACCATATATTCATGTAGTGTGCAAATATTACTGTGACTATTTGTATATCTCAAATTTTTGTACTACACTTATACAAACATTAACAAAATAAGCCATTCTGCCTAAGTTGTGACAGATAGTGTTCCAAGATAACGTTCTCACATAAACAATCTCTGTATCCCTTACCTTTAAAGTGTGTTGTAGTATAGTATAATATCCTCAATTTCTACCAATATGACTGTTTCTAAAAGTAGTGGAATTGGTTTGACTTTTAAAAAGGGAGAAAAGCTGTGACATAACCACAAATATGCCTGAAATAATAATTTTACATTATCTTTTATGAGTTTATGTTGTAGTATAACTAGTGACATCCTCATGATATTATAAATAGCTATGAAAGCCAAAAGAGCTTGGAGGGTTAGGCAAATATTACATAGAATACGTGATACCTTTTTCAGGCCTTGAAATATAGGGCATATTTTATCAAACAGAAAAGAATAAAGGTATCAAGAAAAGAGAACAACATGATAAATTTGCAAAAGTATCAAATAGCAACAGCATTTTTCTTTCAAATTAAAAAAATTTGATTTCAAAATAAGATGACAGGAATTAACAATGGCTGCTATAGTACATATGAAATCCTATATCATTATCATTGTTTTGTATTGCTTTGTTTTTGTCTTTGTTATTATTTTGTTATTTTTTTCCACTTTAAAATAAAAAAAAATTGAGTGGGCATTACTGTCTGGGAGTTACAAGAAATCCTGATAGTGTAAGAAATGTCAAAACCCCTAGGATTTATGCATTTAACATTTACTCTTGTAAAGTATTACACGTGTTTACTCATCCTAGGAATTAAATCAGCACTTATACTGTCCCACCTGATGATCAATGTGGTAAAAGTGACTAGAAAAGCTAAAATCACAATCTAGTGAGAAAACATAAAATATAAATATTTCACTTAGGAATCTATTTATCTATAAATGCCTCAAGTTTACCCTTCTTTAGAACAGAGTAGTACTCTACTGTAGAAATATATCATATCTTCTTTATCCACTCATCCATTGATGAGCATTTAAATATTCTGTTGTTTTTCTTTCAGACTGAAAAAACTAAAGTATAAATAAGGACTAAAATATAAAAAAAAAATTTAGAAACCAGAAGAAAAATTTCAAAGGAGAAGATGAACATGCGAGCAGTCACTGAAATATGCTCCTTCCCTGTTATTCTTTTTGTTTTTCATTTTTCTTCTTTTTGTTTTTCATTTTCTTCTATTTTGTAAATAAGGAGAGGAAGACAGGTTGAAGGGAGAGAAGGAGATTGGGAAAAAAAGAATCAAGACATATTATGTACAGATACCAATTCCCTATGATGAATGTGATCACTATGTTTAAAATGTACCATTAAAAATCATAAATGGTAGTTTACGAAAAGAATTAAGTAAAGTATGCACAGAGGCAGATAATACCACTGCTGAAGCAATCTTAAGGCTCTCAAACATCAATAACACCAAATATGTTCCACGAGCTTAGTGTGATTCAGTGTGGTTAGAGCCACAAAGCTGGGAGGTTTTCAGTAAAGGTTGGATAAGGAAGCTGAAGGTCAATGTATTCATCAGCTTCACATAACTATAAGGAAATACCTGACACAGACTAGTTATGAAATAAACAGAGGTTTATTTGAACTCATGTTCTGGAGCTTGAGTTCCAAGACAAAACCGTCTAATCCCTTGGCAAAGTAAACATATCATGCAAGGAGGGGCTGGGGTTTTAGCTCAGTGGCAAAGTGCCTGCCTGGCAAGCACAAGGTCCTGAGTTCGGTTCCTGGTACTGGAAGAAAAATGAAAAACAAAAAGAATAACATGGAAGGAGCATATTTCAGTGACTGCTCCCTTTGCAAAGTAGAAAGAAGAGAGGCTGAAAAGCTGGGGTTTCCTAGTCCATTTCGAGATGTAGCTCTCTTGATGTAAGCGTTTCTCACACTGGCCTGGCCAACAGCAATTCCTGGAGACCAGTGCTTTGTCATGCAGACCTTGGGAATCCCAAACCTTTTCAAAGAGACTTTTAAGGCATTGAACAAGAATCAACAAATAAAGTTGATGAGCATTACAAATAAACAAGGCAGGATCAATTCTCTAGGCTTTCTAAAGGGAGTGAATTATTAAGGAAGTTAAAACATATCTATACTTAATAAAAACAAACAAAGATATTTAAAGTGTGGTAAATGTGTGCATAGGAAGAGGTATATTGGAGAGAAAAATCTAATGGAGAAAACACTGGTGCACAGACAATACAAGAATAGGCTTCTTAGACAGTAAATCTCTCCACATTCACACATTCACAAATAAATCCACTAATTGTGATTAAATTTGCAATAGACATCTATATGTATGTGTTTCTTTTTGTATCCTATGCATGATAGTGCAAGAATTATGATATGATTAAATGACAGAACATGCTGTGACATGGTAATTCTTGCTGAGCTCAAGTGTGAAGAAATGGATATACTCTCTCTCACATGCCTCCTGGGATCCTTTGAGTGACATCAGAAGCCAGGTTACAGAAGTGAAGGGCTCTCTTAGGGACACTAGGATGGCCTGAGTGGTTCAGCAAGGGTTAATAAAATTATGCTTGAGATTTAGGGAATTTTGAAGCTATCTATCTTTATCAATATATTTACCTCATTTTGTGGCGCCATCGATTGATTCACATTGCATTCTTGCTAGACAAATACTTCACCACTAAGCTCCATCCCCAGCCTAGTTATCATTTTTTTCATTGCTGTCTCCTTTTTGCATACTCAAAGTTGGATAATTGGGCTCCACAGTTGTACTGAAAAAATATTTTTAAAAATCTACATGCTTTTCTAGTTAGATTTGATAAGAAATATAAACTAGATCAAATGAGAATGTATTTCAAAGTTTAAAGTTATTCATTATCAGAATATGGAAAATTTAAAGTAATTTTATATTTACCTCCCTCATTAGAATCCTAAATCAGGTATTCACCGATTTGTTTTACCTAAATATCTGATATTGTGATACATAAATCACTCACATAAAATATTTTGCAAAATGTAAATATCTTTTTCAATTATTTCCTCTTCTATAATTCCTGTTCACATCTGTCTTACTTGACACTTAGAGAATTTTTTTCTGTCATTTAACTGTCATTATTATAATTATCTCTCAGTTATCTGATATTTACTTCTCTGAGGGTGTATATATATATAAAGAAATATATTTTAAATGTTATAATTTATACCCTACCTCAAAGAAATCACTTGTGAGTTTATGATATTAGTCTCAAATTTCTGAAATTATACAAAAATATATCTTGTTAAGTATTGAAACAGAATTTTAATCCAAAGTATAGTTCCTATTTAAGAAAAAATATGTTATATAGGAGTCTAAAAAATTTCATAAATGTTTTTGCCAATAACATTTGTAACTATTTGGTAAAAATGTATGAAAATGCATATCTCAATCAGTGATAGAAACATAACTGTCCTCAAATAACATACATAAAATAAAGTAATATGATACATGGATAATCAAACAGAGGCTAATTATGGACTTCTTTTATTTCTTCTAATTAAATATTCTTTGATTCAGCAACAGAAAATATGTGTCTGACTTCAAAATAGCACATAGTATTATTTATCTTAGTAAAATATTCATGTGTTTTTTATGCCAAAATGAACAACAAAAGCAGACATATGAATTCAAAATATTGGTCATGAACGTCATAGGTTTTGGGTGGGCTCCCTCTGTTTATGGTGCTTCATCTCCAATCCTATGAAATCTGTGCAGTCCACCATGCTGGCTGCGTGCTTAAACTCCCCAGTACTGCACTTCCCAATTTTTAATTGTGCTTACATTATGTTTTTGGCCATTGTCCGTGTCATCAGTCAGCTCCAAAGCTGCGTATTGTATCTTTTACTACAGCCATATGTTGTTACTACATGTTTTATTAGAGGGAGGGCATGCCCAGACACACTAGAGTGTCTCCATTTCATGCACCCTCACACAGTTTTCACAATCCTGATATAATTGTTCTAGAAATAAAGGGAATGTCAGACTTTGTAGATGCCCAGTGAATCATTAGTTTTATAAACTTGAACCTTCATCTCATTTGAAATTAATGGGATGTGAAAATGAAGTGAAGTATCAGATATATGGACAGTAGTGATTTACCTATTCCTACATTTGGTACTTCTGAATATTTTTGGGTATATGTGCTGCCGAATCAAGCATGGTACTTCTGACTTAACGATTTAGATCTAACAGTTTCTCCTAGCAACACAAAGCACTGTAATAATTGTGTCTTTACTTTTAAAAATCCCAAAGATATTTGTTTTGCAGTATTTTAACTTGTTTTAACTGGTTATGATAACTTAGAGATTTAAAAAAATAACACATAACAAGTAAGGAGATGCAAGTCTCTTTCTAATCAAATGTAGCAATTTACCACATATTTGGTGTTTGCTGCAATTCAGAGAGAGGACACATACAAAACACTGCTACTCTATCAACATTTCTAATATTATGAAAGCTAATTAATAAAAAGAAAAATTCAGCCACTCTTGATATTTGCTTTCAATTAGAAGCAGGTGAATAAAATTAATGAGTTTCTACTCTCCTTTACTGATGTAATTGTGTTCCAATGAAGGTGGATGGTGTGTTAATTTGAAAACTGTAGACTGAGGACACATAAACTAGCCCATTTTTTTTGTCTTCTTGAGAATAATCGTGCCTAAAAGGGGCAGCAGTTTTCCTTGGCTTTTGCATAATGTAGTTCTCAGATATGCAAGTGGCTTCGGTGAGCATACTCATGTAGTAGAACAATAGGCCCCTTTAGACAAGGGAAGGTGCCCTCAACAAACTCATATCTGATTGGAATTCCTCTCTTTACGTACTGGTTTCCACATCTGTCCATTTCAAGTACATGGTAAAACTACTTCTCATTCTCACTTCATATTTTAAAATCTCTACTAGATCATTCTTGTGAGTATGTACAGCTTGACCTTCTCATAACACACATCTAAAAATTGGTCTTTTCCCTCTTATCCATACACTTCCAGCCCTATCGTTCATCTCCCTTTCACAGTAGAAGTGATCATTTTGTGTTTCCAATTTTTCTTTTCACTCTATTTGTCGAATCTATTCCAGTCACCCTTGGGCAGAATACCATTCTGACAGTAAGTCAGAGTCACCGGGGGTCTCCGCGTTGGTAAACTCTGATGGCTGTTCTCCGCCTTCATCTCTGTGGACCTCAACGTTGACGCAGTTATCACTCTTCCTCTCCAAAGGAGCCTTTAGTTGGCTGGCTGTACAATATATACCACTGGTTTTCCTCTTTATCACTACTTACTGATGGATTAGGCAGTTGGCTAGATTTGAGCAGGGCCTGAGAGAATGGCAGATGGGCTAGGAAAGAAGCTTGAGACACCTGTCTGAAATTCTTGAACTTGTGAACTAGGTTTGTTTCCTATGAGGGGCTCATCGAGCCCTTGAAGGTACTCCGTCGCTACAGATATGTTAAATCTGGAATCAGTCGGTGCACACAGAGAGGAAACAGACCCAGGTTAGTGTCAGACTGGATCAATCTTCCTGCATCAGCAAACACGGTACTCTGCGGAAGGGTAGAGTCTCACTGCCAATTACCCAAAGCTCCGCTACCCACCAGCGTCAGCCAATCCCGCAGGTGCTGGAAACAAAAGCAAAACCAATACTCCTAGCACTTAACCCTTCACCGAGTTGCCTGCTTCTGTCTGTCTCCAATGTACAGCGCTTGGAGAAAGCGAACGCATTACCACCTCTGGCCCTGCCCCCCATCTTGAGGTTAAATTACCTTTATTGCTTTGCTTACGAAGGTACTACTCTTGTCATCCAATAAACCTCTTTTCTAAGCTATTTAATGATTGTGGACTTTTCTGTGGTCCTCATTCTAAGTCTCCTGGAGGAGGATCTTAGAACTGGGACACAACAACACAACACAGACCGGTGACGCTAAAACGCGTTACATTTTACCCTACTCTCTTCTACTAGTAACACACACACACACACACACACACACACACACACACACACACACATTCAAAATAAGATACCCTATGGGTCAACTTAGTGAAATGTGTTCCTCCATATCTCCGTCACTGCCTTAAGGATTCTATAGAATTTTCTAAGTTTAAGGCAGCTGGACCACCCGAAGCCCAGCCCTGCGCAGGCCGCTGAGATACCTGCGCTGGAGCTGCCCCTCCCCAGCATGCCTGCCCCGGGGCGGGGGGCTGTAGGCTCAGGCTCCGCAGGAGCTGCTCCTCAGGGACACAGCCTCAGCCAGCCAAGAAGGAGGCTCCCGGCCCAGTAAGCAGGGCTGGCCAAGGGTCAGACCCTGTGGGCAGGCTCCCCTCCTCCACGCCCCTCCTCTATGTCCCTCTGCCCTCCCAGAGCTGGTTCCGGCTGTCGCTGCCCACCACAGCACCCACTTGCCAACCTGAGGCCCAGCACTCTGGCATAGGCTCTGCAAGTTTCATAGCCCTTGAAGAGATGGGTGTGAGGGTGAGGGGGCTGGGAGAGCAGGGCTCCCATGACCCCGCGCTTTGGGCACAGGCCCGAGGGTGCGCGCTGTGCTGCCAGAGCAGGGACTGCTGGCTGCATTGTCTGCGGGGCAGGAGGGGACACAAGGCAGCAGCCTTGCGTGCACTGTTTCCGCACCTGTGGCCCCTCCGGAGCACCCCGTCCTCTGCAGTGCCCCGCCTCAGTTTAGTCACTGACAGCTGCTTGTTCAGCTGCAGTCTGACCCTGGGTGGGGGCAGTGAATGTGTGCAAAGAGGTCTCCACGTATGTAAATAAAGACATTTTGATAAAAGAAAAAAAAGTGCATGTGAAGGACTACAAAAGTGACAGCTTCTGGCAGGTATTTGTCATAAATTCATTCTGGTGCTTTAAATATAAACATCTACTCTACATATCTGTTTGGACGGCTGACCAAGAAAAATCTCATATCTAATATTGGAATCCTTGTGTACTTTTTTGTTTCCTGAACCCATTTATTAAAGGTCAGTAAATGGCAAGCTCATCTTTCAAAGTCCTCAGTCAGAAAACATGGATCCATAGTCCTCTCATTTCATTTCACTCTGCACCTTGTAATGGTAATCACGGTTCGCTTTACCTTCGATAAGACTTATTTTCAATTGCTCTTAACGTAGTGCTAAAGCCAGGCAGGGTGGTGCGCAGCTGTAATCTCAGCACTGGGGAGTTTGAGGCAGGAGGATTGCCATGTGTTTGAGACCAATCTGGGCTACATAGTATGTTCAAGGACAGCCTGGACTACATAGTGAGACCTGCAAAACAAAACAAATAAATGTAGTGCCACAGCTTTGTGCATGTGCACAAATTTCTAATACCTTAAATTTCATCATAGACTCTTAAATGGACTCTGCACTTGGTATTATTTTCAACAGTCAATTGGGCTAATAATATCCACAATGATCCATATTACCAAAATTATGTCACATCGTTCCTTAAAACTTTCTACTTATTTCCCATAGACTATGGAGTACAAATCAAAGTTATTTCAGTGTTCTATATGTATCACATTAGTTGAGAGTTCTAGCTCCATAGTTTTCATCCATGTTTACAAATACAATCCACAAGAAAAACCAGGAGGTAGATGTACTTAGAGCAAGCCAGGGACAAGAAATATTTCTGCAATTTTCTGAGTCAACTTTATTATTTAGTCAGATATCATCATGAATATTCTTTTAGATTTTAATGTTTTATCCAGATATAGCTTTACTTTAAATTGGCTCAACTCTTCTAACCCATATATGCTTTATTCATGTCCATAACATATTTCATTACCTGATAATGCATGAGCATTGTATGTTTGCACATTTATTGTGCTTCCCCATGAGGACAGGAATTTTATTTGCTTTATTAACCATGCCAAAGCCTAATAAGTATCTCTCATAGAGTATGTACCTAACAAAATTTTGTACACAAGTGAACAATGTGTATCCTAATGCCATGTCAAGTGATTTCATTGAAATTTTGAATGCCCTTTGCTATTCAACCTGTCAGTGTTTATTTCTAGCAATTTAATATTTCTATTATTACTGAGTTTAAATTTGCATAATTATTAAACATAGCACATGATATTAAAAGGGAGTTTTAAAAGCAAAAGTATAATTTTAATTACATTTATTTTCATATATTTGCAATATTAAACTTTTATTGAATTATACTTAATTGAATTTTTTTCAGCAAGCATGCCACCAGTATCTACAGCTAAGATAAGATAGAAATAGAGGCAAAGGGCAATAATGAATGTTGATACATACATTTGCATTTTTGTGATACTAAAGATTAAACTTAGGAATATTCACATGTTAAGGAAGTGCTTTATCTGATCTTCATCTCCTGCCCCATACATATTTTTAACACTTTTCAAAATTAATCCACTAGCTTGGGTTTTCTGGCATCCAATCCTGATGTTTATTTTTATTACATTACTTATAGTGATTTGTCCTTCCTCCCTTCTTATTTTCCTTTCTCTCTTCTTCCTTTCCTTTGGCATTTCTGTAGTTTTCTGTGGTTTTTAAAATTCCTGTAGCTCTTTGTTGTCTATAATAATTTACATTTTGAGAACTTGTGAAGGACAACAGTATATAATTTTGAGTGCTGAGAAGTCAATGTCAGGGTTTCTGATCAATACATAATTTACATAAATTTTTCCCTGGATTTGTTAATATTTTCAACTCAATAACATTGCATGCTTACTCTAAAGCACAGAATTCACATATTATACAGCTTGAATACAATACCCCAAACCACATGTGAGGCTAAATTTGCAGTAAAAAATCCTCTGGAATATATTGGGGTATTTTTTCTTCTTTCCACTGTAATATATATATTTTGTGTTTGGTTTTTAAATTGATCCAATTTGGAGATTCTAGCTGAAGGTCAGTCCATTCCTCTACTTAGTAGCTTATTAAATCTGCATGTAAGCATATTTCTTATCAAACTCCCACACTTTAGGCCGTGGCACACCTGCCATAGTTTCCCCAGGGACAAGTATTATACAATAAAGGGAAGTCTGTCTCAATGTCCAAAAGCCAGTGAAATTTCAAATTAACCAATCACAAGAAGCCCCTGTGACACCCACCTAACCCTGACCTATTTACATACATAATCTTTTGTACCAGTCCTTGCTTGCTGTATTTTCTGTCACTGCTTACAGCTGTCTTTGTTGCTCTAACTGGAGTCTTTTCTCATTTAGAATTTAAATAAGAAAATAATTCCTTCTTTCTCAGTGAACATGGTCCTGCCACCTAAGAAATATTCAAAACCTATAAAAACAAATGGCCCTGAAACCATGAAGGTGTGTCACTACCAGCAACTCTTGGAAGTGTCCTTACATTGCTTCTTGGATGCTTTTGTTGTTTTTAATTTTAACTAAACATTTTAAAATTGTCAGATTTGGGCTGGGGATTTAGCTCAGAGGCAAAACGCCTGCTTGGCAAGCGCAAGGTCGTGAGTTCGGTTCCCGGTACAGGAGAAAAACCAAAAAAATAAAAAATAAAATTGTTGAACTAGAAACAAATAACAACTTTGTTTTTTCCCTGTGTTTTGCTCAACCCCTGGAGAAGAAAATGATGGTTGATTTCCTTTACTCATGAAAAAACAAAAACAAAAACAAACAAACAAAAAAACATCGTTTCTTTTTCTTTTGATTCACTTTTTATGAGTATATGTTTTCAGGACATAACAATTATGTTCGCGGTGGGTACTGGGTACATGTACAAAACATATTTAATTCCTATTTCATTCCTTTCCCTGTTTCCCTCCACCTGTCTGTCTCTCGGTCCCCCTCCATTTGAGAAAGCTCTTCACTCGTTGTTTAAGCTCCTCGTTGTTTAAGTAAGATTACGGAGCTACTTGCCGTCTTTGTTATTTCTCAAAAAATTTAATGAATGCTAGAGACACGTGGGTTGCACTCTTGGAGACCAATAACCCAGTGTTTGATCCAAAGGAAATTTTGTATAAAGAAAAAACATTCTCAATTCTTCACCTTCTTCTCTACCTGCCACACTGTACTTCCAGGAGGTATTGGTCTCCTCTTACCTCAGTTCTTTGCCAGATTCTACCATTCTAGATGAGATGATCCATCCCTACCCAGGCCCATTGGATACACAGAAACGGTCTTAGGATCAAGTGAATGAATAGCAATGTGTGTTTGAAGCTATCAAAAGTGTTGGAACTCAGTGAAATATAATTGTTTTTCATTCCTAATTAGAATGTCCCTGACACAGAGTGAGACCTAAGAATCAGCACAATTACCCAAAGGTCAGGCAGTCATTTTAGCACTAAATGCTCCGGGCAGCAGAACAAAGAAGGTCCCATCTTCAAATTTATAAATGTTTGGGTCCTTAAGTTGTAATTGTACATGTCATGGTAAATATCCCTGAAAAGTCTCTTTCTTTGAAGTACTCAAATAAAATCAGTCATACAGTTCTCTATATATGGCCATAATAAGGCTACAGCAGTGCACTCTTCTTCTTTCAGACTTGCAAACACTTCTGATAGTAATCAAGACAGTCACTTTACAGAATGCAAAATACATAAGCTTAAGGTGTAAGATATTTGTGACTCCTGGTGCCACATTTTACCATGGTCAGTTTGTACTGCAACGTGAAATTTGGAATGGTGATGACTCCTGCCTTTCTCTTGTTGCCCAGGAACACTTTTGCTATTCTACATCTCTTTTCATTCTGTATGAATTATAGAATTGTTTTCTCTGTTTCTGCAGAAAATGATATTGATTTGGATTATGTTAACAAACTGTATAGCAATTTTGGAAATATGCTAATTTTTAATATATTGCTTCTACCGATCCAAGAACAGAGGGTAGCTTTCAATTTTCTAATTCTCCTTAATCTCCTTTCTTAGAGTGTTGTAATTTTCTTTGGAGAAGTCTTTCACTTTCTTGGTAATGTTGAGTCCTAAGTATTTCATTTTATTGCATATAGTTATGAAAGTACTGTTTCCTTAATTTTTCTGTCAGTGAGTTTATTATTTGGATACAGAAACACTCGATTGTTTAGTTTTGACTTCATATCCTGCTATGCTACTGAATTTGATTGTTAATTCTAAGAGTCTTTTTGTGGAATGTTTATGTTCTTCTATGTAGAGGATCACACTATCTGCAAGTAATGAAAATTGAAATTCTTCTTTTCCTGTCCATATTCATTTTATTTCTTTCTCTTGCCTGATTACTATGGCTAAATGCTTCCAGAATTATATTGAACTGGATTAGAGATATATGCAGTATACAAAAAACATATTTAATTCAAAAGGAAATTTACAGATTAAAAATCAAAGTGTGCAAAAACAATACTCCATGCAGCAAGAAGTGAGCAAAAAAGGAGTAGCTATTTTAATTTCAAAAAAGTGCATTTCAAGCCAAACTGATCTGAAGCAAGGTAATTATATATTGGTTAAAAGGACAATTCAGCAGAAAAAGATAACGATTGTAATCATTTATTCACCAAATACTGATGAACACAATTTCATAAAAGAAATACTATTCCCCAGAAAAACTAGACAAATACCAACACAATTGTAAAGAGAGACTTCAATAATTCACGGTCACAAATAGATCTACTAGACAAGGAATCAACAAAGACATAGAAGACTTGAACAAGAACTTGAAATAAGTGAACTTAATAGATATCTACAAAGTGTTCCACCCAATAATAAAAGACACATTCTCCTCAGAGGTATGAGGGACTTTTTGCAAAATAGACTATGTGCTAATCAATAAAGCATACTTGAGTAAATACAAAAGAAGTGAAATTATCCCATGTGTATAATCATATCATAGTGCAAGGAGACTAGAAATCAATAGCAAACTCACTACAGAAACTATGTAATCACATGGAAATTAACAGTGTCCTCCTGATTACTCATGGGTATCTGAAGAAATTAAAGAAGATATTATCCAGTTCCTAAAATTAAATAATAATGCCATTACAACATCCTATGACCTATGAGGAAATGAAGAGTCCTCAGAGGAGATAAGCAGAAAATGCCTACAGATAATGTACCACTTAAAAAGAAGCAAGGCCAAGCCAGCCGTGGAGGCACACACCTGTAATCCCAGCACTTGGGAGGCTGAAGCCAGAGGATACTATATATTCAAGGCTAGTCTGAGCTACATAGTGAGTTCAATACCAGCTTGAACTGCAGAGCAAGACATTGTCTCAAAAAACAAACAAAAAATGAAGCAAAAATAAAAATCATTTGATAATCTCAAGAGATGCAGAAAAAGCCTTTGAAAAAATTCAACATCCAATTGTGATAAAACCATAAAGAAAATAAGTATGGAAGATATTTTTCTTAATCTGAAAATAATCATCTATGACAAACAACAGTTAAAATCATACTAAGTGGAGAGAAACTGAAAGAGTTCCCTCTAAAATCTGAATTATTTTTTATGATTATTATCAAAGCAATTCATGTGTGAAATTGTTTTTAGAATGTTGAGCTGGGGACATAGCTCAGTGGCACAATCACCTGCCTGGTAAGTGCAAGGTCTTGAGTTCAATTCCTGGTTCAAAAAAAAAAAAAAACAAATAGAATGTTACTTTACTGAGTCCATATATATCTGAAATATTTTATTTGACTGAATTAAATTTGTACAGTATTTACTCTTCAAAAGAAAAGGACTTCATTTTAAAATTTTTATTTAGCAAACCATATTACTGTACATAAAGAATAGGATTTGCAGTGACAGAACTTGCCACCTGCACTAGTTTTATCACATATAATATCACTCTACAATTTGACTTAGGTTTATAGGTTTAAAGTAACAATATAATATTAGATACTGTAAAATAAGATATCATACTTAAAATGTCCATACTTATGTGGATCAAGAGCTAATCTACATTTCATTATGTTATGCTATTTTATGCAATACAACATAACTACTGTTTGTATTAAGAATATTACCAAAAAAATAAATACAAATTTGTTATTATTCAGCCAGAAAAAGATTGTGTCATGTAATGCAAAATAGACTGAGCTGCAAGATATGATACTTGAAATAATGGAGAAAAGACACACACTGCATGTTCTCTTCATGTATGAAAGTGAAAATAAAAAGTTGACCTGAATATAGAATACTGATTAATAGAGGTTAAGGGAGTGGTGTGTTAAAGGGAGTTATTGTCAATCGGTGCACACAGTATGCATAAACTGACATATCACACAGAACCTTACTAATGTATACAAATACAATATGTTAGAAAATAGTATTTTCAGAATTTAAATACAAGAAATTAAGTTCCAGGAAAAGTCCATTTACCCAAAGTGTTAATATTTTGTTGACATAACTATAATATCTAAATCCCTCATCATACACCCTTACTTTTGGTGGTACACTTAAATTAGAAAATAGTCAACTGAAACACTATATATCTTTTTCTTACATTGAGGTGAAATTATGTTAGAGTTATGAACACATTAACAAGGCTAAAAATATAGTTGTGTCCTTCATTGTTCTACATGCAGGGGAAAAGTGCTATTATAAGATAGAACAAACTGGACAAACAGAGGAAAAGGACTGTTAACTTTAAGCAACGCTATTTGATGAGCACTTCACTAGTGTATGATAACAAATGCACAACAAAATAGTAATTTATTTCACCTTGTTTCTCTTTTGGTCCACAAAAGTAAAAACTTCATAGCATATGTTTTAACTTCTAGACAAATTCAGCAAGGTGAGGATGTTGGATTTCACAGTTGGTAATATCAATTTAGCTCTGTTTCTAAGTTGAGACTCCCATCCATGTTTTCAATGACAAACATATATCCTTGCTTTATGAAGTCTGAATTCTATAGCCTACGATAATTCAAGCTGATTTTCTGTCTAGATATGAATTCTTGGAAAAATATTCAGCATAGAACAAGAAAATATATCTGATGCACTGAGAAGAAGCAATCAAATCATCAAACTACTGAGTTTAGAAATTTTGATCTGATCCTTTTTCTACAGCATCAATCATCTGTTTTGTTACTTCTTCTACCATTTCAGAAAATTCAAATGGCTGGTGTCTGAGTTCCTCCACCTTGTCGCTCCCTAGACTTATCTTCAGCGGACTGGAGGTCTGAGGTTGCATTTTGCTTCTGCATTTTACAATTTTCTTTTCTCTAAAATTTGTTTTCTGTGTTGATGATTGTAAATCACATATGGTAGATACCTTTATCACTAATATCGAGTCCTTCCTAGGAAATGACTATTCCTCACAGGCATCTTCTAGGTTTAGCTGGCTCTTGGTCTTTGAGTCTGACCTAAGATCCTGCCTTCTCATTTAATTAGGGGTGAGAAATTGCTATTTATTTGGTCCAGAAATCATCCATTTTGGTACTGGATTATGGTGATGGTTTTGACCCCAGATAATTGTAGTGATGTCATACAAGGGAGAAAAACAGATTACAACAGGATGACAACCTGGCTAAAATAGTACAATTAGCAATAAAAATAGTTCAAGCACAGTCTATAAACTGATAAGCCATGGTAACTATTACTTTACTACTGTTAACCATAAGAGAACAATCTACAATTATATAACAGAATCCAGTATAAACTACTAATTTGCATACAATGAGTTTTCCCTCAGTAGAGTTATTTTACCCTGATGGGGGTGGTTAAAAGGTGTAAGAAAAAGAAATGGAGAAATATATGAAGAGAAATACAGTACAAGTAAGGCTGAAAGACAAAGAAAGATCCCCCAAGTGATGGGAAACTGAAAAAGAAACTAGGAGAGGAACAATGAAGTAGAAAGCAAAAGAATATTAAAGTGAATCAGAAAAGTAGAGACAATGTTTGTTTACAAGACAGCTGAGGGGGGCTGGGAATCTAACTCAGGGGCACAGCACCTGCCTGGCAAGTGCAAGGTTATGAGTTTGATTCCCAGTACTGGAAAAAACAAACAAACAAACAAACAAACAAAAAGACAGCTGAAGAAAGAAAAATAAAAAAGACAAGAAAAACAAACAACCAAAATAAAAAAGTGAAAATTCAAAACAGAAAAACAAACATAAAAATATAAAACAAATTAAACAGGCAAAAAAAGAAAAAAAAAATTTCTTCCAGTGTCACAAGTTCTGTGATAGTGTCTAAGAGGAGAATACCAGAAAATAGGAAGATACCCCTTCTTCTTTGCTAGAAAGAACCCATACTGTGAAAATGGTCATACTCTCAAAATTGTTATACAAATTTAAGGCAGTCCCAGTCAAAATACCAAGAGCGTACCTCAGAGAGATAGAGAAAACAATCCTAAAATTCATTTGGAACCAGAAGAGACATAGAATAGCAAAAGCAATTCTGGAGAATAAAAGCAAGTCAGGAGTTATCACAAGCCCTGACTTGAAATTATACCAAAAACTATTGTTATAAAAACAATACTGGCAATAATAATAATAACAATAGGAATAATACATAATAATAATAATAACAATAACAAGCAATAATAATGATAACAATAAGAATAATACAAAATATAAAACACACCTAAGGATACATAGAACAGATTAGATGACAGAGAAATAACTTCAAACACACCAAATCAACTTATCTTTGTCAAAGGAGTGAAATCCCTTTAGTGGTAGAAAGATAGCCTCTTTAACAAACAATGGATAAAATGACTTTCCCTATGCTGAAGAGTAAAACTGGGCTTAAATCTCTCACCATGCACTAACCAAAAAGGACAATGGATCAAAGATCTACATATTAAAAGAAAAACACTAACTATTATGACAGATAAAATAGGTATAATTCTTGAAGACATAGGAGTAGAAAAGACTTTATGAACAAAACTCTGATCACATAGGAAATATTTCAAAGAATCATCAACTAGGATTTAATCTTATTAAAGATATTTTGCACAGCCAAAGAAATCACCAATAAAGTGAAAAGAAACCCCATATATTTGGGAAAAAAAAATTACCAGATACTCCTCAAAGGACTAATATCTAGCTTATATAAGGAATTCAAAAAAGATCACAACCCCCAAATTTAAAAGCCTAATCCAAAAATGGCAACCAAAAATGAATAAACACTTTCTCAGATGAAGAGATGTCTTGGTTACTTTTCTCTCATTGCTGAGACAAAATACCCAACGCCCAAAATGAAGGAAGGAAAGGTTTATTTAGCTTACAGTTTGTGGAGGTTTCAGTCCATACTTGGCTGGCTGTGAGGCAGAAGATAGCAAAGCAACAAGAGCAAAGGGGGGAATGGCAGCCAAATAGCAAAGCAGCCAGAGCAAATGGGCAGAATGGCAAGCAGCTTCTTTTCCCTGCCTTACATTGTAAACAGGCTACCCCCACCTAAGGGGCAAGTAGCTCTCACATAATCTCCATGCCCTCCTCTTCCACAGGCTCAGGATGGATACAAAGTAAGCACCCTGGCTTCCTGCTGAGCCACTTAGCCAAACATCTAGACTCCCCAAGTTGACACAATGCATCAACCATAACAAGTGGTATAAATGGCAAATAAGTATATTAAAAAATATTCAACATCACATATTTGAGAGATGCAAATTACAACAACACTGAGATTCCATCTCACCCCAGAAAGAATGGCTTGTATCAAGATATCAACCAACAACAACTGCTGGTAGGGGTGTGGGGAAAAAGAAACCCTTTTCACTGTTGCTGAGAGTATAAACTAGTGAAACCACTGTACAAATCAGAATGGAGTTTCCTCAAATAACTAAAACAAGTTCCATTTGATCCAACTATTACCCTGCCTGATATCTTCTCAATAAAATTTAAAGCATCATACCACACCTATAGATGCACATCCATGTTTACAGCAGGACAGTTAGTATTAGCTAAATCTTAGAAATAGCCCAACTACCCACCAAAGGCTTAATGAATTAAAAAAAAAAAAGATATTTTTAACACAATGGAATACTACTCTAACATATAGAAGGATAAACAAGACATAGCTAGGTAAATGGATGTACCTTGAAATTATACTCTTAAGAGAAATAAATTTGACACATATGTCTGAGAAACCAGAGAAAGTGTAAATAAGGTCCAAAATATCTACTAGATATTGGGAAATACAAAGAACATTTTCAAGCATAGTGAAGAACTAGAGAGGAGGGAGGGGGAAAGGAAGGAAAGGAAAAGTAAAAGAAAGAGAACCGAGAAAAAATGGAAATGAAGCTTTTGTAAATAAAGAGGAGAAGAGGGGATGAAATAAGGAGGAGAAGAGGGGATGAAAGGAGGCGGAGGAATGGGAAAAAATCAAGAAACATGTACAGATACATCTCTATGATAAATGTGATCATTATGTAAACCTAAAATGTACTACTAAAATTAATGGAAAATAAAATAAAATTTTAGCTTTATAAGTCTTAAGTATATGATACACTAAAACATTATACATAAATAATAAATAGTAAGATTTAAGGGAGGATAAATACAGATATTAGGAATTATAGAATATTTCAAATTTGTAATATAACTTTCACTAAATGTATACATGATGAGTCTGTACAAACCATTGGTAAGGATTGCCATCATTTGAATTCAGATGATTCTTGAATGTGCTCAGGCTTTATAATGAATGAATACCCTCATCAGTGGGAGTGAAAGTACTCTTGTCCAATTTTATTCTTACCTTTACTGCAGCTCATGCACTTTATGGTAGCAAAGGACAAGAAAGTATAAAGGAGCTGCAAACATTAAACTATTAAAAAAGAAAAATGCATCTTGCCTGTAAAGTCTACTTGCTGCA
The DNA here is from genome assembly GCF_000276665.1 of Chinchilla lanigera. Taxonomy (NCBI): domain Eukaryota; kingdom Metazoa; phylum Chordata; class Mammalia; order Rodentia; family Chinchillidae; genus Chinchilla; species Chinchilla lanigera. The sequence continues at coordinate 47,599,960 of NW_004955404.1, read as the reverse complement.
AATAAAATTCTGGCATTGCTTTTTATCCTCTGTTTTTCCTTCAGAGTTCTAGGTTGCCCTTGGTCCTGTCTGATTACTAAGCAGAAACTGTCTCCAGCATTTGCTGTCAGATGTTGTTGCTATTTTCCCAGTGGTTGCATCCTGTGACCCTGACAAAGATGCATCATACCACTGATCCCTTTGATTGCTGTACTGATTTCTATGATTGTTGCCATCTGCTGCATTTATAAACAACATCAACAACAAAAAAAGAAAACTACGGAAAAAAAAAAATCCACAACTAATGGAATCAGGCTAAGCGGAAGTATTGCAAGTTATATATCTTATTTACTGCAGCTCACAGTCTGGAAACCAATTAAACATTCTAAACATCTGAGAGTTTTGAAAATTAGAAGTACATTTTAAATATGTTATACTTTTGGGATATGACAACATATAATGTTATTGTAACTAGCACTGAATTATGTAAGACAGACATTTGGTTTTCCTTCAAAGGTGATACAAGAACAATCCAAAAGAAATTCAAATTTTGATGAATAACATTTTTAATTAAAAAAATACTATGCAGTCCAAGTTCTCTACTGTGTTGAATTAGGCAAAGCATCTTTAATATGTATACATTTTCAATTATTTTCATTTAAAGTCAAAATATTCAAATGTCATCCCTATTCTACACGTAGATAAAGAACCCTGACTACTTACATCATAATCTTTGGGGATTAGCCTCTGACATTCGTAGCTTTTTTTTCAAAGTTATCCATCCCACCAGTTATTCTAATATGCACTAATCATGATTGTTGTAAATAAACTGAATTATTAGGCCAGTTTTGGAAATTACTTTGATCAGACTTCGTTTCCTTTTTTGATTATTTATCTGTTTGAAACTAGTTTTAATATTGTTAATTGATAGTTTTTAGAAACACCTCAAACTTATTTTTATAGAATTTGGCAAAATAATCTTAAGATCATTGTAGTACTCCCTAGCAACTTTTTTTTTTTTTTTTTTTTTTTTTGGTCTTTTTTGAGACAGGGTCTCGCTATGCAGTTCACACTGGCCTTGAGCTCACTTTGTAGCCCAGGCTGGTCTTGAACTTGCAACAATCCTCCTGCCTCAGGCTCCCAAGTGCTGGGATTACAGGTATGCACCACCACGCCTGGCTCCTGGCAACCTCTTTAGTTTTTATTATTTTCAATCTTTTTTTTTTCTTTAATTCATCTAGGGTTTTGTCAATTTTTCCATAAAATCAGTATTTATCTATTTGTGATTTTTCTGTTGCTGTTTATTAATTTACATCATATTAATCACTATTCTCTTTCTAATTTCTTGAATTTATCTTGTTTCTTTCCCATTTGGCTCAGCTACTTAATTTATCTGTAATCACTAATTGTGTTCTACTGGCATTGACATCTATCAAACAAAACAGAACGTGAGATGATATCTCCCAAAGGTGAATAATCTCAGGACCTTTCACAAGAAACAACTCTAATTACGCAAATCCAGCTGAAAATTCTCAATTCCTGATTTTTTCACACGTCTACATAAACTACAATATAGTATCTGAGTGACAGCTGTCATTGTGTCCCATTCCACTTTAGAGTGGACTGCTATGGTTAACTGCATCAGTCTCACATACTCACCCTACGTGTTACCTAAAGGGAAAACCTCCTAGGCAACCCATCTTTATGGCCCTCACATCTGCACGTTGTTAGCATACTCATTTTCCTAATTAATCTGCACTCATTGTGTCTCCCAAAGTTTAACAGAAAATAATCACTGCTCTTCTTACCTATTTATTTCTTATGAAACTCCCAGTCATATTTTAATTCCTTTTTGCATTCATCACCTTGCTTTCTGCCTTCCTCTCCACACTATCTTTGCCATGATCCCTGGCACCTATGATATCCACACTGGTCTCTCAGTTTCTGCACATTCTGAAATTAAAAAAAATTAATATCCATTTCAAACATCCGTGGTTAGAGTTGCTATTCTCTTTATTTCATTATTAAAAGTGAATTTATTCTTGCAAAATTTCCATCCAAAGCATTTTACATCCTCAACATCATCTCCTGTCTTTGTAGGTCACTTACTCTTCTATCACTCGTCCAGGAATTCTTTATGTGTTCTGTACTAGGGACTGACTCTAGGCTTTGGTACTGAGCTGCATTCCAAGCCCTTTGTTTTATTGCCAGCAGTCTTTTAACACCAAAGCTACAACTAAAGCCTGATTTTAAATGTGACTTTCGCCACCTTATTTCCTCATTTCCATGCTTACTCAGTTCATATTCCATTTCCTACTGTAAATTCATGCCCTCATTATCAGCATTTCATTTATTGCTCACCTTGGATTCCACAATAAATGTTTAAAAAAAAAAGAATCAGTACTTGAGCTCTACTGCTTATCTACAGTGTTGCTGTAGCAGTTTTAAAATTGTGTTGGATGACGTCATTTGAATGCTGTGCTCATAAATTTCTACATAACACTGGCCCTAAAACCTTGATTTTTTTTTTTTAAACATACTCTCTTCTTCTGGCCCATGGATGACTCATTAACATGCCTTTCATTTTAATGATCTACAGGCAACATTTTATCAGTTCTTTGTTCTTAAATTCTATTGAAGAAAGACTCTATTAGGAAAAAATTGTCTCATTTTGCTAGTACTGGATCTTTGAAAGACTGTGCTATCTCCTCATTGAAATACTTACATTTTTCCTTTCCACTTTGTATGTTATTGAATTCTGTTTTCATTTTATTTCCTTTGTTTAACTGTTAAGCCAAATTAAAACACAATGTTACACTGTGTAAAAAGAACTGGCATGCTTACTTTCAATTTTTGCTTTGCCTTGTTTTTGAGGCATTCACATCTCTTAAAAAATCTTGTACCTTATTTTTCTGATTCTTTTCCTTCATAATTGTCTTGCTTTTAGGTATCATTGTCTTTGCTGTCTTTTTTTCTACAATTTGTAATCACCAGGATTATCTCTAAGAGTTGAGAATAATTTTTACCTTTAATCTTCCTTCACATTTTTTCCTCAGGGATTCTTGTTGCTTTGAAAACTTCTATCTATATGATATGAACTGCAAATTCATGTCTCCATAGCTCCAGTCTTTCATTTTTTAATTTCAAATACACAACTTCTTCAAAATTTTACATGTAAAAATTAATAAGTAAAACAGAAATTTATCACTCGCTTTATGAATAAGATTTCAACTTCATCTTACTTAATAATGTATATTTCCATTTGTTTGTGGGAAAGGTTAACACTTATTTGTTCCCCACTTAGCACACCTAAAAAAATCAATAAGTTCTGATGGATGTATGTTTATAGTAAGTTATTAATTAAAAAAGTTATGCATTGTCCCTATTGTTTCAATTTATTTTTTAGTTTACAGAGGTGCAGCAAAGGCCTCATAACTATTTTTCTGATATATCATTCCTCGCACAACCCATTTTCAACTTTGAAGGATTTTTCAAAGTAAGAAATCAGATTATGCCTTTCACTTATGAAAACCCTCCATAAAACTCAGTGTACTTAAGGATAAACTCTAAATTTTTAAGTAATATATTTTATGCCTAAATATTTTGTTTATTCATCCTTTTGTATTCATATTATTCTGAAAGATAATATAGTACTGTGAATATATTGCAAAATCAGTATGTTATGTCTTGTGTCTGGATGTCCCCCCAAAGCCTCATGCAGTCATGGGGCTGGCATCTAGAGTTTATGGTTGATTCATGGTCCAGGGCTGGGCTTATGAGTGTGAGTGTACAATGTGATAGAGGAAAAAGGCTTGCTATTGCTGCTCCTCCCTTTTTACTCCCGATGCTTTTGCTGTTTTCCACCACCAGGAACTGCTGTCTTCTGCCATGTGCCATTCTGCCTTGGAGTCAGCTGATTATGGACTGAAAACCGCACAAACTGTGAGCTAAATAAACATTTCCTTCCTTAACTCCGGGTGTTAGGTATTTTGTCTCAGCAATGAGAGGACAGTAAGCGAGACACAGAAAAATTAACTCTTATGGATCATTCTTCTAGGTTCAGAAAATTGTTAAAATTTCCCATTGCTAGCTGAGGTGGTACAAATGACAGCTAATCCTCTTCATCTCTAAATATATCTGCATGTATTTCCTAAGGACAATATCAGTGTCTCATATAATTATAATCATTATTAGAAAATTAATTTTGATTTACATTGATAAAAACTAGTATGTGTCATACTTTATATCAGTCCATTTTCTATTACTGTAACAAAATATCTCAGGCTAGGTACTTAAACATTTTACTTTGCTCAGATTCAGAACATCAAAGACTGAACATCATAGCACTAGTGTTGAAGAGGGTCTTGTGGCAAGTGACATCATAATGGAATGATGTAGGTAAAACAGAGATAGTGACAAAAGACAGGAAGCCAGGGAATGGAGAGGAGACATTCACAGCATCCTGCTAGCTCCTCATTTTAAAGAGCCATCACCTGAACACTAGCACAGAGGATCCAGGTCCTATTACACAAACTCTTTGGGCATAAACCACATCGCAAACCACAGCATAATACCAACATTCAAGTTTCATTAGTTATTCCAATAATAGCAACAGTGATCTTTGTGCAAACTTGCACACTCTAGTCTCTGCTGAATTTCAATTATTTTTGCTTTCTACTGACTTTACAATGTGGACAGGGTAAAAGGTTAGCTTTTCTAATATATTCATTTTTCTTTAGAGCTAAAATTGTGGCTATTACTAATTGTTGTCCATTAATTTTTTCCTGTTTTCCATCACTTGCCAACTACTTCCTAAAGGTGTAGCGTCTCCTAATCAGAAATCATCTATGGTATGTCTTAGGATCCTGAAGCTTACTTTATGCCACTCCTTGTTTTTTAACTTCTAGGGTGGGGTAATTTCTTGGGAATTTTCTGATAGCTTCTGTTACTTTTATAGGATATAATCTTTATGAAATAACTCATGTTATAAATAATGTAATTCATATTTTTTAAACTTCTGCTGGAGAATATGTTTTTGAACTTTAAAGATTTTTGTTAGCATTGTAGTAGCTATTAAAAGATGGGAATTTCCTGATTTGGCTTCTGCTTTTTATTCCAGAAATGTGTAATAAATTATTTTCAATGTAAATATTATGTCACTTTTTGTGGCAGTAGATATAATTAAGATGTCTGCATATTAAGATAGTAGGAAATATTTATTATACATTATAATGAGGAAAAATGTTCATGATTTTTAAACCTCTATAAACATGTAATGACTATATGTTTTTCTTATGAGTTGAGTAGTTTATTTAATTTTCTTTACTTATAATTTATTATAATATATTAATTTTATTCAACTTTTATTACAAGTTTTTAAAGTGAACAAATACTCCTTTAAAATACTGGGAATTGCTTTCAACAGTACATCACATGATATAGTAGTAAAGCCATGTCTGTAGAAATTCTAGTTAAATCCAAAAGTTATATGATAACACAACTCTGCATCCAAAGTCAAGACATCTTACAAAATTTCAGAAAAGAAAAAGGAGGTGAGGGCCCTGGGGATTTAGCTCAGCGGCAAAGCGCCTGTCTGGCAAGCACAAGGTCGTGAGTTCGGTTCCCGGCACCGGAGGAAAAAAAAAAAAAAAAAAAGAAAAACGAGGTGAATTGCTGTTAGAAAGTATTGAAAACCTATCATGCTTTGTTTTATGTCACAGTACATGGGGTAAAACTTCTGGCACCTACCTCTAAGGAAAAGTGCACCTAATCTATCAGAGAGATGATTCTCTCTAATTTTTAAATCCTCCTGAGAACTTGATATCACAAGTTCCCTTAATGTCAAAAAAAGTTTCAATCCAGAAGTTCTTTACTGAACCTGTCTGTTCTTACTATATATGAAGTGCATTTTTTTCATGCAATTAAAGAAGGCATATATAGGATTAATCAAAATTTCCAATTGTAAAAAATTTCTAAAGTAAAATTAATCTGAACTCATTAGCTTAAAAATTATAGTCTGGGACATTATCTTCATAGAAAACAGTAAAGCATAAAGTTAGTAAATATAAAAAGTAAATTCTTTGTTTCTAATAAGGCATGAAAGCATGTGAGAATGATAAAAAGATGAAAACTAATATAAATCAATAATGTGTAATTTAGAATAAATATGAAAATAAATAGGGAAAGATATTTGAAATAGTTTAAAGATCATTCTGGAAAAAGTCAGCAAAAGTATTTACATTAAAATTTATGTTTACAGGTATATGTGTATATATTATTTGTAATGCACATGCTGTTTTGGTGTTTTAAAAGTTTGCATGCTTTTTATAACTCTGTATTGTACTTATTTTTAATTGAACACTAGTAGAAACATATCTCACTGAGTACATATCATTGAATTAGTTTAATGCTACCTGTTTTTTTTAATTTTATGATTAGGGCAATTGTAAAAGTATTCATGAAACAATTCCCTTGATAATTATTTTTCACACTTTAGATTTTTGGACATCTGAACTTTCCATTTATATCATGGTTTACTTTGTTAAATCCATTATCATAGTCATTAACAGTACCGTATGGCCTTACATTTTAAAAAAAATCTTAAAAGAAAATTTGGAAACATTGTGAATTGTTTCTTTATGGAATAAAAAAGATTCAATATAGTTATTTCCTGCTGCTCAATATAGTTATTTTCTGCCGTCTCAGATACTATTTTAATTATGCATTGTCAAATTATAAATAACTTCTAATTAACAAACCTCTCCTTCCACCTCCTTCTATAAAATGAGCAATCAATAATTCTAATGACAATATTCATGGGTGAAGTACATCAAAGGAGGTACTCAAGTTATAGTGTAGATCAATCTCAAAGAAAGAAGAAATGCATAATAGAAACAGATCCTTTTAAAAACCACATCCCTATAGAAATTCTGTTGCTACATTGTAAAATATCAGCAACATTTTATAAATTAGCTTATATTTATATATTATTTATATTATTTATAAATAAATTAGAAATCTATCCTGTTAAAATTGTTTATCTATATGGTGTTAACACTTTATATGACACATTTAATTTGTAATAGTAAAATGTGTATATAACTAACATCTACACTGAAATATCAGACATTTTCTACAAGACAAAATATGCATTTTAATCACCTGGATACTCTTTTATTTTAATTATTTAATTAAAATTCAAAGAGTATATCCACTGCATGTAGTCATGTCTAGAAGTAAAGTAAGGATATTAGTTACAATCCTCTGTGTATTTGAAAATTTATAATTTCTATCGATATAAGCAAAGAGGAAATCTATTACTTTCAAATTTCCACAAAAGTTGGGAACCTTAGACACCCTTACGAATATAAATTATTACAGCTAACAAGGAAAACAGCTTAGTTGCTCTACAAAGTAAAATAAATCTAAAATATGATTCAACAATCTCACGTTGGAGTATATACACAATATAAATGAAGTCGGGATTTCAACAATATATTCATACTTTCCTGACCACTGTAGAATTTTTCAAAACAGTTAAGATATGAAAACAATTTAACAACCCACTCACAGATGAATGACTAAAAAAGTAACATGTACACTTAAGTAAGAAATCCAATATATAAGTAATTTAAACAGAAATATAAAGATAAGAATAGGTAAAAGGAGATAAATCGTTTGAAAATGGGAATGAGATTTTTGAATGGAGGAATAGGTAGGGAAAATAAATACTCCTAGAATGTGTTGTGTACATGTACCAACTCATGATTTGTGTGATCATTATGTACCATAAGCATGTAGTAATAAAAATTCAAAATTATGAAAGAGTTATATTGGAAATATTTTAAATTTTAAACAATTTTGGTCATTTTAATTTTTAAACTATTGTTACATTTCATTATTAAAGTAGCAATTATGGTATTAGTAATGTAAATATTCTATAAATATAAATTAATTTGCTTCTCTTTCTTCCAAAATAATGTAAGGTAGAAGTTTTACTGAAAGTACAAATATTTCTCAATAAGAAAAAAAACATACAGATACATGTTTGTATTAAAAATTAAATTTAGTTTAATTTCATCAATGCTAAATTAATTTCATATACATCATATACATATGTTTCATATTGGCATTACCAAGGATAATGGAAAGAACAGAGAAAAACTTGCAGTCTTCTCTTGGCATTCTTAGGAAACTGGTTCCAGAAACCTTGTCAAATACAAAAATCTCAAGAAGCTTAGAAAATGAAGTAGAATTTTCATGTATCCTACAAATAGAGTTTCTAGATTACTTATAATACCCGCTAAAATGTAAGTGCTTTGTGAATAGTTGTTAACAAAGAAAATATGAATACATATGCAATTAAAGATTTTCCCATACTTTTAATTGCAGTTACCTGAATCTATGCATGTAGAGGACTAGATTTTAGCATATCAGTGCATTAGAGCAGCAATTTGTCAAATACCTACTGAAGCCCCAGATGTGATAGTGTGTATGTGAATGCTATGAATAAAAATGGTGAATGCAATCTTATCTGACCTAAATGTCCTCAAATGTATGTGGAGCTTATGGATAACATAAAAATAATACCATACCAAATATTAATTTCATGTAGTTCCTTGGTGCTTAGAAAGGCCTTAAATAGAATTTGATAATAATTAATAAAACATTGTGCAAAAAATTTCCACTTAATTTGACACTTAGAAGACAAAAAGACCACAGTCAAAGGGTAACATTTTTTTTGGAAGAGAAAAAAAAAAAAATGAGGTAAAAAGAATGAAAGAAAGAAATAGTTAAGAAAGTAAAGAAGGAATAAATTATTAGACTATTAAAGACGTAAAATACTTTGGTGTTGGAGCAAGAGTTTTTTATTATTGCTAATATTTTACTATACAAATGTAAGTATCACAAAGAGAATTATGTATGTTCTTATTTTGTCAAAGTAGTTATAAGCACAGTTGGACTATTCTATATATTTTTATGATACTATAGCTAAAGTTAACAGAAAATCCAAATATCAAAATTTCATATATTTTACCAACCTTGAGGTTATGAAAATACTTAAGTTGTCATGTTTTATGAACTGATGATTATAGAGCAAAATGTCTTGTCAAATCAAACATGAAATTGACAGGAAATGTGGTTATCTCTCCCAGTGTGGGGAAGTCAATGCCAAAGGTCACAGCTAATTTAAATAATGATTTTCTCATTTGCATAATAAATTTTCTTTACTTTTGTTATATTCCACATCATGGAAAAAGAAAATTTGCCTAATAATTTATTGTTAAGCTATTTTAAACATACTTTACCTATAAATAATTATATTCCAAAAATGTGTAAAATAGAAACATTGAAAAGTGCTTGGAACTTGAAGCCTCATTCTCAAGATAAGCTGCCCTCCACCTGAGTCATATGATCATTAAACTTCCTATAGCTCAGGTCATAGTCATGTAGAAAAATTAAGAAATAATTTGCAAATAACTAGTACAAATACTAATTTTGGAGAAACCACAGTTTCTCAACCACATAGCTATCATGTCCTAGATTTTATTTCCTTAGGTTCAAGTTTTTAATTATAATGCCTACTTTTTTATAGAATCTTATAAGATATTAAAATTTCCAAACATCTTTCTTTTCCTTTTTATTGTTCTTGTTATTTTGAGACAGGGTTTCACTATGTAGTTCAAACTGGCCTTGAACTCACTCTATAGCCCAGTGAGTCTCCCAAGTGCTAAGATTACATGTGTGCGGCACTACACCAAGCTTCCAATTATCTTTAAGTGAAAACATTTAAGTTACCTATTCCATAAAACAGAACCCTGAGGATAATGCTATATGTTGAAGTTAAAGCTTGTTTGTAGCTAAATTCACTTGTATTAACATGTGTTACCTTTGAATTATTTTTCTTTATGTAAAGTCTAGACATATAAAGCCATGGTCATTTTAGTAGGAAAATATGAAGTCTAATTAAGGATGATAGAACCTTAAACATTTATGTTTAAATGCTAAAATTAATTTAATCCCTAATTCTGAAATATCTTAATTATCTGTACTTTAAAATATCCACATATATTGCTAAAAGTAACTTACCTAAGAATAGTATTACTATAACTTTCAGCACATTCAAATCTCTCTTGTCCCCAAACAAATATGGAATAAGGAAAATAGGATTCCAGGTTTTTCATAAGTGCCTCCATTATTTCTGTTATTTGCTTATGCTACCTAGAGTAATAACCCAAGGTTATCTCAAGAGTACATTTCCCAAATATGATGCACTGCTCAAGGTAACTATGAGTGGTGTTTCTAAAATCATCTGAATGGCATTTCAGTTCAAGCTATAAATAATAGACATTTTCTATCTTACCTAGGAAAACAACTATTTCTTTCTTCATAAACTTACATTCCAGTTAGAAGAGGACTTCCTAATGTATAATCCATATATTCATTATGAAACTTGGATTGACTAAAATTCTATAATCCATGAGAATCAGTGACTTCCATAACTGAAGTAAATATCTAAAAAATGAGCAGGGTAAAGAAAAAAGTCCAAGGAATCTCTTTCTGTGATAAGTGTAGAAGAAATGAATATTACTTCTCCCTGTATTTCATTGTCAAAGACTCAGTTGCATGGCTTTATCAAACTGCATCAGTAATAGAAAAGAGTGTCTAGCGGTATGGTTCTATTAGTCACTAGTCAGTCGCTGGAACAAAACACCTGATCTTCACAAGTTTAATGAAGAAGTTTATTTGCCCCGGGTTTTACACTGGAATCAGTTCATCGTTGCCTGGCTCTGAGGCAGAAGCAGCATGGTGGAGGAAAGATGCTCACAGCATGACAGCAAGGAAACAAACAGAGGAATACTCCAGGACAAAGAATCCCCCCCTTTCCATTTATACCTCCAGTTTATACCCCCCTCCAGCCAGGCCCCACTCCTAGACTTGAGGCTTTGGGGAGACTCTTTATCTAAACTATGGTGTTCTTCCCCCTCACCCAAAAAAGATACATGCCCCTCTCATTGTGTGAAGCATATTATTACATTTCTAGTAGTTGTCAAATTTGTAACAGTCCAAATTCTTAACAGTCTTCACTAATGTTCAAGGAAAGCTCTGAATTGTAAATCTCTATGAGAAATCAAAAAGTTACATACTTGGAACACACAATGGGCAAAGGTAGCCATTTCCATGCCTAAATGGAGAAATGGGAGGATAGAAACATATTCAACCAAATCAAGACCAAAATCCTTCAGGGAAAACTTTGAACTTTCAGTTCCATGTCCAGCAGCAGCATGGCAAGGAGTGACGCCAAGATGTGAGCCCTGCAGGGCTTGCGGAAGCCCTACTTTTGCAGCTTTGCCTGTTGCAGCCCTCATAGCCTCTCTCTTCAGTTAGCTCTGCTCAGCACATGCAGTTTGCTTAGCTGGCTTTTCCAGAGCAGGAGGCTTATGGGATATTCTGTCAAATAAAAGCACTGTACTTTTGAGCTGTGATAAATGTGGGATGGGCAGTTTCTGAGATGCCTTCAAGTCAACTTTCCTGTGGCCCTGGTATGAGGCACTTGGCTTCTTTTTAATGCTAATCTTTTTAGCAACCACATTCTCCTTGGCCTCAAATCTGCAGGCATTTTCTTTCTTATAAAACTGCAAACTTTTCAAACCATTAACCTTTACTTTTGTCTCTAAATTATCACTGTAGATGTGGCTAAGATTTCTACCAGTCTCCTGTCTATTGCCCTGCCTTGAAATCTTCTCCTTTATATCAATTATTTTGCTATTCTTATTCTCAGGCTGATGTAAAATCTAAGCCCATGAGAAATATAGACAAACATTTTGCCAGAATTACAGTGAGTGCAGAATTTAACTTTAGTGCAGTTTTTAATGAAGTCCTCATTCCTATTTGAAACCTCATGAGCCCGAGCTTTTCTGTTCACTTTTTAATCAGCATTCCGGTGTTTGGAGCTCTTAACATAATTAAATCAAGCTCTAGTTACAGAAAACCAGGGCTTCTCTTGAACTCTTCTCCAAAATTTTCTAAGCTACTCCTGCAAACAAGGTCCAAAGACATCTGAACCATAGCACTACCTCTATCAATTCCCTATATGGTCATGTTTCTGTCACTGGACGAAATACCCAACGTGTGTAAATGAAAAAGAGGAGAAGTTTATTTTGGTTCATGTTTTTCAGAACAGTCAGTCCGTGGTCAGCTGACTCCAGGCAGAACCTGCAGCGAGGAAGTGCACGGAAGAGGAAAGCTGCTGGCAGCATAGCAGCAAGGAAGCAAGCAAGAGGGGAGAATCTGCAGAAGGATGCTACTTTCCAGGTCATGTGCAAAGTAACCCACCCTCTCGGACCCGGCCACATCTGCGATCAGGAGATATTTTTTTATCTTAATAGTAAAAATACCTTATAGATAAAGGAAATGCACTTAGTGTTATTCAGGCAATATTTAAGAAATTTTTCTTCAATTGTTCTGCATTTACAAACCACAACAACACACACACACACACACATACATGCATGCACATACACACATGAAACTCTTTCTTTTCTTTCTAAATGATAAAACAAAAATAGAGATGAAATCATCTAAAGCTTGACTAGTATTTCTGCATGAAAACCTTTCATTGGTTTTATATGCGCTACCTAACCTCTAATGTTCTAAAGGAATAAACTTCAACGTATGACCTGCGGTTCAACTATGTTTTAAGAAATAGATTGTGCTACTGCAGCAAAACTTTATTAATTTGTTTACATGCTATCTATATCTCTTTTGATGTTGTAACTGCAGAATTGAATGTAGCTGAATCGTTGTGACAGAACCTGCATGGCCCAGAATCCTAAAATACTATCCAGTCCTATTAGAAAATGTCTGTTCCAAAATGCAATGGAACAGAAATGCTAGGATAACTATTTTCTTCACTCTCCCTTCAAATTTCTTAAAAGACAAAGAGAAGAATGATGTATTGGCCACTGTCAGGAATTTTTACAACTATATTCTCACAGTAAAAGCATGCTTTGGTTCAACATTTAATTCGTTACTTGTGAAGAAATCTTAGTCCATAGTTTTCTGCTTACTCTAACTGCAATTTTGGAGTTGTTTCCTTGTTTACTACATCATTTGGCTACAATTGATCAATATAATTGGGAATTTGATGTTCCGGGGACTTATATACAATTTATATTGATATTAGTGGGACACATTGTTGTCTTAGTGCTGAGTAAGGGGAGAAAGGTTACTGTGGCATTAGCAAGTTATATTACAAATAATATTACTCATTTTTGTTCATTTTGCTGTGATTTAAAAGATCTTTTAAAACCTCAATGACTTTTAGCATCAACAAAGGTTTATTTCTTGATCACATGCATTTTTGGCTGTGAGCTAGCAGCAGCTCTGATCTTGCTCTAGGCTATAAATAAGTTTCGGGTCAACTTTATTTTTTTCTCTGCAGGTCCCACCTATTAGAGCAGTTTGTGTTTAGGACATGCAGTTCTCATGGCAAAACAGTGCCATTTGATTGAAACATACAATGGCTTTTACAGTATTTGGTTTGATGGCAAATGTTATATCCATTACATTCCACTCACCAAAGCAAGTCCCAAGCTGTGGAAGCAGGGAGGTGTACACAGGAGCAAGGCAGTGGAATCACTGGGCAGTGTGCTGGAACGCATGTCCTATATGCAAGAGTGTGGAATTTGTAAGACAAACATTAGGAATCTGACTCCTTAAGCCCATGACTCGTGTGCTTCGAGCTATTTCTTAACAAGTAGTGTATTTCTTACCAAAACATCATTTTCCAGTGTAACTTACTTGTTTGCTTATGTATTGAAATACCACTGTGTCAAATTAAATAATCCACCTTGAAGCTATTAGAATTGGTTATAAGAAGTCATTTTTAATGTAATCTTTGCTGAAAGCTGAGTCTTAAAATATTTCTATATTTATGTTTTGCTGCTACTATGGTCTTTCCTAACTCATTAAGGATTGCACTCTATTCCATTTTATTTCCTTGAAAGAAACCATTTCCTGCCTTAAATAATTTATTTTATTTAATAACTTCCTAGGCAATCTGATAACAACCCACAGCCACTACCAACAATCTGTTTTCTAGCCACTTTGCAGGAAACTACAAGATCAAGAGACACATTGTCTGCCTATCAACATCACAGGAGACAGTTTTCCCAAATGTTTTGGCAATGCATAAGTAGGCTGTTCTGTCTAATATCAATATTTTGTCATTTAACTATTAATATGAGACCACATATTATGTTTTTATGTACCAGACCCCATATCCCATTTCAAAATATAATTTCTGCATATGTTAAGGTAATTCTAGTTGATGAAACTTACTAACTGTGAAAATTAGCCACTTGAGTTTCTTTTTTTAAATTGTATGTGTGTATTTATTTATTTATTTATTTATTTATTTATTTATTCTTTTGCACAGGGAATCAACTCACGACCATGTGCTCCCCAGGCAGGCACTGTGCTGCTGAGCTACATTGCTGGCCCTAGCCACTTGAGTTTGGACCTGTATAAAGTGCTAGTGTGTGTTGGAAAAGTTGAATACATGCTCCAAACGGTCAGGTGACCAGTGTTGGAAAAGTAAGGAAACCCATTCAAACTTTTTGTGTTTTGGGAATTTGCACTTAACTCTTTCATTTTTCTACCTGCTACACAAGTCTTGTGGATGTCACCTAACTGAAGGGGAAAGTGGGAACTGTGTTCATTTTTTTGTTTGTTTTATATTAAGAGGTAAAAGAAGGAAAACATATTAACAAAAGGACATCCATTTACAAAATAGCATAAGAACAATACAAACAATAGAGTGTTACAGACAAAGTTGTAGGAAATTAACAATGGTTATTGTATTACTTATTGGTATCTTCAAAGTGGTTTCTCAAGAAAACAAATAGAGACATATACGATTGATCAAACAAGTAATCATTAACTGTGCCTTTCTGTACAGCAATAGAAGACAGTAGTACAACTATGTTAGCTATCCTGTATATACATATATGCATAATTTCCCCCTCTTTCCCTTCTTTTTTCCCACATCCCAGTTGCCTTTTCCTTTCGAGCATTTTCCTTTCATTTCACAATGTCTATCATACCTGCTGGTTTTTACTCACTCTTTCAGGTCTTACACTAGTGAGACAATGCAATGCTTACACATGCAGGTCTGATTTATTTCACTTATGAGTATGGTCTCTTGTTGTGACCATTTACCTATCAAAGCCTTGAATTTATCTTTCTTTATAGCTGAGTAATATTCCATTATATAAAAGTATCACAATTTTCTTATCCAGTCCTTGGTGGATGGACATTTGGTTTGCTTCCACAATTTAGCAATTACAAATTGTGCTGCTATGAACATGGGTGCACATATATCGCTGTGATATGACGATTTCAGATCTTTTGGGAAAATATCCAGAAGGGGAATAGCTGGGGTGAATGGGACCTCTGGACTTAGTTTGCTGAGGCATCTCCAAACTAATTTCCACAGAGGTTTCACCAGTCTGCATTCCCACCAGCAGTGGAGAAGAGTTCCTATTTCTCCACAGCTTTGCCAGCATTTGTTATTGATTGATTTGTTAATGCTAGCCATTCTTTCTGGAGTGAGATGGGCTCTCAATATTGTTTTAATTTGCATTTCTCGAATGACTAATGATATTGATCACTTTCTCATGTATTTATTTGCCATTTGTATTTATTGATCTGAGAAATGTGTATTCATCTCTGGTGCTCATGTTTGGATTGGGTCTTTGAATTTGGGGGGTGGTGCCAAAGCTTTTTAATTCTTTATATGTTCTAGAAAAGAGACCTTTGTCTGAGGAACACTCAGTTAAAATTTTTTCCCAATTTGTAGGTTTTCTTTTTACTGTGCTGGTGATATCTTTAGATGTGCAGAAACTTTTCAGTAGGATGAGATCCAAGTTCTTGATTCTTTGAAGTATTTCACGGGCAGTTTGGTTTTTTTTCATGAACTTTCTACCTACCCCATGTCTTCAAGATTTTTACAGGGGCTAGGGATTTAGCTCAGCGGCAAAGCGCCTGCCTGAATATTTCTGTTACAATCTCAATGTCAATTAAAGTTTCCTGAGTAAATAAATAATAAAACAGACCCTTAGATAATTTAGAAAATCTTGAAATCTCCAGTATGGTTTTCTTTATAATATTACATTTAGTAAGTAAGTTTATAGAAAATTTGGTATCTATACAATATTTATATTAGCATAAAGAAAGATATTGTTCTTTTTCAAATACGTAATCATTTAATTATCCCTGAAAATTAAAACAAGACAAAACAAGTCTGTGGTTGAAGTATATGCTGTCTCATTTTTTTAGAGATGATCAGCTGGCATGATATGCTTCTTTCAGATGAGCATGAATGGAAAATGTTATAAAGTAGCTTACTGGACTCTTATGAAAAGTAATTGGGAATCAAATTGAAAGAACAACCTTGGTCATTTTTTCCTCCGTTGTTTGTAGTGTATGACTTTGATATAATTACTTTCAAATTGTATACATATAAAAATTTATATTTAAAATGTATTTGAGGGAATGAATGAAAATACTATTTATTTAATAATTAAAATTCTTGGGTAAAAACCCACTTTGCCACAGTTCTTGGAGCAGCAAAAAGCTACTGATCTACATAAAAAGAAATAATGATGTTACACACATCTAGAGGGCCTTCTAAGATTAAATACATGTATAAAGGCTTAAACATGACAATTACCTTGAAAATAGCAGATCTAGGGTATAAATAGGATACCAGGAATGTATTTAATACCTTAAATTAAAATGCTGATGTAAGGAGTTTGCAGTTCAATAATCTCAATAGATAATATGAGCTATAAAAAATGAAGGAACTCCATAGGAAGTATGATATATGAAATGAGATAATAGCTGCATGGCTTTAACTGGGAATAGAGGGTCCAGAACAATGGATCATTAAAATTAAAGAAAGAGCAATATTCATCAGAAAATTTGAACAATGGAGAGAGAGAAAAAAAAACAAGGAATAAGATTCAATAATCTGTGGAACAAAATCAAGGGATCTCACATATATAAAGGTACAGTTCCAGAAGGAGACATAAATTAATGGAATAGAAAAATAATTATTTGATAAACTAACAAGCATGACACATGAAGGGGATGACTTATAAGCCATACTTCACTGAAATTAAAAATGTCTGCACTGGAAGCCCAGTGTCAGGAGAAAGAAGCCAAGCCCATCTGAGAAAGAATTAACAGGGAAAGTATATATTCTAAGACTTGTGCTAGACTCCTGAAATTGTGAAATTGTATGAAACTATGTACATACATAGTTAATTTTTTCTCCTATATATACATACCAAAGATAGTGTTTAATTTATAACAGGCATAG
The DNA here is from genome assembly GCF_000276665.1 of Chinchilla lanigera. NCBI lineage: Eukaryota > Metazoa > Chordata > Mammalia > Rodentia > Chinchillidae > Chinchilla > Chinchilla lanigera. The sequence continues at coordinate 47,582,595 of NW_004955404.1, read as the reverse complement.
CAACAGAGCAATAAGTATGACTTGCCATAGAGCTTAGTAATATTATATAGGATTTATTGAGTCTTTGTTAAATTGAGAACAGTTACCTTTTCACTTAAAGCACTTCATAGCATGTCTTTGTCTTGTCTGAACTTCAACTTCACTATTTTTGTGTTGTTGGATACTGTTAAGAAAGTAAGTGTTATAAAGTCATAATTAAAGATTATGAAAATGCAGAAAATTTCATATAATATTGGTTGATTTACAAAACATGTTAAATTTTGAAATTTACAATATATTTAAAAATATAATTACTGTATAAACTAGTAGGTCTATACCTATGCATTCAATTCACAGAAATGATAATTGCTTCCTATAAATGTCTTGTGCAATATTATTTACAGTGTGTTTTTCATAATAGCTAAGATCTTGAAACAATTTAAAATCTTTGAAGAGTATAATAAATAATTTATAATCCTTTATATAATATACCATACAAGAAATTTTTGTAACATGTAGCTACGTGGAGAAATCCCAAAATAATATTTCAAGTGAACAAGTTAATTATTCACTATTGTACTATTTGATTCTATTCATATGAAGATCAAAAATAGATGAGAGTAATTTATGGCAATATAAATAAAACTAGTGTTTGTTCTAAGGAATTGACAGGAACTGTAACCAAGACATTTTCTGCCATGATGGAGTAAGAATTAACTTATATACTTTAAATGAGATGCTGCATATTTTACCTAAAGTTCTTCCCTCCCTTTACCAGTTGTTTTACCTTTGAAGACTGTGAGAAAGTATCTGAGATATTCAACTTTTTCTTAACCACCACTGGTGAATTCCTACCATCTTGTCTAGTGAAGCTCTGTATCATTTTTAATGTGTTTTGCTTTGTTAGTATTTGTTATTCTCTTTAATGGTTTGATCAGTCTTGCATTCTTACATCTGTTAATCCCAGCAACTTCATTAAGATAACAATATGTAACATAGCAATCATTGCTAATTCCTATCATTTTATTCTCAAACCCTGTATCATGTGTATTGTTTTCACTTTGCTTTGTTTTTATCTATGTTGTTGGTATTTTGCTACTGTTCTTTTTTTATTATTCTCTTGAAAATAAAACACAACAGATATTCAATTTTAAGGTGCAAAGTTTCATTTTGACTCCCAGCGTTGGCATTTTGTTTTGTTTTTTATTTTGTTTTGTTTTGTTTTTTTTATGGTTGATTTGCCCTGATGTGGCAGCCTAGTTCCACATCATACAAGGTCCTGTGGCAGAGACATGCTCACCCTGCGGCAGCTGGGAAACACAGGAAGAGAGCACAGCACTGGGTTATCAATTCTTGCCAGGGCAGAACTCCAGGGGCCAAACGTCATCCCATTAGACGCTGCCTCTAAAAGATTTCTGCACCATCCAGCAGCACCACAGGCTAGCAACACCGCCTTTACAGAAGAGGTCAAACGGTAATTCCAGGGCAGTCTACCGTACATGAGAATTTTCATTATTTTCAGGAGAAAAATAGGGGAATGTCTGTACTAAGATCTCTAGAGAAATGGTATGCTTATAATGTTTTTATATGTTATAACGCATTTATATTTATTTATACATGCATAGAAACATTATATATGTATGCATGCATATATGCTTTATAAGAGATTATGTCATGAAATCCCAGGGGCTGAGAATCTGACATCTGCAATCCTGAGACCTTGGCAGGCTGGTGGTGTTGTTTAACCACATGAGAGTCAGAGAGGTCTCAGATTCTAGTTTAGGTTTGAAGTTCTGAGAACTGCTAGCACCGAAGACAACAGAGTGAGGTCTAGCTCATTAAGAGAGTAAAGTCAATTTTCTTTTTCATGTTTGTTCTACGCAAGCGCTCCAGACTAGATGAGGCCCACCCACACCATGGGGGTCATCTGTTTTCCTCCGTCCGTCAATTCAAATGGGGAGTTCTTCCGGAAGTACCTCACGGAAACTAGCATCACATTGTAAGATGTAGATATACAGATTTTTCACAGGTGAACACAGTTAAAATTATTTCTGCTTATTTATTTAAAAGTGCTAGAAATCAGCCAATTTTTCTTACAGTGTATGCCCATGTATTTTTTAATCACTGAATGATAATAATTTTTAATCAGTGAAACATTACAAAAGGACGCTCTGACCACAGGTTGTTCTGTTTTTTCTTCTATCCAGGACCCTTAATTTATGGCCTCCTGGAGGCCTTAGGGTACCTCTCCAGAGGTACCCTCTGGCAGCCAGGGCTGCTTTCAGCACTGTGGACCCACAGCAGGAAGAAGCCATGAGTATCACACAAGATCACAAAATCCTGGAAATGTAGAAAGGGCTACAGTAAGATTTTTGTACAGAGTATTTATCAGACTTTGGGGAGAGAACAGATGGCTTTGTAGCCAAGGTGTCTGGATAGGAAACACCTGTGGAAATATTTGATTGCTGTACACTCTCTTGCCAAATTCTACAGCTTGTAATTTTCAATGCCATTTTTATTTTCAAGAATGACGTAATGGGCTGGGGATTTAGCTAAGCGGCACAGGGCCTGCCTGGCCAGCGCGAGGTGGTGAGTTCCATTTCCCATACCGGAAAAAAAACAAAACGTAATTTTAACTTGAGTTGTTAAGTTTTTTATCAATTAATTACAAACATTGTTAAATCTAATTCTATATATCAGATATGATATCTTTGAAATGTGTTATTTATTTCAGTTGAAAAATAATATTTTGAGAATGAATAGGTTAGTATGATCAAATAGTATTTTGTTAACTATATATGTTAATTTAGTTGTTTGCTTTACCAAATCAGAAAATATTAAATAACCAGGAGAGTTAATTCTATAGAAAGTAGAAGTCATACTGAAATAAACATTGAAGTAATATTTCAAAATGACATGCATTCAAGAATGTATTAAAGGAGCGCCAGCCTTCTGGCTGGCTAGCTTCCTGCCTGCTGGCTCCCGGAGGGTGGGCCCCCAGCTCACGGAGAGCCTCGGGCGGGGAGCGCCGGTCTTCGGACCGGCGACTCACTCCCGGCCTTCTGGTTCCCCAGAAGGAGGGCTTCCGGCGCACAGGGAGCTGCGGGTGGGGAGCGCCAGCCTTCTGGCTGGCTAGCTTCCTGCCTGCTGGCTCCTGGAGGGTGGGCCCCCAGCGCATGGGGAGCCGTGCGGTGGTGAGCGCTATTGCATGCCGGCCCTTAGGCCGGCCGCCGCCGCTCAATTGGGATCTATCGTGACACAATTGGCCCACCATGCACCGACTGCAGTTGTCCACCCACGGATGTGTGTGAATCATTGAAACTTTGAACAACCCCTGGGAATATATGCCATACAACGGGCCACTCTTGCTCCTGCCATTGGGAACCAGAAAGGTCCAGAGCCAGTGGAGGAGCAGCTGCTGAACAAGGACTCAGAGAACATGAGAATGCAGACTAAGCCCACGGAGTCAGAGGTCCAGTGGACTGGGGTCACGAGAGCCGCTTGGAAGCTGTAAACCAGGAGGACCTTGCACAATACCTGCAGAGACTCATTGGAAGCCATTCTTCCCCTGACAGTACAGGCTGTGGTGAAGCTCTGGAGAATTCTGCAGCAGGATTCCTGCTGCCTGTACTGACAGTTGGGGAGAGGACATTAACTGGTTGTGGGGTCCCAAAGCAATGGGAAGCTGGAGAGAAACAGCTACAAAGAATGGCTTTCACCCCAGATAGCTCACTTGAGATGTTAGTAAGAATTGCCTCCTCAGTATTCTATAGCCATGATGAGGAGGAGGCCAAGGAGAGAAAACAAAGAGACTGAGAAAAAGCAGCTGCTTTTGCTGCACCACTAAGAGAAACAGATCCCAGGCCTGATTCCCGGGGCTCCAAGAACTCGACAACTACATTCATCTGCTACCACTGTTAAAAGCCAGGCCACCTCAAGAGGAACTGCCCTAAGAGGCCCCATGGGCCATGCCCTGGATGCAAAGGAGACCACTGGAGATCGGTCTGCCTTCTGAGGTGGAGGCCCCAGATCTCAGACCCATGCTACCAGTTAGTCCAACAGGAATGAGAGGGCTTGGGGCATGGTCTGCCTTCTCCCTCTGGCCAGACCGTCATCTCCAGCGAGGAGTCCTGGGTAATCATGACTATGGAGGAACAAGAAAACAGCCTGTTGCTAGTCACAGGTGCAAGTCTCTCGGTCCTTCTTTTCAATCCTGGCCTTCCTTCCAGCCATCATACCTCAGTGAAAGGAGTCACTGGTGAGGAGGTAATATGCTATTTTTGACAACCCTTAGGCTGTAACTACTTATTAGATCCTTCTTGCATATCTCTGTCTTCCTGAGAAACCACTTTGAAGATACCACCATGTATTACAGCAGCCAATGATATTTTCCTATTAATCTAGCCATAACTGTGTTAAGTTTGTAATGTTCCTATCCTATTTCATAATGTATGTTTATTATTATGTGTTTCCTACAACAATCATTGAGAATAGTTAATGATTTTTCAATAGGTCACTCATGTATAGCTCTATTTATTTTCTTTAGAAGCCACTTTGAAGATACCAAAGTATAGCACAACAACTCTTGATAATCTCCTACCTCTTTTGTCTCTAACTCACTATTATTTGTCTATTTGTTTTCCTGAGAAACTATTTTGTAGATAATAATATGTAAAACGATAACCATTGATAATTCCTACCATTTTGTCTGTAATTTTCTAAGTCCCCCCTATTATTATGTTATCCTTCTTTTATTCTTTAAAATAAAAAAAGAATGCATTAAAATGTAACATAGTATTATACAAATAATAACTGCTTAAATTATGTACATATCGATATTAATGTGGACATTTTAGATGACAATCATTCTTCCTTTGCAGTTTTAGAATAATGAATATGATGAAGTCTTAATAAATGTATTTTTTAAATTAAACTTTTATATATTTTATATGCTCTTTATCCATTTCTATGAGAAAAAATTCTATATTATAAATAAGATGTTATGATTAATTTATAACTTTTAAAAACTGAAGTAGCTTTCTAGTTGGAAATTAGGCACTCTTTTAAAAAGGGTTTATTTTTACACAGTCCACCAGTATTTGATGCATTGCTATGATTTTCAAAAACTTTAAGCAAGATTATTTTAAGGAAGCTAAATTAAAACTTAGTCAAATAAGGATTGAGAACTAAACAAATTTGGCTCTTATTCCATAGTACTTAAAAGAGATGATCAAAAATTGCCTTTACAATCAATGTTAATAATTTATTAGAAATTACAAGCATATCCATTTTAGATCAAAATCTTTGTTTCCAAATAGTTATCATTTCAATAAAATTACTAAGAATTTGTCTTCATTTATTGAAATCTACTATAAGAAATAAAATTTTCTTTAAATTATGAATGTTTATGTATCAATAACTACATTCAGGGGCTGGGGATTTAGCTCAGCGGCAAAAGCGCCTGCCTGGCAAGCGCAAGGTCGTGAGTTCGGTTCCTCGTACCGGAGAAAAACAAAAAACAAAAAACAAAACAAAACAAAAAAAATACGTTCAAAGAATAGTTCCATTGATGACAATAAACATCTATTTAAAAACATTGACCTAATTATTTCATTTTCTTATTATCTACTCATTCATTTTTTTAAAACTGATTTTTACTGAATTTAAAAACTGGAGCTGTTCAGGTCATTTTCTATGACAAGATCTGTGAACATCCATTATCAGTAGACACTGAAAAGATTAAAAATGCCATCTCTGGAAGTGTGCGTTGACAGAGAACTGCTGCTTTTGTGTCTAATTTTGTTTTGAGAAAGTATTTAATGTTATACTGTCCATCATGTTAGTACTGAAGGTCTAAACATGGGAGATAATTTCAAAGCACTCAATGTCAATATTATGTCACCTACCAATTACTACATATTGAAAGAAAAATGAATGACATAAATTCTTTTGAAACAAATTCAATACAGACATTCATTTTTATAGTAACTTTAACCAGTATGCATTTTTCATAGCTTATTGTTGATGGTACTGCAGAACATAATTGTGATTTATGAAACAGAGTATGAAAATTACTTTTCAAAGTTCTCACCAAACAGCTGAACTGCATTTGAATGGTTGAAATATATTCTTATCTTGCTGAATGTAGCTTTGTCTTTCATGTGAATGTAGATTCCATTAGAGTTATGAATATTTAAATATAATTCATTAGTAGAGTGGCTTAAATATTACTTTAGTAATTTCCATTCATTTTTCCTAGTATTTAATCAAATATAATGCTACAATTTAACATGCATGTTTATTTTATCTTACTGGGACAGTGAATGTGTTCTGAAACAAACAGAAGAGCTAATTCTGTAAATCTAATATCAAATGACAAACTGAAACAGTATTTCAAATTTTGTTTAAGTATGGTTTCATTTTCCATAATTTGGATCATTTTTACCTATTTTAAAAATTTTATTCAATTAGTACATATTTTCAGTACATGATGTTTAAATTCATCTTAAGAAGTAAGAATGTGTACATAACACATTATGATTCTTTTTTAATCCCCTTCCTCTACCCATCCACCTCCCTTCCTATGTTTGTAAATCCTCTTTCCCCATTTTAGTTATTTTTGTTATTACTATTTTTAGTTCATGTATACTACATATAAAGTTCACATTTCTGTGCATATTTAAGATATTTACATAATACAGCTTAAATCTTTTCTATTTCCCCTTCTCCTACATCCCTTCCTTTCCTCTGGGTCTTCTGGGCCTCTGCAAAAGGTCTATCTTTCTCTGTTTCCTCTTAGAAATTTTTACTTTGCATTTGATTTTATGTTACCTTACTTAACAGATACCGTATAACCCATAATCTGTGTGTCTGATTTATTTCAATTAACATTATACAATATTTCCCACATGCACCCATTTATCCTTTCTTACAGCCAAGTATGGCAGTATCCCATTATGTATAGACACCGTATTTTCTTTACCTACAGTTTTTACATTCAAAAACTATTTCCTCAACTCTCTGACTCTTATTCTTCTTGATTTTCAGAAATATGTGTACTTTTTCACTTAGTAGCACCTAATAATTCTTGAATACTTTGCATCAAAAATTGTTTCACTCATTTCTCTGTTATATTTTAGATTGGATAATTTTTTATTTATCTTGTACTAGCTATGTACAAACTACTATTAAATACAAGAGTGATTTATGCTCAAAATTATGGCTTTTTTAAAAGCCTCAAAGCATGTACTTTAAAATAATTCCATCCTTAAACATACCAATAATAGTTCATTTAAAGCACCTATGGAATAATTCTAAATTGTAGGAAATTCTTGATGTTTATTTTGGTAACTATCTTCTACATGCAAATGATTTTCTTTTATTGCTTTTTTGTTTCACACACAAACTCATATATGCATACCTGTCTAACACTAGAATACTGAGGAATGGGGAAATGTAACACGAGACAACATTGGCAACAAAATTTCCAGTGCATTCAAGAAAATCAAGAATTTTAATATAGGTGGATTTGAGTGCTAGAAGGAGCACAATAAAACCAGAGATTCAGTGTGAGCCATGTTACTTTAAGATTTACAGTCATCATTATGACTTTGTCTTCTATTGTCCAACAAATGATAGGATGCTGCAGAGAGTTTTGTGTTTGAACTAATTATCAGGCAAAGAAATCACTTGGCTACACACACTCAAATATGAAGAGAAGACTGGAATAAAATGTCATTCAGGGAAAAATGGTTCTGAGATATTACAAAGAGGGCCTCTCTTTGGATTCAAGAGTAGAAAAGCACAATTTACTATGTTCCTAGATATTCAAAAGCCACACAGCATAGAGTTTCCATAGTAAAGGGTTCATTCCAACTTAGATCCCCCCAAAACCCATTTTACACTTTGAGTTATGGTTTTAAAAGTTTGTGAAAGCTCTCCTTGCTTCCAGACTCCAGAGGGAAAACAAATGATGAATCCTTACAAGGAATGAAATTCCTTCATTTGAAGCAGTTTTAAGAACGGGACAGAGGTTGTGGTCAGAAGGGACACGGTGACATGCTATAGGTCATTGGCCCTGCCATAAATCCTCAGATGGCTACTATGAAGCATTTGGAGAATTTGAAAGTCAAATCTGGACATTCATGCTTTTTTGGAGATTAATGCATTAAATTAACAAGAACATTACAAAAAAGTTAATTTGTAAATTTTATATTTTTTTATTTTGTATTTTTTCATTTTATTATTATATATTTGCAGCACGTGCTTTGCATTCATTTTGGGGAGAGGTACATATACATAAGAGAGCTAGTTTCTTTTTTTAATCTGATTGCTCCCTTCCCTCCTCTAAATCCCCTTTACTTCTTCTTTCCTGTTGATATTATTAATCTTAGCTTATGATGAAGTCACATAATGTTTATATGCATTGATGTCATTAGGTTCGTATACGTGGCATATCTTAATTCTACTTGCTTCCCTTTTCTCTCCTTATCTTAAAGCTGGAAAAGAGAATTTGTTCCTTCATATATTTTGCAACATTTATTACTTTTTCCCTGTGATCTCAGCCATTTATTATTTGACTTGTTGGTTATTGGCATTCTTTCTAGAGTAAGATGGAATATCAGCATCATTTTAATTTGCATTTCCTTAAGGGACAGAGATGGTGAACATTTTTTAGTATATTTAGTAGCCATTTGTACTTTTTCTGAATAGTGATTAGTACTGGAGTTTAGAATTAAATACACCCCTAAAGTTTAATGTGTTTGGAGGTGATACTTTTGCAAGTTGATTATTTCACTGGGGAGTTACATTCATCTTTGGATTATCTATTGATGAGTCTTAGCTAAATGTGGTGTTAGGTGGTAAGATACTGTGGGAGGAGTTAGATCATTGGAGACAAGCCGTAGGGTGCATATTTCTCACTCTGGCTTCTGTCTCTCCCCTTCTGTCTTGTGGATCTCTGTCTCTGTCTTTGTCTCTGTCTTTGTCTCTGTCTCTGTGTCTCTGTCTCTGTCTCTGTCTGTCTGTCTGTCTCTCTCTCTCTCGCTGCTTATTGGCTGTCATATGTTGATATTTTGAGCAGTTTTCCTCTTTCAGGCCCTCTGCTGTGCTGTTTCTGTCTTGAGACCAACAGTGCACTGATAGAACTCTCTGAAAGACAGACAAAAGATTTCCTCTTTACATTGTTGGGGGAGATATTTTGTCCAGGTAATGGGGAAGTGATCAGCATGTTCCTTCTAATGTACATTCTGTTTACCATATTGATCTGTTTTGTGGTTTCCATTTCTTTCCTATGTTGGGCATTCATAGTTTCCATCAAAACCTGATATTAATGAAAAATGTCAAAAATTTAATGAGTCTTTCTGTATCTGATGCTATGCAATAAAATATATAAATAAAATATTATATGTGCAATAAAATCTAATAGTAGTTATCTGTAAGAGATTTAAAGCATATACTGTGGCCTTACTTTCTGTTAAGTCCATTAGAAATGTTTGTATTATATAAAATAACATACAATAACTTCAGTAAAGTATTAAAATTTATGGTTTTACTTAAGAAAGTAAAATGCATTTCCACCATACAAGATGGTAGGAGTTCAGCAATGGATCTTATACTGCATATTGTTGTTTTCAGATCAGTCATTCTGATTGCCAAATTCAAGTGTGCAAAATTGGTCAGGAAAAAAGAAAATTTTAAGCACTGACTATTCCTTTCAATAAAGCACAGACACACTGTTTTTTGGGGTTTATTGTTTTAACTTGTTACTGTCTTTAATTGTTTGACCAGTCTTACATTTTTATGTCTGGTGGACTGAGCAACTTCTTTGAAGATAACAGTATGTAATGTAGCAACCTCTGTTAATTCCTATCATTTTGTTTTGAGGTCATGAATCATTTCTGCTGTTTTGATTTTGTCTTCATTGTTGTTTTTTCAGTTTTTCAATTAAAAAAAATAAAATGTATTTCAAAAAAGTTATAGTTTTAGACTCAGTAGAACAACTTGATTTAAATTCTTGTCTTAATACATTTAGAAAAATCAAGGACTAAATACATCTAGGACTGGAACGAATGTAGCAATGTTTTTATTTAGGTATTCAATGTCTGAAATAGGTACACACCTAATAGGCTTTTCTATATCTTTTTATGTCAGTTTTGTTAAGTAGTATTTTCAATGAATTTTTGATACTATATTTAGATACTTTATGTAAGAATTTGTGTGGTTCTTTTTACATTTTTCATATGATCTATACTGAATTTTCCTTTTTAATGTCAGTAGTGGCTGTTTTTTCTTTAATTAGGTTTTGCTAGGTTCACAAATGTAAAGACATATTCTTTTCAAAGAAGCTATGCTTGTATTTCTTAAAACTTAGTATGTTAAAGGTTTTTTCTATTTTATTAATTTCAGTTATAAATAAAAGTCCTGTCATATGGTTAATTTTTTTATTTTATTTTTTTAAAGAGAATAGTAAATGGAAGTTTGATCAAGCCATTAAAGGGAGTAAGAAAATAATAATTTAAAAGAACACTAGAGACAATGCATAGTTTCACTAGACAGGATTGTAGGAATTCACCAAAGGTTGTTGTACTGCAAATTGTTGTCTTCACATAAATTGCTCAGATTACCAGCTATAATCATGAAAAATTGGTCAAAATATATAGAAAAAAATTTAAGCATTAACTGTTCCCCTCAATAAACCACCAGACATCAGCACTACAGTTATACCAGCTATATATATATATATATATATATATATATATATATATATATTACACTTTAGTACTTTCTTTTTCTTCTTTCCCTCATCTCAGTTGTTCCTTCCTTTGAGCAATTTCTTTCCCTTTCCATTTCCTATTATCTATCTATTCTTTTGGCACTGGGAATCAAACTCAGGACCTGGCACTTGCCAAGCAAGCACTTATGCCATTGAGCTATATCCCCAGCCCACATTAATTACTGAAATATTATCTATTTGGGTTTAATTTACTCTGTCATGTTCTTACACTAGGGAGAAAATATGATGTTTACACATGTGGGTCCGATTTATTTCACTTATGAGTATGGTCTCTAGTTGCATCCATCTACCTATAAAAGCCTCAAGTCTTTTTCATAGCTGAGTAATACTCCATTATATAAATATGCCATATCTTTTTTTATCCATTCTTCAGTTGGTGGTCATTTGAACTGTTTCCAAGATTTAGCTATGACAAATTGTGCTGCTATAAACATGGGTGCACATATTTTAATCGTGTTTAGTACATTCATGTATCATTTTAATCAAATAGACATATGTAGGAGGTTCTCTGTATCCCTGTACCTGTTCTATTATTTTGTATTATTTTTCTGTTGGTTCTTGCTAGTGTTTTGTCTTTCCTGACTCACAATTCATTGTTCTATCCTGTTCCTTATCCACCAAAAACAACAATGTTACAAAACATGATTTCAAATATGCAATTCTTTGATTTCCACTCCAGAAAGAGCAATCTGTCAGGAAAGAAAGCTTCCGGTTTTCACAACTTCTTATCCCTGGTAGCACGACTGTGCTGAATGGGCTGCTGGTTGCAGCTCCAAAGCCCAGGCTAAAAGTTCGTGGAATCTCATTTTTCTTATTCAAGTCTCAGTTGTTTCTTAGGAATATTTTTTTCTCAGCATGTTGAATTTTTTGGTTGATTTCCAGAACCCTGAAATGACTTTTTGAAAATTCTATCCAGTTGAAATTATTTTCTAGGTGAAAGGATTTGTCCAACTCTTCCTCTGCTGTAATGGGATTCCTGCCATAAAGACCTCACTGTTTAAATTACAGGCTTCAGCAATGTATCAACATGCAAGGAGAAAACAGAAGCAAAGTTAACACAAAAACAAAGCCAAACACCAGGGAAGTGCAGATACCCATTTCACACCCATCATCGGGGCCCAGGAAAATTACTGTGAAGTGAGTGATATTTCTCTAAGTCATAGAACACTTTGATATAAACATTATATTTACATCTTAAAAGAAGGAAAATTCCAGATGCCTAATAATTTATTTAATATACATGGCTACTTTTAATATCACATATACTTACTGATATTGGGTTACTTAATGTCTCCGAAAAGATACAGTACTTACATCTGCATTTTGGTGAACTACAATTCTTTTTTATAACCTGAAGGATTAAAAAAACCCTAGGTGTCATTCTTAATGACTTCAAATCTGTTCTACAAAATAGCTAATACCACTGTAGAGTGGTAATTATTCAGTCCTGTGGTGTTCAAAATATTTTATGACTCTCTAAACTTCTATTCAAACTTTCATATTATCTATTTATATTAATTGGCATTTTAGAACAAGATTAAAAGAATTATCCAGGAAGTAATCATACTTATAGAATAAATCATCAATATTTTATCCTTGGACATAGTAGAATATAATTTTATAAAATCCTAAAGCAAGCCGGGCATGGTGGCCCATGCCTGTAATCCCAGTACTCAGGAGGCTGAGGCAGGAGGATCATCAGGAGTTTGAGACCAGCCTGGGCTACAAAGTGAGCTCAAGGCTGGCCTGAACTGCATAGCGAGACCCTGTCTCAAAAAGACAAAGAATAAATAAATAAATAAATAATTAAAAAACCCTAAAAATCCTAAAGCATCTTTTTTTTTTACTTTAGTCTAATAAATTTAATAGCAAACATCAATTTATTTTAGTATATTATTATGTATTTCTTCTTCGTAGCTCTTATACCTTACATTGTAAATTGTCAAAATTTACACAAACATGCATGCACTCACACACATAGTCATGAACATACCTTACAGAAAAGTTTGTCTACTCTAAATTCCAAGTGATATCACTATAAAAATAAAAGTATTGGGAGGATAGAAAAATAAAATTATGGAAGGTGAGAATATTTCCTATGGGAACTTGTTCATTTTAGAGCAGCACTACAGTATCTTTGATTGGCTAATTCCCAACATAATACCAGTTTGCCACTGGGCAGAAACAAAGTCAAAGACAAAGATGAAAATCTTTGGAAAAAAGTGTAAATAGAATAACAATTAGTTCCCACTTCATAAGTGAAGAGGAGAGATTTTAGACACAAAAGTAGAGGCTCCTGGAATGTTTGATTTCTCAATCAAAAGAAAAAATACGTTAAACTGATGTAAGGACAATCTAAAAACATACAAAATTTCTTATAGTTTGTTCCATTTCAATGAAATCTAGCATCCACTAACCATCTACAACTTACATATTATTTATTGTGTTCTATTGCTCCTGAAGTTCTTCTGTGTTACACATGGATAAATCATCACACTCATGAAAGCTATTTTTAGGTTGCTCACCATTTTAGCTACTTTCTCATTTCTGAAACAAAATGCCTGACACTCGAAGTTAAAGAACAAAGATTCCTTTGCTCCCAATTTGTAGGGGTTTCAGTCCATAGTCAGCTGACTTCAAGGCAGAGTGGCACCACAGGAGAAACAGTCCATGGCAGGCCAAGCAGAATTCAGTGAGCAGCAAGCAGGGAAGCCAGGCTCCCTTTCCCTTCTCTCCCACCCAGGCTAGATCTTGTTTGGGTGGCATCTCCCACACCACAGGTGGGCCTTCCTATTATGCACACTCAGAACTATGCTAAACTAACCAGTGTACTGATTTAGTAGCATACATCCTTAATTCCAGTATCACACATCCTAGATCCAGCCAGCTCCAAAAGCCCCTGTTATGAACGCATGAGGTTTGAGGACCCAGCTACTCACAAGCCATAACACTCACCAAGCCAAGTTTGCACACTGTCTTAAGTATTTTCTTTTGCTATTGATGTTTTAATGCATTTATTTATTTGTTTTATTTGTTTATTTTTCTTTTCCCCCATTCAATTAAAATTTGATGTGCTGTGATTGATTTTTTATCCACAGTCCATTTTCAACTGTGATTCAATTATCCATCATTATTTGAGAAACTATTAACAAATGAATTTTACAATGCAGTCTAAAGGCATAAAATGTGTTAAATCACAGTTTTTGTAAAGTGAAAACTCTGAAAGCAATAGGTAAAATATATTGGGCAGCCAATCAGAGTTTGAATAGCAAATGGTCCAAGCTTTAAAATATTGTTTATGCCTTTTTGTATAAAATACCCAGTTTAATGAATATTGCGAGATGATCAAAAGTTAGAAGTACATCATTTCCACTAAAATGTATGTGATCTGAACTCTGCAGCTGATTCTTTGTTCAAATGGATCACAGTGCATAGGAGTATGAGACCGAGCTTCTCAGAAATCCATAGTAAATCTGCTATAGCTGCATTTGCTTGGTTTTGGTTCAAAGTCAAGTACAAAAAACAGTTTTCTCTCTATTTTTATTTTGTCATTTATTTATTTTTCTTTACAATAATGTGTAAATTTACTTTATTTTTACTCTTTATATAATAATCTCAGATGAAAGAGAAATTTGATTTCTAAAGTCAAATTTATTTTTTGTTTTTGTTTTTCTTCCGGTACCAGGAATCAAACTCACAACTTTGTGCTTGCCAGGCAGGCCTTATGCCGCTGAGCTAAATCCCCAGCCCCTCTAAAGTCAAATTTAAATGTAGATGTACTATTTGTTTTAAGAAAAAATTAGAATGATGGAAAATTCTATGTATTGTCATTTAAGTTTAGGATATTTTCAAAATGTAGTTTTCTCTTTATTGACTAGTAAAATAAGTACTTGTCATGATGCTTTGGTTGCAGAGTATAAAATAATGCCTTTGTCACAGTGTGGCTTAGATGAAACTGAGATGAAAAGGAGGAAGGCTCCAAAACTGTTATATTTTGGGAGAAAAAGGAGTGGGCTAATCTGACCCTCCTTCCAGCAGGACATTTGTCCTCTTACAAGGAGTGTAGTCAGCAGACAGATTCTCTTTCACTTCCTGCAGTGTATGGCTTACCTACCAAGGTCTGTATCCTTCCAGAAAGAAATATGTGTGTCCTGGTGAGGTGGGATGTGAAAGCTTGGTGTTTTGTTGTGCATGAGCTCAGTTCTACCCCTCCATTGGCCTGAGCCTGCCCCTTCTCTTCTTTCTTCATAGGCCTTTCTCCAATAAACGACTACAGCTCAAACTCATTGTCACAAGAGTGTACTGGAAAATGTAAACAGAGTCTGAGCAGTGTCAATGATTTATCTGTGGCAAGGGCCCTTTTATGAGAAGTAAATCTACTCTTCCAGCTTTATATCTGCTCCCAGTGACAAAAGAATCTTCAGAGCCTCCATGCTGCCTGTTGTGCACCTTGTAATATGCTAGAGGGCACAGTTGTTCTCAAAGTATAAGCCCTATGTTTAGATCAAAGGGCTACTTCATTTTGAAAAGATGAGCGTCTGCAAAGCATATAATTTCAAAATTTGTATTTGTGAGTTATTCAGTCCCTGAAACCAAATAATTGACACTCATCATTTAAGAATTTCAATTTGGTTTACAGTTTTAAGGGACTGAGTCACATTTGATTGGCTCTGAGGCAGTGCTCTCACAGCAGAAAGGATTATCAGAGAAAAAATGTCTCGCTCACTCCAGCTGGGAGGCCAAGCAGGGGATGAGGACACAAACAACCAAGAGACTTCACAGTGTACCTGAGTTCATGTAGTGAACTCATTTCCAAAAGCGAACTTATAAAAATAAATACATGACAAAATGAAAATAAAGACAGAGAAAGCTCTGTGTTTTTGTCCTTGACTTTGAACCAAAGTGAACTGAGTTCATGTAGTGAACTTATTTTACAAAAGTCAAATGTGTAGTGAAGACACATCTAGAAATGTGATTTACTAATCCCCTGGTGAACTCCCAACACCTGATTTTACCTGTCTTACAAGGTTACCAGCATATACACTCTTCAGAAATGATCTTTTTTTTTGGTAGGATAGCTTTTTGTAATTTCTGAATACCTTTATGTTGTCTACTATAAATAGTTACATAAGCAAATATTTGCTCTGCATGTAGAAAACATATATTATCTATAGCACATTGAATTGTGTTCTTTTGCATATGACTAAAATTACCTCCCTTACAATAATTGTCCAATGTATTATACCATTATTCAATATATTAACAGTAATGTTTGTATAGAGCTAGACATAATTCTTATTTTCCTCCTAAGCATGTGTATTTTTTACTATAAAAATAATTTTGTGATAGGTATTAATAGAATATTTGCATTTATCTTTCTTAATAATAATAATAATTTCAAATTTAATTTTTGTTGATTATAGCACCGAAAATGTCTCATTTTTGAAATGACAGAAAAGCTGGAAGGTTTCCTTTAACATAGCAGATTCAATCAAGGTAAAGTGCTTGGTATACATTGGACTGTTTCTTAGATGCAATGAAGTATAAAAGAATCATGCAGTATGAAAATAATATATATATTTTCTTTCTAGGTCAAGTTACTTGTGTCCTCATAAATTATCTGTTTTTTATTCTTTCTGATAAATATTTGTAAATCTACATTCAACAAATACATAATATATCAAATTATAGTTTCACTATTTAATCCATAATATTTTCAAATGTGTCTTTGGAAGATATTGCAACTAGTTAGAACTCCAAATATAAATTTAAAGAGAAATATTTATGAGAAAAATACAAATTTCTAAATTTTAAAAATATATTTCACATACCAAAGGGAAATAGTCTTAGAATTTGTTCTAATATATGGTTAGTGCTATTATCATTATTACCATGAGGAATGCAGTGACTTTTGTCATGGAAAACATATTATTAGCAAGTTATTTGTGAAAGATATAAGTTCTTCCCTCAGAAAATGTCATCTGGTGTCGCCACTCAAAATTTCTGTGCTTTGGTAAATGTGAGTGAGAAGCTAAGAGCTTTAAAAATGAAAAAGTGTTCTACAGAGCAATTGCGTAGCAATGGGAGGATTGCTGAGACAGAGATCTGCTCCAGTGGAAACAACTTCACTTTTCACCTTGCTTAAAACTCTTAACACAGAGAGGAAATTAAAACCAATTGAAGTTGCCTGTACACAGATGGACCCACTCATCCCACCCTCCTGGTACGTATGGAAGCCGCAGGAGACTGCTGCTCATGTCCTCCTCTGAGGACAGAGCTATAAAGCCCAAGAGCGAACGGTTCTGCTTCACACACTTCGATAGATATCCGCACAGCATTCCTAACGAGTCGGTGCTTCCTTTCCTTTCTCAGAAAATGACTGTGTGCTAGATTCCTTGCTTCTGCTGTCCTCCGTGGGCCTTTGTCAATGAGCTGCATTTACAGCATGACTGACTGTGAACTTGACCAACATTTCCCTCTCACATGATAGTGTGAAACTGGTCTAGCGAATCTCTTTTCTCCCGCTTCTTCCTTTACAGGCAGGACAGCATCACTGTCTGAACACCACTCTCTTTCTCCTGCTGCTTCCCCGTTTCTCTTTACACGCCTGGCCCCAATATTTTCCTGCCACATCACGTTCCATAATGTTTACCGCTTCTCAGGCGAGCTTATATTCCATCGTGCATCTGCATTCCAGCGCTGACAGAAGTAGTACCCAAGTGGGGGTCAATGCAAACAACAGTAAGATGGGGGTCAGGAACCGGATCGCACGCTACGTGCACTGCACTTTCCGGCACTGCAAACAAATAAACAACACACTCACAAAAAAGCAAAACAAAACAAAACACCCTTAAGAAGTCTTGAGTAGAATGAAAGCACATATGCCCACAAAACGGAATGGAAAACCAATTTCTAATGATTTCCCCAGTGGTGATCTGGCAAAATATACCGTTTGCCACTGTAATTATTTAGGCATAGTATCTACTGGATTAGCAATATCTACGAGGTCAGCTGAGTTAGTTGGTTATTATTAAGTTGCACTGACATCCTAGAGAGTGGTGACTAGAAATTTAAGGTAACAAATAGAGAGGTAAAGTTTATTTATGAGGTATAAATAACTTTCTTTTTCTTTGATAGGTTACAAAAATGGCCTTAACCGACAGGGAAAGAACAAACAAATTGAAGGATAGACTTACTACTTACAGAGGCTTAGTTCCAGCTGAGGGAAGTGTTTTATTATCTTCCCAAGGCTTTTGTTTGAATATTTTGGATTCTGAAATATAGAATAAAACACGTATGAAAAGTTCCCCACATATTTGGTACTTTCAAATCTCTGTGGATCCTTCCTCTCTTATTAGAACTTGTACTTTCTTCTTGAGAGAAGACATTTTGCAGACTACATATGCCCTTTCAAGGTGGCATAATCCTCTTCTCTTGGGTATCTGTGTGCAAACTATGCTTACTTCCAAGCATAGTTAGGCCGAGACTTAGGAATAACAGAAAGACATTCTCCCCTAAATGATTTGGGTATACACTATCAGGAGCAGGTACACAGCATCTGAGGTTAGAGTGGAGGTAGATTTATCAAAGAGACCGTTAAAATGTACTGCTGAATAAGTCCCAATAGTACTGAAAAGTTTAGTAGTGAGGTTAATATTTCTTAATATTGACAATGGATATCAGGAAATATAAATTTCCTATGTGTTATTTCCAAATTAATTCCAACATATGAAAATGTAGTTGTAAATCTATTATGCAACTTTATTCATATTAAAATGGTTTTGGTGGGGGTTGGTACCTGGAATGAAATTCAGGACCTTGCACTTGCCAGATATGTGCTGTGCTGCTGAGCTCCATCCCTAGCCCTAGAGTGGTTTTGATAAATCACGGAGTCTTAGCCTGAATTTATGTTCTAAATATGAAACATCTCATGCATGGTATAATCTAATTCAAAACTACATAAAATTATACTTTAGGAAAAAGCCACAAAAAATGTAGTCTATAATCTTTTCACTGCCAGAAAGTGATTTTTACCATTCCTTATTTTAAAAGAAATACAATTATTATTTTTTTTTTATGGGTTCTGGGCTCTGCAGTCTAGTCAGATGCATCTATAATACTGTGTTCACTGTTGGAAATAAGCTGGTTCTATTACTGCAGAGCTTTCTGATTACTTTGAACGTGAAACATAATATTGATTGAAGAGTTAGTGACAACAATATAATGGCAATAGTAGAAAACAAAGAAATATTTAGTGTATATTTGTGAGGTAATAGGTAAAGTTTGTAGAAGAGTTCTGAGCTGTCCTACATAAAAAGACAGCATGGGAATATTGTTTTGCTTCTGCTGGTTAACACGGTAGTAGGAATAGAAAAATCATGGTTTGTGGAGAAAAAGGAACCCTTCACATTTAGTGGAAGTGTATGTTGATACAACTATTATGGAAATCATTGTGTACATTCCTCAAAAAATTAAACATAAAAATTCCATTTGACCCAGCTATTTCCTTTCTAGCTACTTCACCAAATAGTTAAAGTATCAGACCACAGTGACATACGGGTACCCACGTTATTAGCAGCTCAATTCATAATAGCTAAATATTTGAAACAGCCTACATGTGCATCAACTGATGAATGGATAAAGAAATGTGGAGTTTATACCCAATTGAGAGCTATTCTGTCATAAAGGATAAGCTTGAGTGATTTGTAGGGAAATGCATGCCCTCTGAGACGACAAGGCTAAGTGAAGTAAGTTAGAAACATGAGCTTAAATACACACCATTTCATCTCTCTTATATGAATCACTCAACAGATAAAGTGTGAAATAAAATAATAGCAAAAGAGAGAGAAAAAATGTTATCATAATTTACCATTGACAATGTTTCTAAAAGTGTACACTGATTTAGTTTAATTTTCTTATGTGTTTTATTGGCCCACTAGTCTGGTTGTTAATCTGTATGTATTATAATTAAATTTATGAAGTTTCATAAGATAAATAAATGAATCCAATGTTAGCAAAATAAAAGGTGGTAGAAGAAGGGAAAAAATGGAATTGAACAGTGTCCCATACATGGACCAGTTCCCCACAGTAAATGTAATTATTGTGTGCTGCAAGCATGTACTAATGAAAAATTTTAAAATAATTTAAAAATTTTAAAAAGTAACATAAAATGAAATTCTGCTGGATAGTATTAGAAAAGGTAATTTGTGCCAGCATTTCAACAGACGTGAGAAATATTTCATGAGCAAACACACCTAAGATGTGAAGCTGCCATACCATTTGCCCACTCTGAGTACTTTCTAAAGAAATTCTCAAATGTAAGTTTTTTACATTTTGCCACCTCTAAAATCAGGACATTTTTTACAATAATATTGAATTTTTTGTCTTTTAGCACATCAGAATTCAGAGCATATTTGATAATTGTTGAGATCTTAGATACACCTAAAACAAATAGATAGCTGCAGTATATGCTCTCTTAAACAATTTTATGTGCTTCCTTGTGTTTGAATGGCGGAGACAGAGGAAATCTGAGTATCAGATTTCTCAAATGCTGTCTGCCTCATTGTGATTGCATTACTATAGAAATGGTTTTGATGTATTATCATTTTAAAATGAAATAGGTTCAGCAAGGAGAGTAAAGGTCACATTTATCTAGGTTACTAGAGAAATAGTGGTTTCTTAGACGTTTTACTATGAATTAAAGAGCACATCAATGGAGTGCTGCGTTGATGCTTCTCTCTCAGTTTATCACACATTTGTTTTCCTCATTCCGCTTCATGTGAGGTATGTGCCGCACAATATCTAAGAACTTACAGCATTGCATGAGCTTCTTTTAGGGATCAAACAGTGAAAAAAAAACAAAGAAAAAAAAGAATTTCTACAAACTGACACAGAAACCTTTTTTTCTGTTACAAATAGGTTTAAAAATCAAATAAGATAAAAAATTTAAGAAATTACAAAAGTAAAAGCATTTTAATGCATAATACTCATCGCTTAACATTTTATAATGCCTCACAGTTTGAGATACATTATCAATAGAGCTATGGAAAAGTAGCATAACCCAAGAGACAGAGATTTAGAAGAAAACTATACAATAAAGAAAAAGGGAATATAGATTTTTGTGTTTTTTAGAAATGAAAAGATGAACTATTAGAACCACAGAAACATATGACTGCACTTAAAATTATTGAGAGGCAAAGCTCCGTATTGAAATAAGATTCCAGAAAAGTCTATGAGGGGGTGTAGTTCAAGGATGGAGCATTTGACTGCAGAAAAATCTATGATTTTCTTTTAATCATAGTATAAGTAATGGGAAATAACAGGCAGATTTTTATGATAAATTATGAATAGAGAAAATATATACTACCAAAAATAAGGATGAGAAAAGAAAAATCTAAAATATATGTTTTGAGTCATTCTTTCATGAGTTAAAATTTTTCCTCATATGAGGATTTTTCACTATTTAATTAGATTGTAATGTGCTAGTTTGGAAATGTTAGTCAATGTAAGACTTAGAAGGAGATATGTCATCTCTTCAATCTTCCTTTTGTGGCTTGTTTTATTCTAACTGATAATTGCTAGGTACAGGATTTGAATGTAGACAAAGTTTCTAAAAACTACAAAGTGCAAGTCTTTAAGTATCATCCTAAGAATTTTCTATACAGTATTCTCTTATTGTGGCTTCTCAAACAAAGCAATAGACTTGTTTTTCATTGTTCTAGTTTATTTTTCACAAAACGCCCATTTTGTTGCTGATTGTCTCATGACCTCCTCGAGGATAATAAAACATATTCTAGTATTGACAAGTCTCATGGACCATAGTCACCTTTTTATATTCTTATCAACACATTTTACCTCTTAAGTTTAGTTATGTTTATTTTCTGGTGAAATATAACTAAAACAAAGCCCTGATAATTAAAGAAAAATAAAAACAGATGAGTTCAATGATTAACAAAGATTTTTATTTACATTATCATTTTCTATTAAAGCATTCAAGTCATTAAAAACATTGAAAAAGGTACAGAAACATCAACCCAATCCTTTAAAAATTCCTTGTAGCATATTTTAATCTAAAAGCATACCCTAAAATCTCCCAAAGATGTTTCAGTCGAGTTATCATTTTCTAAATGATATGGTCCTTTGTGTTTATAGGAGACAATATATTATTTTGTCTAATAACTTCACAAAGGAGAAGCTTAACTTATTGTACAGAAGTTTATTAAGCATTTTAAGAAGTAAGTATGATATAATGAGTTCTCCAGATAGGGATACTTCTGTTTTTGCAACTAGATTTTCAAATAACAAGGTGGCAAACTGCCTCTGAGCAAAAAATACACATTCAATGACAGCATTTCTGAACTCAGTTGCATACAGATGAGTATTGCTTCTGACTCACCTGTTAGTGAGCTAACAAGAAACAATAGCATCTGAGAACACACGTGCTGTGTAGATATAAAGACAGTATTAAATTTAAAATCTTTATTTTCCCTCTTATGGTGGCCAGTATTTTAAACTAAGCAAAATCCAGAGTTGTCTTATATGAGTGGAAATCTTTATAAGACCAGGCCATTTATCCCAGTCACTACATCATTTTTAAATACTATTCCAACATTATATTTAAATAATCAAGACTCTGATGTCTCTGCTTTTAAAAGTTTAAGTTCTTACATTCATTTAACACATTTTTGCTAAATCTTGACTTTCATTTAAATGTATGTTTAGTTATACCTATACTGTAAATCTATCTAATACCACTATATGACAGCTGTTCCATTCTTAGTCCATCATATTACACTTTGCACATTCTATCTAGAGAATTTCTCTCTGAATTCAAGATAAAGTGTTAAAAGTGTTCACGTCTCTCATTAACCTAGGATGTCTGCCTTCTTTTCCATGTAGTTTGTTGAGTGACATTTGGTTGTCATATAAATGTATGAATGAGTACATTGATAAATATCACAATCTACTAACAGGAAAGTAGATTAAATTTATAGTTATGACATAGTACCACATATTAGGTACTAGCAAATAAATACACAGAAATTTTTTATGTTATAAAGTGATCACATAAATTTAAGTTTAGATTTTTCAGTATATTCAGGCCCTGAGACTAAAGATGAGGTAAAGTTAATTATGTTATGCCAGCCCAATTTTCTAATATTTGCTCCAACTCCATCATTTCATCACTGAAGAAAAAGAAAAAAAGACCCTAGTAGGAACAATTTCCTGTAAGACCTTAGCACCATGAAAATTGTTATTATCATGAAATCGACTATAAAGAGACAGCTGACTGCAGATAAAGCAATCAAAGCACTTAAGAGGGACTGAGGTGGGGAAGACCATTTGTACTTGAGAATCATAAGTTATCTTTCATTTTTTGAGGACATTGTGAAAAATATTTAGTTACCCAATATGAATAAAAATAAGACTTTTTTTTAAAAGGAGTAAGATTAAATATGAGGTCCTTGTCTTTGACACAAATTAATACAGTTTACATAAATGAATCTGATACTTGAACAATTTACAGACCTTGTCAATGAATAACCACCCTCGTTTAATTATGCTTTACTCATACAAAAGTTCCAACATTTTATTCTCTTCTTTTGTGCCTGATTTGAGTTATTGCTAATCATCAAGAATTTAACAAATATTTTTATTAATTGCAAAATTTTCTAGGCTTGGCTGTGGTATTAGCCTGTTTCACCCTACAGAGAAATATTTCTTCAAATAATTGATCATTTATTAAAATTTACCAAAACATAGAAAGAACTTAAGGAAAGCAAATGAATAAAGAATGAAAGAAATCAGAAAGTCTTCAGTGCCCTGGGTGCCGGAAGCACAACGTTGTACAAGAATCATGGCTGCAGTAATGGTTAGGTACAGAGTTGTGCTCATTTGTTTAATCTCTTAATGTTAATTAGATTGGAAGTTACATTAAGGCAAGTATTAAAGCTATCCAGGTTTCTATTTCATCAATTTAATATAGTAAATGATAATTTTTCCTTGATCAAAAAATGTGTTAGTCATAATGATATGCTGGTCTAACTCTGAAAAGCAAAGCAATTTTCTTAAATTTAATATTACTGATTTTATGAGGTAAACTTCAGAAATGTTGGTATCAGCTAAAATTTTTCAATTTACCCAAAAGTAATTTAAATAAATATGTATATATTGTATACCTATGAAATATATATTTAGAAAAATCGAATATACATTAAATATAATAAAATAATATTTTATAAATAAAGCAGACAAGCATTTCCAAAGATGTAGCATTTTTGCAGACAATAGTGATAAATACACTTTCAGGTCCTCTATAAAGTATTTAGTTAGCATGAATATTATTGGATTAAAATCTAGTGTTGGTAGGAATATTATTTTTTCTTTTTTATAATAAATTATGATAAAGATATCAATGAAAATATTAACTGTCATTTCACCAAATACATTGTTTGATTGCATTAATCTTAGACATAGCCATTGAAAAATGTATTTCGTTAATGTTTCGCTTCCTCAACCACACTTTTAGCTATTTTAGTACAAATATTCTCAGTAACATACTGTTTTGTTAACATAAACTCATTTACCTAGCTCAGGTTTATAATCCAAAAATCTCCTCCAGCATGAAGAACAATTATAAGCTCAATTTAGCATCATTTTGTTTAGGAAGAAACAAATGAACAAAATACTAAATTATTTCAGCTCATGATATTCCAAGGTCTGGAAAGTTCGTTCTTTTTCTACATGTGGTTCTTTTTTGTTGTTGTTTGGTTTGGTTTGGTTTCTTTCCGGTACTGGGAATCGAACTCACGACCTCCAGCTTGCCAGGCAGGCGCTGTGCCGCCAAGCTAAATCCCCAGCCTCTACAGTTGGTTCTTGCATAAATCTAATATGCGTTATGAATTCCATTAGCTTTTGTGGAAGTCTGCAGGTGTTTAGATGTATTAAAGAAAGGATGCATTTGTTAGGCTAGTAGCTGCAAACATCAGGAAGCATATCCAGCCTGGTCACTGAAAATGTACTTCAGTAAGTGTTTCTATTCTAAAAACGTCAATACTTGGTGGGAATATGCTTTCACGTCAAAGCGTATGAAAACTTTAACAAAAATTGACAAAATACAAAACATTAACCAAATACATTTTTCAAAGATGAAAACTATTACTAAACAAGATGGCAGGAAATGTTTTTGTCTGTGTTGTTCTTTTATTTATTTTTTATTCTCTGTAAAATGAAAAAAGATGAAAACTCTTACATGCATATACCAAGGCATCCTCTTGCTGTGTGATTACTCTTGCTTTCCATTGTTTTATGTTTGTTGCATATGGCAGATTCCTTTGATTCAAATTATAATAGGAACATTTTGCATATTTCATTTAAACAATCAATAATATTGATAACAGAGAGTGCTATCTTCTTAAAAATGATTAATGAATTTTTTGGAGTGTGGAGACTGGCCTGCAGTGAATTTTCTGGCATTCAAAGCCACAGCTACCAATGACTAATGTCTATGCTTTAGTCAGTGAGTAAAGATTTCCTACTAGCAAAGTTATACCCATTTCTAATAAACATTTTTAAAACATAGAAGACAAACAGCACTCATTATATAATCTTTTGTTTGCTTTACATGGTTTGAAAATATTAGTAAGGTGAACATGAGCATTATAAATTCACATAGAGTAAAAATGCTGACAAAATCTAAATATAAATTTGACTCTTATTGGCTTGGCAATAATTGTGTTGACATCCTCCATAGATCTACACGTACACTTTGGAAGCAAAACAAATATTGCACTATAAGCCAACAAAATATATTTATGAGCAAACCAAAAAGAAGCTATTTTATTACATTTTATTGACACATTTTAAAACACAAACTGCTGATTTTCCTAAGGAGAAAAAACAGAAAGGAAAGAAGCAAAAGACAAAAAATTAGCATAAGATTATGGGAAAATAGATACCTGTAATGTAGAATAATTTTTGATGCTCTCATTTCAGCTGACTATAAAAATAGGCAGATTTTAAACAAAAATTATTTCCTGGGAGATTAAAGAATAAGACCTTGAAATTTTTTTCTAGAAGTGCAAATATTCTAGGCAGTTAAAAATCTAAGAATGTCTTAATATGGTGCCATTTTAACCCATTAGGATGTATGAAAGTACAGACAACAGCTTTACAGGGTAGATTTCAAATGTTCTCATAACTATTAAAATAGTAATCCTTGTGTATTAGATGTTGATTTGAGCTGTTCAGAAAGTGATAGTATGCTCTGAGTAAAAAATTTTGTTTAGAGAAATTGGAATATAATATACTCTATAAGTAAGGCAAGGTGTGAAGCTCACCAGAGGGATGGTACATAATGATTGTGGTATCATAGGAAAAGGCAGGGGAGAATAAGTATTTAAACCTATCAGAAAATTCATACTTAACATCTCCTTTTATTCGAATGAAAATATATATACATAAAGCCAGATAGTTTACTTATCAGTACCAGATACTATGAGAACAACGTTAGTATGAAAATTAGGAAAGGAGTTTTCTGCTTAGGAAGTAAAATATCTAAGTTCAGAATTCAAGGCTCTTACACAGTGAATAATGACACAGACAATCAGAGAAGCAAAATCAAAGACATCAGGAACAGAGATCATTCACCATACCAGTGGTTCTCAAATCTGGATATGTATCAAATTCATGTTAGAGCTCTTTAACCATCATTCTGAACTTTTGATTCTGCCAGTGTAGTGTGATATCCTGAGAATTTTTGTTTCTGAGGCAATCTCAGGGAACACCATTTCTGCGTTCTGGAAACCACTCTTGGACAGCCATTTCTTACCCCAACACAGATACCAGAAGTGGTGTTGGATTCACCTAGTAATAAGACCACTGTGGATAGTCTTTAGAGGTGTGTGGCACTTCCAGACTTCTAACAAAGAAAGGCAAACTATGGAAAAGATTATTCCTTGTGTTTGAATGACTCTCTAATAACTGTGGAATTAGAAACTTTACTTAAACTCTCAAGCGTTTGTCTTCAGCTATAACATGATCACAAAATTACTCCTCATACTGAGGTTATAGTTATAATTGAGAGAATCTACATGAATATGTTAGCACAGTGGCCAGAAAAGAAAAACATATTCAATAAACATTAGCTACTTTTATTATTAATTATGGATGTGTAATTTGGAATACAATTATTTAATAAGTTTTGGGCACAAAATAAACATGCTTCTCAGGATTTCCCAATTTGCTCTTTCCATGAATATTAATTCCTCTTTTTCTTTATTACCTATGGCACTTATATATACACACCTTTCAGTTTTCAGCATTAGAAAGGAAATTTGATTTGAAAGAATCCATGAAGTTTTTTGTTAGCCATACATAGAGTATTAGATATAAAGAAGAAATAAATGAAAAAAGTTCCTCATTCCACGCTAGGCTTTTTTTTTAACACATTATATCTTTGATTAACAATGCAATGTATATAATTTGTCGTATTACAGTGTTCCTATTTTATGAAAGTGAATATAAGAATAGTTGTAATTTCAATCTTGGATATGGAGCAACTAATGTTATCTAGAGAAAAATCTTATATGTGGAAATTATTTAAAAATGTACATGTGGTGAATGAAATAAAAAGTATGTGTTTTGGCATAAGCTTGAGTATATATGCTTTCCAATATATGAATACAATTTCTTTGAAAGTTCATAACGTGCTTCTTCTAACTTCCCATAGGTTGGAACAAACTGCTACCTTATGTAAAACAAGAAAATTATTAGTTACTCTGTAGGCATTTTTCTTGCTTGTACAATGAGATGGGAATTATTGAAAATGGAAGGTTGACAGAAGATTACTTTATGAATTTAGTGTAAGTTAACGCTTGACACAGGGGAAACTGCTAGAATGTAATAGCTGCCATTCTTCTCCTTCTTCTTCTTCTCCATTAATTCAGGACTAGGAACATATCAAGGGAGGAAAACACTACTTTTGTCCCTGAAATGTGATCTGAAATTTTTACACTGACCTTGTGCTGACCTTTTTACTTTTCTTTATAAAATAGTAAATTTGAATCTAGTTTGTAGCTCATTGATATTTCAATATATTTTCAGCTTCATTTTTAAGATTTCTCTTTATATTAAATATATCTGTCACAGATACTCTGTAGCAGAGTATAATAGCCTCTTTATTTTAAAAATGAATCACACTATATTATTTGCTCATATCTCTAACACATCTCATTTCCTTTCTGTTTCTGTTTATAGCGGTGTTCAAGGCTGACAATTTAGGATAATAAGTTATTTTAGTTAAGCGTCTGTTTACTATCTTTTTCTGAATCAATATGATTGAGGTTCTCATGGATGACTTTTTCAATATGAAACAAATTCAATACTAGTGATAAAGAGCTGTGCCTTGACGGCAGGCTGGAACTTTCCCGCAGCAATCCTCTGTGCAGCTCTTTATGATCGCCGTCTTTTCTTCTGTTTCCTGGATACTGCTATTGCTAATGGAACTGCATTAGATTATTGCAAATCAATCTGGATTGAAATTTTTTCGACACCTTATGTTTCGGAAAAGGATGCTTTTTCTTAAAGGCATGACTGTGCTACAATTACTTTTTTTTATTCTTCTACAAATGTTATGATTTTTCATTTCAGAAAGATTATTATAGCTGGGCGCGGTGGCGCACGCCTGTAATGCCAGCACTTGGGAGGCGGAGGCAAGAGGATGGTTGCAAGCCTGGGCTACAAAGTGAGCTCAAGGCCAGCCTGAATTGCATAGGGAGATCCTGTCTCAAAAGACAAAACAAACAAACATTATTTTGGGGTGTAACAGCAATTGCTAAAAATAACAATGAGTATTATACATTAATCTTTTGATTTATCTTAGTATTTACACATGAACTTTGATGTGTATATATGTCCAGATGCAAATAATTTATATGGAAGTCTGGGTATATTATATACACGTGTGTGTGTATATATATATATATATATATATATATATGTATATGTATATATATAATTAATAAAGGCTTATAGAAAATTCCTTTGCAATTTATAATCTATGGAAAACAATAACATGTTCTTGCTATAGTTTTGTACTGTTATACACACAGCATCTTTATTGTTAAGGTCGCACTCTGAGATAATGTGTACAGTCATTTTATGTGAAGTGATAGATCAAATATTCCATAATAAACACGTATTACTTCTGTAATTAGCAACAATATTCATAATAAAAGAAATGTATCAAATTCAGAAATGAGAAATTATGTTTACAATAAAGTATGAATAATAATTTAGTTTGGCCAGTTTGGAAGGAAGAGCCACCCTGTTCACAGCTTTTTTGCATGCCTTACTTTGTTCTAAGGCATGATATTTTTTACGTAACGCTATAAATCCTTCAGACCTCCATACTAAAATGGCAGGGTCATGAAATTATGATCATGAAAACATTTGCTTATACAGATAAGATCTACATACACATGAATCTGTTTACTGAAATATCTAAAAGAGATTTTCTCATTTTATTTTGAAGACCTAGACACTTTTTAAAATTTGCTGAAGAAGTATTTTCTCTCATATTATCAGCATTATTTACCATTAAAAATTTTAAATTAAACTTTTATTTTGAGATAATTTTAGATGAATATGGAATTGTGAAACAAAATGGTAGACATGTCTCACATATCCTTTACCAACTTTTTACTATGGTGTTACAACCAAAACATTGCAGTGGAGGAAACACTATACACCATGTCCTCCATCACAAGAATGACTCACACTTACTTTTCATAACATAACTCTCATCCTTGACCCCTAAAAGCCTCTGGTATTTTTTCCATTTCTACAGCTTTACCATTTTTAAACTATTATATAAGTGAAATTATGCAATATGTGATTTCCTCTGATTGACTTTCTTTCACACAGCATATTACCATAGAGGTTAATTCCCACTGTTTTGTATGTCAAGATAAGATGGAAAATGCATTATGTTTACCCAGGTTTTCACTATTTCCATTATTCTTTTTTTCCCCTTTTTTCCATTATTCATTATTTCCTATTTGTTGTTCTGAGATTCCTTCTTGTATCCCATCCTCTATCTTTATAGAATTTTGTTTAGCTATTACTTTAGGAAAGTCTGTTGGTGTCATATTCTCTTAGAGTTCTCTCACATAAGAGTGTCTTCATTTCCCCCATACTCACGGATTATATTTTCACTGAATGCACATGCTAATTGACAATTTGAATATTTTTCTTTCTACTTATAGTATTATATCATTTTCTTTCAGCCTCAGCATCTGTTGTGGAGTCCACCCATTGAGGTTTAATATTTTCTGTTCTAATATTTATACTTTTATATTCTAGCATATCTAGTTTTTGCATCCTTGTAATGTTTATAGATATCTATATATATAGATATAGATATATAGATATAGATACAGATATGTAGTTTTCTAAGACTTTCTGTTTTTCATTTGCCTTATGGATTTTCATGATTGTATGAGGAAGAATTTTTATGATGGCTGGTTTTAACTCTTATTAGATAACTACAACATCTCAGTCATCATTGTGTTATTATCCATTTATTAACTTTTTCCATGGAAATTGTGTTTCTCTGGTTCTTGGTATTACGAATGACTTTCAGTTGAAGTCTAGATGTTTTCAGTATTATCTCAGGTCACTCTGTATGTTAATGAAATGAACTTTATTCATTAAAAGTTAATTTTATTAACATACAAAGTCACATGACTGATTTCAGTCAACATTGCTGCAGTAGACAATAAGTAAAGATGATTGCTTTCCACAACATGCAGATATATAGTAATGTTTCCTGCTTCATCTCTATTGACACCTAGTGTAGGTACTTTGTGTATGACAGGTGGGAGAGGGAGTTCTGATTCTTCTCTGTGTTAGTCTGTACACACACACACACACACACACACTTTTCCATTTGTGCCTAGGAAGAAAGGGACCTCAACTAATTTATAATTAATCCATAGCTCAAAATTATTCCTTCACTCTAGAACAAATAGAGCCTGCACATAATCTTACAAGGACTACAGTATTATTATAGTCAACTAGAAAACTCATGTAGCTCTTGGTCATGTGTGTTTGGGGTGGTATGGCCGTAGACCACACAATGTGATCTGATGGACACAATTTAAATTTTCACAAGTGTTTACTCACAGAAGGGTGATTAGCAAAAGCTTCCTTCATAGCAATAAATTCCATAACATTTTAACACAGAAATCCTAAAATACAAATTCCACTACATAAATGCAGACTTTGAAATTTGTAGAATGGATTATTAAGAAATGTTAGAATGAGATTCACATTTTTGAAGCAACATAAAATTACTCACCACTTTGACAATAGCCATATTAGTATTCACTCTTTTTAATCATTTCTAAGTACAGAAAGGCTCTGTAAGACAAGATGCAGTGTAATAATTTTTATTTTTAGTCATATAATGCTAATATTCTCTCTGCATTTGAAATCATCTCCCTCTTAAGAAAGAGTCCAGTTCTTAGCTTATAACAATCCCAGTTCTTCCTCTCGTTTCTGTAGGTCTTCCTTCTGATTTTTATTGCTACCTCGTTTTCTTAAGATTTTTTTTTTTGAGATTCTATTTTCCATCACATATTCTTTCTTTCTGATCTCTTAATTTAACAATTTTTTTCCAAAATTTTGTCTGTAATTTTTTTTTTTTTTGGTCAATGCTCACATTTCCAAAAGACTTCCAGAAAGTCAGAGAGATTTCTTATGTCTATCTGAAGCAAATCTCATCTATTTCCAAATGTGAACTTTCGTTCCCTGTTGAATATGGTGTCAGTAATGGTCCTCTTCCTCTAACATTTCAGTGCTTTAGCAGCCTCTGAGTTTTACAGGCAGGAACAAATGAACTAATTGTTAACTTTCCCTTGTTACCATAAATAATATTGCTTAAAAATATTTCTAGTGTATTGTATAAAAAATTTCATTGCAATATTTATCTATAATTAATTTATATTTTATCTTTACAGAAAATAAAGATAATTTAAAATTTGACTCTCAGGTTTGATCCATAAATTCACAATAAGCTAATACTGCATCTCATATATTTATTTTGTTTTCCCACATTTACAATATCACAGATTTTAAAAATCATTGATTCAATATTTTTATTTGTTATCACTAATATGTGATTAAGCTACTTCATAATAAACTCAGTTTTGAGAAATTGTAAAACAAATTGTTACTTCCATTTTCTAATTGTATTTTAAAATTCCATTTAGAGGCACACCAATCTAAAGTGAAAATAACAAGAAATTTGTACTCCTTGGGGTCACATGGTGGAGTGGGTGATTCTATCTAATCAAAAAGCAAGAAGACATGAAAAAGGCGAATGGTGTCATGGCATTGTCACAAAAGATGCTCAGCTGAAGCCTGTGAGCTGCCTCTGGAGGGGGACGTGTCTGTGCCCTTCAAGATTCTGAGAGGGATTCTGATATTCATATGTTCTATGACCTAATGAAGACAATGTTCACTTTTCTCAGTGGTCATCACCCTGAAATTATCAGACATATGTTTCCATTTTAGCAGATTTTCAAGATTTCTGTCAATCTAAATCACTTGCTAGGACAATTGGGATTAGCAAATTGTGATTCTTGTTCATTAATAATGTTTTATCAGCATGCTAGGTGTTCTGTATTTATTTTACTTTTATGGGGAAGAGTCTTCTACCTGTGTCCAATGCTATGGAAAAATTAAACATAGAAAATTTTGTGAAAACAGCCAGAAACTGTTTCCCATCACCTAACCGTCATAAATGAATCATATCATTTATTGATGGTAGAAACTGTTAGAACCACATGTTGAATTTGGCTTTAACATGGAAGAAAATACACCACTGCTACAGCTACGGTACAGCTTGTTAAATAATACAATTGTAAATAAGCCAATCCCTAAAGCCCTATAGCCATGAATAAAGAATGAAAGATAAAACAACAATAATTTAGTGCTATACATGTATTGTTTCTAAAAAATAGGAGAAATTGTTAGTCTAATATACCAGGAAAAACCTCCATCCTTTTACCCTTCTCTCTCTGCGGTTCATGAGCACATATACATACACATAACACTCATACACAGATATTGAAACTAGTATTGTGTTCTATAACTTATTTGACTTATGTTTAAAAAGTTTATCTGTCCTTTAAAAATATTTTGTGATAATTATAATTATATCTCATTTATGAATTTTCATCTACAATATTAGAATAACCCTCTAGTAGATTACATATTGCTACAGGGTTTTCCATCTCTCTCCTATCCAGAAAAACTATTCCACATCTCTTGAATCTGAGCTGCCTTTCTGCTTTGACCAAAATAATTCGGTGAATTGGTGGGTAAGTTACAGACTTTGGCCTCAAAAGGCTTCACAGTTTCCATTTTCAGCACCTTGGAAATCACAATATAGTTTGATATTGACTTGAAATTAGAGTAAAAACCTCACTTGCAGTTGTTAGCAGCCAGCCCTATCTGCCAGACAAGCGTGAGGTGTTCCTGTATAACTGACCCTCCAGACCGGTGGAACCACGTGAATGAATCAAGGAAAAGCATTCAAGGAATGATGAAGTCAAAACACATAGTGTCCAAAGATGAAATAAGTCACTGTCGTATTAAAATAGAACTCTACAGTAGTTAGTGGTGTAATAGTAGATGACACAAACCCTAACCTTAACCCTAAAAATATGGAAAATAATACTTTACCAATTTCAAATAGTCTACTTGAGGCTTACTTATCGCCCTCACTGGAATGAAGGCAACCTTATTTATAGTCTCTATTCCTAGAGTTAGCTGAGATTCCTAATGATGATTTAGTTCTGTGTAACTGTGGATACCTGATATAGCATTCACTGACTGTATTAAAGTTTTATCCTAGACTGCTATTCTACTGGAATAAATGTTGAGTACAGAGAGTTTTATAACTTTAAACTGGTGCACAATTGGTTTTTCTTTTTCACTTGGATTTGTTTGCTGTTTTCACTGATTGGCCTTTTTTTTTTTTTTTTTTTTTTTTTTTTTTTTTGGTCTTTTTGAGACAAGATTTTACTATGCAGTTCAGACTGGCACTGAACTGACTTTGTACCCCAGACTGGCTTCAAACTCACAGAGATCCTCCTGCCTCAAACTCTCAAGTGCTGGGATTACACATGCACCTCACTAATTGGCTTAACTGCCTTGGAGTTTTCTTTCACAGTGGTGGAAGTTTCAACTGTGTGTATCCTATTTTTGAGGAAATTTTGCATGTGTCCCACAAATACTATCTTTTAACTGTTTAGGTTAAATGGTATTTAGATTATTTAATCACCAGCAAATAGACATGAATGAAAATGTAACATTATGTTCTCCAATGGTGTAAATATCCCTACTAATCATAATATATATTATAGATGTTATTTCAGTTCATTAGGCATATTGGAAACATCATAAAGATCATTTAAAATCTAGAAATAATGCTTCAGCTATAAGAAGTTGAAGGAAACACAACAAAAATATTCTTCCTGGTGATATTTGAGGTAATATTGGAAACAAACAAAATCTGTAATAAAATATATATATATATTTGATTTTGTTTTTTCTAGTTTTATTTTAGTAAAACATAGATTTTTGAGAATATCTCATATTAGGAGCTACCTAATTTAGACAGAGTCCATAATCTAGTGTTCTTAGGAGAGTACTAATTATGTTTTACCTCATTATACTATGTGTGATTATTTACTTGCCCTTAATATTGCACAAAGTAATTTTTACCATTGTTCTGTCTAAGCCTCCTAAGACTTGTTTTCTCTCCAATGATGTAGGCACTATTTATCTCATTTAATATAGTTCAAATGTTTTCCTGTAAAAATACTGTGTGTTTTAAAATTGCTTCATACCAGCTATATACACAAAATTGTTATTCTAAACTGATTTCTTTAATACTTTGTCTTTGGTTTTGCTGATTAATGTGGAAAAAAGTTACTGAATTTTGAAACATTACTTTATTTTGGTATCTATTTTGAATGCTTTCAAGTTTTAATGTTTTATAGTTACTACTCCCATTGTCAATTTATCTAAAATAATTAGTATCTTGTTATCCTTTCTCTTTATATTTTTAATTTAAAAATAAAAGAAGGAAAACATTAACAGACAGACAACCTTTTACAAAATAGCAAAAGAGGGGCTGGGGATTTAGCTCAGCGGCAAAGCGCCTGCCTGGCAAGCTCAAGGTCGTGAGTTGGGTTCCCAGTACCGGAGAAAAACAAAACAAAACAAAACAAAAAAAAAAAAAAAAAGCAAAAGAACAGTACAGACATTACAGAGTTACAAACAAAGTGGTAGGAAATTAACAATGCTTGTTGTATTACATACTGAAATCTTCTGAGTGGTTTCTCATGAAAACAGAAAGAGACATGCAGTCTTAATAAATGAAGGACTCATTAATAGTTTCTTCGGCAAAGAAATAGAAGAGAGTAGATAAACTATGTGAACCATCCCATATATACAAACATACAAAATTTCTCCTTCTTTCTCTTCTCTTTTTTCACAGCCCAGGCGAACTTTACCGTTGAGTATTTTCCTATCATTTCACAATGTATATCACACCTCCAACTTTAAATTAACTCATTCAGGTTTTACTCTAGTGACACATTGCTATGCTTGCACATGCAGATCTGATTTACTTCACTTATGAGTATGGTCTCTAGTTGTGACTATTTACCTATAAAAGCCTCGAGTTTATCTTTCTTTATGGCTGAGTAATATTCCGTTATATAAAAGTACCACAATTTTTTTATCCAATCCTCGATGGATGGACACTTGGGTCGTTTCCACAATTTAGCAATTACAAATTGCGCTGCTATGGACATAGGTGCACATATGTCATTGTGATATGATGTTTTGAGATCTTCTGGGAAAATACCCAGAAGGGGAGTAGCTGGGTTGAATGGGACTTCTAGACCTAGTTTTCTGAGGAATCTCCAAACTGATTTCCACAGTGGTTTCACCAGTCTGCATTCCCACCAGCAGTGGAGAAGTGTTCCTATTTCTCCACAGCCTCTTCAGCATTTGTTATTAGTTGATTTCTTAATGCTAACCATTCTTACAGGAGTAAGGTAGAATTTCAATGTTGTTTTAATTTGCATTTTGCAAATGACTAATTATGTTGAACATTTTCTCATATATTTATTTGTCATTTGTATTTCCTTATCTGAGAAGTGTGTATTCATCTCACCTGCCCATTTTTGGATTGGGTCTTTGAATTTGGAGGGGCTGATATTTTTAAATTCTTTATATGTTCTAGGTACAAACCCTTTGTCTGAGGAATAGTCAGCTAAAATTTTTTCCAAGTTTGTGAGTGTTTTTTGTTACTCTGCTGGTGATTTCTGATGTGCAGAAACTTTTCACTAGAATGAGATCCCAGCTGTTGATTCTTTGAAGTGTTTCACGTGCAGTTTGTTTTTTGTTCATGAACTCTCTGCCTAACCCTATGTCTTCAAGGTTCTTAACTACTTTCTCTTCCAATAGATTTAGTGTTTCTGTTTTAATATTGAGATCTCTGAACCATTTTGACTTGAGTTTAGTGCATGGTGATAAGACTTGGGTCTATTTTCAGTCTTAGGCAGGTAGCAAGACAATTTTTCCAGCACCATTGATAAAAGAGGCTATCGTTCTTCCAGTGAGTTCTTTTGGCCCCTTTATCAAAGATTAGGTGGCT
>NW_004955404.1:47540076-47545901 GCF_000276665.1 Chinchilla lanigera | reverse complement strand
ATGCTAGTTGAATGGGAATTGCATTGAATCTGTACAGCAGTTTTGGGAGTATGTCCATTTTCACAGTGTTGGTTCTTCCTATCCATGAGCAAGGAATATTTTTCCATTTACTGAAATCTTCTTCTATCTCTTTCTTCAGAGTACTGAAGTTTTCATGGAAGAGATCTTTTACTTCTTTTGTTAAATTAATTCCTAAATATTTCAATTTCTTGGATGTTATTGTGAAAGGTATGGTTTCCTTAATTTCCCTCTCAGTCTGTTTGTTGTTTTTGTATAGGAATGCTGTTAATTTTTGGGTATTGACTTTTTATCCAGCTAAATTTTTTAATTTATTGATTAATTCAAGGAGTCTTCTTGTGGAGTTTTTGGTGTCTTCCATGTAAAGTATCAAGTCATTTGCAAGTAGTGATCATTTTACTTCTTCCTTTCCTATCCTTATTCCTTTTATTTCTCTCTCCTGTCTAATTGCTCTGGCTAATGGTTCCAGAGCTATATTGAACAGGAGTGGTGACAGCGGACATCCTTGAC
The DNA here is from genome assembly GCF_000276665.1 of Chinchilla lanigera. NCBI lineage: Eukaryota > Metazoa > Chordata > Mammalia > Rodentia > Chinchillidae > Chinchilla > Chinchilla lanigera. The sequence continues at coordinate 47,545,373 of NW_004955404.1, read as the reverse complement.
TTGTTCCTGATTTTAAAGTAAAAGCTTTCTGTTTTTGTCCATTTAGAATGATGTTGACTGTTGGATTCTCATAGATGGCTTTGATTATGTTAAGGTAAAAACCATTTATTCCTATTTTCTGTAGAGTTTTTATCATAAATGCATGCTGGACCTTGTTGAAAGCTTTTTCTGCATCTATTGACATGATCATGTCATTTTTGTCTTTGGCTCTGCTGATATGGTGTATAACATTTATAGCTTTGTGAATATTGAACCAACCCTGCATTCCTGGAATGAACCCGACTTGTTCGTAATGTATGATTTTCTTGATAATTTGCTGCATTCTATTTTCTAGTATCTATTGAGTATGTTTGCATCTGTATTCATTGGGGAATTCGGTCTTCATTTATCTTTCTTGGTTGGGTCTTCCTGTGGTTTTGGTATCAGTAGGATATGCTTGCCTCCAGAAATGAGTTAGGGAGAATTGCTTCCTTTTCAACTTCATTGAAAAGTTTGAGGAGTATTGGTATTAAATCTTCTCTGAATTTCTTGTAAATTTCTGCTGTGAATCCATCATGGCCTGGGCTTTTCTTTGTCAGTAGGTTTTTAATCATGTTTTCAATCTCATTATTTAATATTGGGTTGTTCAGGAATTTAGTATGTTGTTATTCTTGTACTTCTTTCTTTTAACTGTTTTATCCTACTTTCAGACTTCTCAAAGATTATATAAAGTGATTTTCACCATATTTATACATTTTAACTTAAAAATAGAAAATTTCTTATTTACACTAGTTTATGTATAACAGACTATAAGACAATAAGTGAACGTGTAACTGAAATGTTTATAGATGGTAAGTCCATACGATTAGTTTTCTAATATGTAATTTGCATAATGCTTTTCAATAGTCATTACTATTATTCTAAATATGTTTTTAACACTTATCTTAGGAAAGAAGTTCTCTTGCATTCCTGAATTTTGGGAGTTTGTATATATGGTACATCACATTACATTCAGCAGTCAGATTCTGTCCTGGTCTGGCATAGGACTGTCCCCAGGCAGGATGGTAGCGCCAGTGGACACCATCAAGGCCACAGTGTCAAAGCAGACTGAGCTCAAATAAATAACCTCATGGTGAACCCAAGATATTTAAAAATCAAACCCAAACCAAATGTATCTGTCAGTATTTACTACAGAAATAGATTTAATGCAAGATACACAACTGTCTTGGTTACTTTTCTCTTGTTGCTGAGACAAAATACCCAATGTCCAAAATGAACAAAGGAAAGGTTTATTTAGCTTACAGTTTGTGGAGGTTTCAGTCCATACTTGGCTGGCTTTGAGCAAAGCAACAAGAGCAAAGGGGGGAATGGCAGCCGAACAGCAAACAGCCAGAGCAAAAGGGAGGAATGGCGGCAAGCAGCTTCTTTCCCTGCCTTACTTTGTAAACAGGCTACCCCCACCTAAGGGGTGTGTAGCTCTCACATAATTTTTGCCCTTCTCTTCCACAGCCTCAGGATGTATACAAAGTAAGCATCCTGGTTTCCTGATGAGTCACTTAGCCAAACCTTTAGACTCCCCAAGTTGACACAATGTATCAACCATAACAACAACTATGTAACAAGTTATGAAACCTGCTTACACTGGTGGCTCAAACTCTGAAAGTCTCTCTGTGTGCTGGAGATCCAAAGGATCCAGACAAAAAATTTTTAACTGACTGTCCCTCAGACAAAAGCCCTCTATCAGGAACATATAAAGAATTAAAAAATGTTAGCCCCCCCAAATTCAAAGACCCAGTCCAAAAATGAGCAGCTGAAATGAATACACACTTCTCAGATAAGGAAATACAAATGGCAAATGAATACATGAGAAAATGTTCAACATTATTAGTCATTCGAGAAATGCAAGTTAAAACAACATTGAGATTCCACCTTATCCCAGTAAGAATGGTTAGCATTAAGAAATCAACCAATAACAAATGCTGGCAAGGCTGTGAAGAAATAGGAACTCTTCTCCACTGCTGGTGGGAATGCAGACAGGTGAAACCACTGTGGAAATCAGTTTGGAGATTCCTCAGAAAAGTAGGACTAGAGGTCCCATTCAACCTAGCTATTCCCCTTCTGGGTATTTTCTCAGAATATCTAAAAACACCATATCACAGCGATATATATGCACCTGTGTTCATAGCAGCACAATTTGTAATTGCTAAATTGTGGAAACAACCCAAATGTCCATCCACCGAGGATTGGTTAAGAAAATTGTGGTACTTTTATATAATGGAATATTACTCAGCTATAAAGAAAGATAAACTCAAGGCTTTTATAAGTAAATGGTGACAACTAAAGACCACACTCATAAATGAAATAAATCAGACCTGCATGTGCAAGCACCACATTGTGTCACTAGTGTAAAACCTGAAAGAGTTAATTTAAAGTCAGAGGTGTGATATACATTGTGAAGTGATAGGAAAACGCTCAATGGTAATGTTCACCTGGGACGTGGGAAAAGAGAAAGGAAAGAAGGAGAAATTTGTATGTATGTATATACAGGATAGTTAACGTAGTTGATCTACTGTCTTCTGTTTCTTCGCTGAAAGAAGCAGTTAATGAGTCCTCAACTGATCAATTTTGGATGTCTCTGTTTGTTTTCATGAGAAACCACTTTGAAGATATCAGTATGTAATACAACAAGCATTGTTAATTTCCTACCACTTTGTTTGTAACTCTGTATTGTTCATATTGTTCTTTTGCTATTTTGTAAATGGTTTTCTGTCTGTTAGTTTTCCTCCTTTTATTTTTATAATTAAAAAAAAGAGTCACAAAAGATCAAGACAAAGGCGTGGTGCTCACTGTAGCGTCCTGTGTGAATCTGTGTCAGGAGGCTAAAGGGTCTGCAATGGAAGGGGAAGGGGAAGGCGAAGACTGAAGCTCCTTGGAAGAAACAGAAGTGATCCTTCCTTCTTCGTTTCCTTTTATACCGCTCAGGTGAGGAGATGCCCTCAAGTGGGGCTTCTGTCTTCAATAAATCTACCCAGCCACATGGAACTATGCAGATCCAATTCAATTGGGCATTTCTTGCTCAAATTGGCACAGCTAACTATCACACCCAATTTAAGGAGTGAAGTCATAAAGATCAAAAAGGAAATTAATGAAATTGAGATTAAAAAAATCCAAAGAATTTGATTTCTTAAAAGAATAATCAAAATAGACAAACCACTAGCCAAGCTTCCAGTGGACAGGGATAAAAGACTCAAAGTAATGCAGTAAGTCCTGAAAAAACTGAAATCAAATGGACATGGTTGCAATGGAGAAGATAGATAATGAAAAATTTACTTGAAAACTTACTATGAAAAATTGTATTCCACCAAATTGAAAAATGTTAAAGAAATGGAGATATTCTTAGGCTCATATGAATCCCCCAAACTAAATCAAGAAGTCAAAAAATTTGGACAATATAATATGAAGCAGTAAAATTCATGCAATCATTAAAATCCTGTGAACTAAGAAAATCCCAAAAATTCATTACTGAATTCTTCAAAACCTTTAAAAATATTAATAATTTGTTTGAAATTTCATGAAGAAATCAATTGTGCACTCTTGTTTATTCTTAATATGAGGATATTTGTGTTATTTGATATGAGGATATTTGTGTTATTTGAATAGCTTCAATTTTTCATATCTTTATGGCTTGAAACTAGATATCCTCCCAAAGCTTTATAAGCTTATAGGTGGGCTTTTCATTTATTTTTTTTATTTATTTTTTTTTTTTTTGGTTTTGGTTTTTCTCCGGTACCGGGAACCGAACTCACGACCTTACACATGCCAGGCAGGCACTTTTTCCACTGAGCTAAATCCCCAGCCCCTGGGTGGGCTTTTCAGAGCTGCTGGATCTAGGGCTTGTGATACTGGGATCAAAGGTATGTGGTATTAAGTTAGTCCGATGCTTGGAATTAGCATAGCTCTAGGTGCCACCACCAAAAAGGCTGATGACCTAGATAGAATAACAGGGAGAGGCAGCCTGGCTGCTTGTTGCTTTCTGCTCTAGTGCTGTCTGCCTCCCACTCCATGAACTGCTTCTCCTCTGTGATGCCCCTTTGCCATGCTGACCTGCCTTGCATGTAGACAAGTATGAACAGAAACCTTCACAATAAGTGAACTAAATACACCTCTCTTAATTTCTGCGTGTTTGGTATTTTGTCCCAGCAATAGAAAATAACTAAGACCCATATCCTTTCCTCTCTTCTGAATTCATTGCTATCCTGTATCCATATTCAAAACATACATCTATGTTGTCAAACCTCCTTAAGTTCTTGCCACTGATTTACTTGCGTCCTCTTGATTTGGTTTTGCTATTTTATATTTAAGAACATATTTAGTATTTCTCACATGAACCACAATGTGGAATAGTTCTTATGTGGTAGATACATTGTTTGCTTCTTCCAGCCTTCTCTTTATTCTTTTATTCTTTTAGTGTGTATACTATAGACATTTGAAATGTATGTATCATATCATTTTTTCAGTTGAGCTTCATCTATATTTGAAGAGGGTATTTACAAGTCATTTATGCTAAATATTATATATGCATCATTAAATTATATTTGCACTACGCAAAATGATGCAGTTAGAAACAAGACTAGTGCAAAATGGATACTAGGGTATATGTCTCAAAAGCTTCCTCCGTGATATATTTAAAAAAAAAAAAACACATAAAAGTCTAATGAAAATATCAACCCCTTTTTATGTATGTTAAATGGTTAAAAATGTACAAATATTACAGTTAATATGGCCTTTCCTACCTAAGTCAGGTTTGTTTGTAGAAAGAGGCATAGAAACGTTACAGATTCAAAGCGATTGTGAAGCAGAAGGAGAATTACCCGAAATCAGACAGAAAGTTGCAGCACTAGAGGTGTGTGCTATGACTCATATATAGCAAAACTGAAGAAGCTGACAAAAGCTTGAGATGGAAGTGTGGATTTTGAGTCACAGTGCCACTCTGTTCAGTGGCTATGCTACTCATATTTTCATTAATGTGACCAAAAGCAAACAAAGTCAATTTAAGGAAGAAAAGGGTTATTGTGACTATTTCAGAAGTTTCACTCTATTGTCACCTGGCTCCATTGCTTTTAGGCTTCTGGTGAGACTGTAACATCATGCCAGCATGGTGGAAGAAGTATGCTCAACTCATGGCAGTTAGGAAGGAGAGACAGAAAAGCAGAGAACAGAAGAGAAGGACAAGGAGAAAGAGAAGGGGAAGGGAGGGGAGGGTAGAGAGGAGAGAGGAGAGGCGAGGTGAGGAGAGGAGAGGAGCAGGGGAGGGGAGG
>NW_004955404.1:47278751-47539509 GCF_000276665.1 Chinchilla lanigera | reverse complement strand
GAGGAGAGGAGAGGAGAGGAGAGAAGAGAGAAGAGAGAAGAGAAGTGGAGAGGAGAGAAGAGGGAACAGCGACGAGGGAGAATGGATGAGGGAGGACAGAGGAGTGAAGTGAGAGGAGAAAAGAAAGACAGGAAACTAGAGATGACAGAAGAGAGAAGGAAGACAATTGAGGCAAGTTAGAAAGCCAAAATCAAGAGGGAAATCATAGATTCCAAAGCCATATCCCAGGGTAAAGTAACCTGCTTTATCCAATGAAGCCCACTAAGCTCATTAAGACATAAAATCTAACAATGAATTAATCTCTTAATGAAATTATAAACTAATGACCTAAACTCTTCCCCTAAGACCCCCTTTTGAAAATGGTTGCAGTGAAGACCAAGTGTGCAGTACATGAAGCCTGGGGGAGACACTGTCTGCACGCACTAGCAGTAGGGAACAGCTTTCTGAGTTCCGCTTTTACCTCTCACAAATAAATTGTCACATAAGCCAGTGAAATTCCTCTTTTGAGCAAATATTTCCAAATATCATTTAGATTAGAATTTATCCTAACTTTGGAATCCATTATTTACCCATTAATTTATTTGTGTGGCTATAGGATACAATCTCTACGTTTCTGTCTCGAACGTAACAGCTTCTTTAATAAAATCATTTAGCACTATTTCAGCAGCTGCTAGAGCTGCATTTTCCAGGAAACCAGTCACCCCAGTTTTTCACTTGTTAATTCTCCCTAATCCTTCCCATCCTTGTTCAATCCTTTACAAATGTTTTCTCTACAATTCACATCCTTGATTCTACCATCTGGTACCAAAAAGAATCCTTACTGATTCAAGTGAAATATATTTTTAGGTATCTCTGGGTTGAATATTGGTCTATTCAATGAAAGCAGTACAACTTGATAAATTATACAATCATTCTGAAATTTCATTTACTAGTGTATAAAATGAAATTGTGGTGCTACTTACTTCACAAGGTTGTTCATATGTTTAAAAGAGAATAAATACAAAGTATGTAATACCATGACTAGCCTGTATTGTGTCTCAATATTGTTATTGCTGTAAAGCATATTTTCTGTAGAGAATCTCTTTCAGACCAAATGGACATCAGTACGTTGACACCATCGTTTTAAAAACGACATACTCTTAGAATTAAAATTGATTTGACAAAGTGCAAGACATAGTGTTAGACAATTTCTTCATTTCACATAGGTAGTCTCGGGGTGTCTACAGTGAAAATTCTGATTATACAAGTATTTTCTTAGTGAAATATGCCATCGTTTTGCCAAGTCAGAAGTTGTAATTTAGAGGGTGCCCACTAGTGAAGCATCCAAATTTACCAACCCTGCATATTCCATTTCCTTAATCTTAGATTAACCGTGTTTTCTGTATTTCCATATGCTTATCCTTAGCCGAAGGTTTCTTTATCTTAGTTATACTGACAAGTTGTGGTTTACCTCTATGTGTGATCCTTTCCTTCAGTCTTACCAGAGACATTTTCACATGAGCAAAAATAAATATTTTGTAGTGTGGAACAGGATATCATTTATAAAGGAAAGCAGTAAGGGCTTTATTTGTCTCCAGGATAAGTTCTAAATTCTTGATATACATTGTGTTCAGACCTTCCTGTAATTTAAACTTTTTGTATAGAAAATAACCTACAAATGCTGTACGTTCCACCTCCCCATCAGTTGAATGTATTTATTTGGCAAATGTGTGTTAAATACTTACACATCCTTAACACTCAGTTCAAATAGGAGAGCTGCAATTAATTTTTAGATTTTTTTCTGCTCCACTAACATGTTAGTATAAAATACCATGTTTAATTTACTTTTTTCTTCCACCAGGAAATATCCAGAAAGTCTTCATTAACTTGATTCTGATTTGCACATTCTTCATTCCTTCATATCTTACTTGTATGGGAATGTTTGGTTGAAATTTATACAGGAAAATCTCATGGGTAACTGGAACTTACAGAATGGGAGGAATTTAATGTCAGTTTTCACGTCAGATTTGTCTTGATCAGTATGAACTCATTTTCAGAATAAGGATGGAGAATACTGAGTAAATGGAGAAGTAAATTTAGATGGACTTGTCTATGGATTAGATTCAGAATGTAAGGAGAAGAGAATGATTAAGAGAAAATATTGGATTTGTGATATGATTATCTGAGAAGATGGTATTTATATATTCTCAGAGTGAGAAAACTGGAGCATGCATATATTGTAAATCACACAAATCCAGCACTCAATTTAGATTACTTTTCATTCGGTTTGTGGTATAACTCCTTGCTGTTTTCATGACTCTAAAATGTTTCTGCTCTATTTCTAATTCTCATGAGCTTGGGTTTTATGGAAAGGAATTTCTATTTGTCATTTAAATTCTCTGCTTTTTAAACATCAAAATGCAGCTCAGAACCATCTTGAAATGCAGATTTTACTTCAGTAATGAGGCAGACATCTGAAATTCCACATTTACTACAAGATTTCTGGAGAGACTATGAGAATGACTCTGCCAAGTCCAATGTGTTGTGATAAAAGTGTCACTTAGAAATGCCATAACCCATTGAACTATTTACCGAGGAGCTATGTCTGCAGTATTTTCACATTGTGTCTAGTTGTAGAATTTTTTCTTATTAACAGAATTACTTTTCATAAAAGTAAATGGTGCCCAACTACACAGGAAACAGAAATTAACCAAACCAAGTAGCTGTTCCTCACGGGCCCATCTTGGAAGGCATTGCACATTCCTACCAAAAGAGCCTTGGGTGAACTACCATGTTCTGTCTCTTCCAAATTGGATTACCCCAGCACCACCACCAAGATGCTGAGCCGCTGAGGTGCTGTGCATCCACACAAGGCGACAGCAATTTTTCTGCTGTCCCAAGTATCACGATCCTGATAATAAAATGCATTTCACAATTCCTGGGACTTGGTGCCACCGCATGCAGCCTCACAGAGCTGGAACTCCTCTTTGCCCTACTGTGCCAGGATGCAGAGCCACGACTGTGCAAGAACTAATTCCCCAGTTCCTGAGGGGATGGAGTCCTGTTAGCAACAGATCCTGAAGTGCCACTATGCTCTGGTGTCAGACACTCCAGAGCACCCCTTCATTCCTAACTTCATGACTGTACTGTCAGCAGACGAGAATCAGGCTTTATCTCTGTCCTGTAGAACTAAACAACTAAGCTGTGACTTAGATCACAGACTACGGATGTGATTGCAATTCTAAATAAAGTGGCAGTAAAATTAATGTGTCAATTGTTATACAATTAATTTATACCTGTAAAATGAATGTAAAAAGACAAAACATTTAACTATAGGATTAATAATTTGTTAAAGAATACACATATAAAAAGTTAAAATTATGACATCAAAAGTATACATTTTTCAAAAGTATAAAAGTTTAGAGATTCCTATGCAATTTAAGTTGCTCTCAGTGGTGTATTGAACAGTTAATGATTACAGTTTTTTATGTTCTGATTGATTGGGCATGCTGTGTCTGGTGGTCTGAGCAACTGATTTGCAGGTAACAATATGCAGTGGAATTACAATGGTGAACTCCTACCATCTTGTCTAGTGAAAGTCTGTATTATTGCTACTGTTCTATCAAAGAATTATTTTCACATACCTTATAATGGTTTGAGCAATCTTCCATTCTTACATCAGTAATCTGAACAATGTAGTTGAGAATAGCGATAAGTAACATAACAACCATTGCTGATTCATATTATTTTGTCTTAAGCCTCTGTATCACTCTGAATGTTCTTGCTTTGATTTCTTTATGTTTGTCATACTGGTATACTGCTACCATTCTATTTGTTTGTTTGTTTGTTTCTCATTTACTACTCTCTTTAAAATTAAAAAAGAGAAAATAGATGATAACTATACCATCATGTATGTATGCCTTAGAGAAAGTGAAAGTGAAAACTATGAAAGAAATAAAATGATAAAAGAGACATCAAAGCAAAAAGTCACATTATACATTGAAAAAAGAAACAATAAAGAGCAAAGTAAAAAAGAAAACAATTAACAAAATAAACTACTAACTATTTACCTACCAAGAAAATCTTGACTATAAGTAAATTCAATTTTGCATAGAAAAATAAAATGTCTGAGTGGAAGAAAATTTAAAAAGATCCAGCTACGCTGTGTGGCATTTAAATGACACTCACGTTAGCTTTAAAAGTAGCTAGACCACAGGTAGGAGTATAGAACAGATAATACCAGACAAGGTTAGTCAAAAGATAGCGGACATGGCTTCACAAATAGGGTTCAACTCAAAAACTATTGCAAAGGACAAAGAATTATCATTATTTACTGCTAATTTGTCTAAAGAACAAAACATTTACAACTATATAAACATCAGATGACTGCAATATATAAGCCATATATTAATGGAAGTGAAAGAGATATAGAGAGTAATTTCACAAAGAATTCAATAACTCACTTTCAACATTCATTTAAAAAGACAGAACATTATGGAATGAAGTACAGAGAAACTGGACTTGAATTGGATATTAGACCAAATGGACCTAATAGACACATATAGAACAATTTTTCTTTCATCTAATAGTAGTTTAAATTACATATGGAATATTCTCCATATGATAGGTCACAAGTGACTTCATAAATTTTTTAAAAATTAGCATTGTATCTAGTATTGTTTCTGATCACAGCATGAAACTGGAAATCAATAAGGATGAGTTTTGTAAAATTTAAAGTTATGTAAAAATCAAGCAATATGATCTTAAACAACCAATGAGGGGGGAAGTAGAGGAGAAATTGGAAAAATATTTTAATACAATAATAGAAGTACAACTTAAAAATATGTTGAATGAAACAAAGTTTTTTTTGTTGTTTTGTTTTGTTTTGTTTTGGTTTTGGTTTTTCTCCGGTACCAGGAACTGAACTCACGACCTTGCGCTTGCCAGGCAGGCGCTTTGCCGCTGAGCTAAATCCCCAGCCCCCGAAACAAGGTTTTAATATTGGTGTTTTTAGTGATAAATGCCTACATTAAAAGTACATAATATACCAAATTACACATCGAGTAACTAGAAAAAAATAGTGCAAATTGAATCCAAAGTTAACAAAAAGAAGGAAATAAAATAGATCAAAACAGAAACAAATCAAGGAGAAAAGAGAGCTAAAAGAAATAAAACTTAAAGCTAATTTAAATAAATAAATCAGTAAATCAAAGACTATACTAAAAAGTGATGACAATAAATTAAAGCAGAAATTAAATTATTACTAATTTCTTATAAGTTAATAGGCTATTAACAGATAATTATGAACAATTAAATGTCAACACATTTGATAACATAGGGAAAATGGGTATTTTTTTTGTAATTAGCAAGGTTATGTTTGTCTAAAAAGAATACCAAGGTTAAAGTAGAAAGAAATAGAACTCTGGGAAGTCAATAAGAAAGAAAAGAATTAGAATAGTAATTGAAACTCCTTCTAACAAGGCAACTCAGGTTAAAATATTTCTCAGCTGATTTCTACCGAATATGCAAAAAAGATAACAGTTAAAAATTTTTTCAATGAAATTAAACTTGATGGCATACTTTCAAACACATTATCTGGAGACAGCATCACCAATATTTGAAACACACCATAAGAAAATAAAGCTATAGTTCAATATTAGTAATGAACATTGAGGGAAACATTGTCAATAAAACACTATCAAACTGACTTTCACAAATTGTCTTGATCAAAGGAGACATATCTCCAGCAAAGAAGATGTAGAACATTTTACAATCAATTAATACATCACATCTACAGTTAGGAAGATATAAACCATGCAGTCATGTTAATTAATTTCCTCTTACCTTGTCTAAGATTCTTTATTGCTTACATTGTTTTCGTTATTTTCTAAATGTACATGTATTTGTTAAGATGTTTTTGTTATCTTTAAAATAAAAAATAAAATATTATTAATTCAGAAAGATGATTTGACTAATTTCAAATTTTTTCTCAATTACAAGCACTCAATAAACTAGGCATAGGTAAAAGTTTGCTCAGTAAAATATGACACATGAAAAACAGCTGACAGAGCTGGGGATTTAGCTCAGCGGCAAAGCGCCTGCCTGGCAAGCGCAAGGTCGCGAGTTCGGTTCCCGGTACCGAAGAAAAACCAAAAAAAAAAAGAAAAAGAAAAACAGCTGACATTATTAACAAAGAAAACTGAAATATTTCCCTCTAAAACCTACCTTAAAGAAATGGTGTACAGTCTTCCACTTCTTTCATCATAATACTGGAAGTGCTAGCAAGAGCAATCATACAAGAAAAACAGATCCAAGAAAACAATGATGTAAAATTTTCTCTATATTGAGGTGGCATGATGCTATACATAGAAAAACTTAAAGAAAAAAAGCACAGAAATAATAAATGAATTCAGTAAAAGCACAGGACAGAAATCAACATAAAAATGTCAGTCATATTTCTCTAGACAAATGACAGCTGAGCCAAAAAAATCAAGAACACAATCCCATCGATAAAAATATCAAAAATTAAATGCTGTAGTGTCTTTCAAAATATGTATGGATGAATAAAATATGGTATACATACACAATGCAATATTTTTCAATAATACAAAGACTGAAATCTCATTTGCAATAAAATTGGTGGAACTAAAGCATAATATAAGTGAAAGTACACAGACACAGATTGATAAGTATTGCATGTTCTTTCTACGATGTGGAAGTTTAAAAAATCTTACTAAATATAGAGTAGTGGTCAGTAGAGTTCAGAGCAGGAGAAGGTGAGAAGAAGCGATCCTGAATTGAATCAGTGCATGCTGCATGCTGCATGCCTGTGTTGAACTATCACAGTGATATTCACATTGTGCATGCATCTGTGGAATTCATATATGTTAATAAAATATATATTAAGCATTTAAACTATTTAAATTTAACCAAGGTGATGAAAACTTGCTCACTGAAAGTACTAAGCAGTGAGGAAAGAAATTCAAGGCACAAACCAATGACAAAGTATCTCATGTTTACATATAACAAGAGTTAATTGTGTTAAAATGTATATACCATGCAATGATATATACAAATTCTAAATTTCAATGATATTCTTTTAAAAGTACAAAGTAATGAAAATTTCATATGGAACCACCAAACACCCTGAATAGTCAGAGCAACACTTAGAAAGAAAGCAAAATTGTAGGCATTCCACTGCTTATCAAAAGTTATATACCACTACAGCAATCAAAACATTATGATACTAGTATGAAATACATAGAAACCAACTGGACATATAGAATCTACAAAAAATGGGAAGACAAATATTGTAAAGTAATTTTCAACAAAATCATCAAGAGAACATAATAGGATACGTGTAGTTTCTTCAATAAATTTTCCTGATAAAACAATTTGAGCACACAAAAAATAAAGTTGAGTATTTTGTTCCATACACAAAACAACTCAAATATGAACAGAATGTCTCACTATAAGACCTGATTCCATAAAACTCTAGGAAGAAAACAAGAAAATATCTCCTCGACACTCATCTGAACAATGAATTTTTTGGTTGTTACAATGAAGCCTCAGTCTACAAAAGCAGAGAAAGCAAAAGAAAGAAAGAAAGAAAGCAAAAAAAGAAAGAAAGAAAGAAAGAAAGAAAGAAAGAAAGAAAGAAAGAAAGATCAAAATTAAAAGCCTCTACACAACAAATAAATAATTAACAGATTAAAAAGGAAAACTTTGGATTGGAGGAACTTTTTTATAAGTTATACAGCTTATAGGGACAAATATCCACAGCTTATGTTACAGTCATATAATTGAATTGAAAATCATTCTGATTGAATATTGCACAGGTTATCTGAATAGACATTTTTCCACCAATAAAACAGCATACAAATACATGAATGGTTAATGAAAAAGTATGCAACATCCTTAATCATCAGAAAAATGTAATCTCACACTACAATGAGATATTGCCTCATTATCTAATAAGATGGTTACTATCAAAAAGACAAGGGAGAACGAGCATTGGCAAGGATGTGGAGAAAAAGGAACGATGTACAGTGATGGTAGAAATCTATATTAATGCACCTATTATGGAAAAATAGTCTAAAGGTTACTTGTAAAAGTTTAAAAATGGACCAACTATGTGGTCCAGTATCCTCTTACTTGATGTATTTCTAAGGAAAATGAAATCTGCTTTTAGAGATATGTATATTTCTATGTTCATGGCACTATCGTGCAGAATAAGCAATGGAAATAACACATCAATCAACTGCTACATAAATAAAACAATTCCAGTGTATGTACAATAGTACAATAGTATTCAGCCTGAAGAAAGAAAGAGATATCTCTCTTACAAGAACCTGGAGGACATTATGCTATATGAAAACACTTCAGAAACATGATAATAATCAAAATAATCCAAAAACTGCATGCTCCTTATTTGTGGAATGTACAAAACAAAAAAAATTTTTTTTGAATACACAGAGTTAGAGAATAGACTAGTCTTTCTCAGGACATGGGGAGAGAGACCTGTGGAAATACACAGAGTTAGAGAATAGACTAGTCTTTCTCAGGACCTGTGGAAAAACACAGGTTAAATGATAAAAGTAGCAGATGTATAGGATTAACAAATATTGAGATGAAATGTACTACATGAGTTCAGTTAATGTTATTGTACTGGGGACTGTTGATAACTAATTAAAGTTTAGTTGCCACACACACAGACACACAGACACACAGACATCTCTCTATGAGAGATGATGTATATGCTAATTTGCTTCACTATAATAATCATCTTATTCTCTGTATTTTGTAAAGTCTTGATACTATACCATGTGCGATGAAACTTTAAAAATACTCATTTCAAGCTGGGCTTGGTGGTGCACATCTGTAATCCCAGCCTTTGGGAGGCTGAGGCAGGAGGATCGTTGTGAATTTGAGACCACCCTGGGCTGCACAGTGAGCTCAAGGCCAGCCCAAACTGCATAATGAGACTCTGTCTCAAAAAGAAAATAAATAAATAAATAAATATTTAAAAATTTAAAAAATCATTTCAGGCAGCAGATGAGAGAACATAGACTATGTTGGAACTCTTAAATTCTCCAAAATTACTCCACTAAAGAAAGTTTATCAGCATAATTATCTGCTCCCATTTAAACAGCCTGGGTTAAAAGAATTTAAAGTCATTTCCTAAAATGTATCAACTTGAACACAAATCTTAATTTGAAAAAGTATCAGAAGATATACTGGTATATTTGCTAATAACTTCTGCCTAATAGGAAATTTATTAAAAGCTATTTAAAATTGCTATGTGGAGTAATACTTTGAAAATACATAACTGATGACATAAAGGTCCGCCTCACTGAGGAAGGATTACATGAGGCTTTACCCAACTTTGTAAGTACTAAGAAGAGAAAACAACAACTGTAGAACATTTTATGATTTTCTTTTTTGTACCCAGAATCGAACTCAGGACCTTGCACTTGCCATGCAGGTGCTTTTACTGCTGAGCTATACTCCAAGCATGTAGAACACTTTAGACTAAAGCAATTCATTGTAAGTTAAAATAATATTTTGTATAACATCAATTTTTTCATTAATTGGAAATTTTATTTAAAGATTTAACAATGTGAGCTAGAATTATCCTTTATTGTTTCATTTTGTGTTGCACAATGATCATCTCATTTAGTGCGTAAGCCATCTAAAGTAGGTGTTATTATTTTCATGTGATTAATTGCTACCTAAGACAGCAGTTAGAAGAGGTAGAGACCACAATGTAATCCCAGGGTACTTGACTCCAAAATAAATATTTTCCCTCTATCCTAGATCTTTGTCTTTCCTCTCACTTGTATTAGTCATATTTTATAGATCTGCCACATAATAAAAATATGTGAAGTAGAAAAAAAAAAAAATAGAAGTTTAAAGATCTTGAACGTTGTTGACCATTGAAGGGATTGTATTTTCATTACACAAGTCCGTGCATCTCTTTCCAACTCATCTATTTGAATTTGTATCAGCCTTCTAGATAAACACTGAGATGCTATTCTTCTAAAGTATTTAAAATATTTAATAACATACATATTTAGGTTCTGCATTTTTAGAGCATAGTTTCATACAAATTAGTAGTATAATTATTTTGTTACTAATAGCATTAGATGACCACAAAATTTATTTTTTATGCCTATGTTTCATTCAATATAATAGTGACTTAGTATGTTAAACTCAATATCTTGAACTTTTATGATAATAATAAAACAGGAATCTGACATATTATATATACTAAAATAATTCCTTGATAATTTTGTGAATGCAGTTTATATCTCTCCCAAATTGTAACAGATGCTAGTAATGATCAAATTTCTGCAGGAACGTAAATATTATTTGGCTTATTTTGTTGTATTTTACATTCTCCTAACTCAGAATTATTACATAAAAAGAAGTCTGAAAAATAATAACTATGAGATTACTCTTGCTCCAGTAGAACTAAATAATTTAATATCTTTTTGTGAAAACAAAATAATAAAATTTTTTAGAGTGATTGACGAATGATTTTGGCAGCTTTTTAAGGATTATGCTGTGTTGTGCCTATCTGTTCTGAGTCACAATATTCATATCAATGAATAATGCTAAATAAACCATTTGATAATTAAAGCTGTGTATACAGTTTAATTTTATATACATACACATATGTATGTGTGTATACATATATATGTATGTAAAATCAGATTTATATATGCATTTTACTTTCTAACATGCTACTTGTTTTGTATGTTCTCCTACTATATTTTTGTTTTTTACAAGTTATATCTCTGCTCTGTCCGTTGGGGGATAAGCTAATTAGTCTTCACTCTTTGCATGTTACTGAAAAATACCATCTTGCCATTGTGTTCACTGACACTATTAATATCAATTAGACTGTACATATTTTATGATTTTCTGATCGCTAAAACACTTATCTGTGTTTGTGATTATTTTGAACCTATTCCCCGTGTTTGCTCCACATGGAAACAAAAACTTCTCCTCTCCAAAAAATACACAACATTTTTGCAACCATAAGAAAATAATAGCCTTAATAAAATATCTCCTTTACTTTAGTAAAAATATTGAGTAGATTTAAAAATATATTTTCTTGAAATACATTGTATAGAAAGATAAACTATTTTAAGTATATCTTCTTAAACATGCTATTTCCCTTACTGTAAAAGATAAGGTAGAACCAATCTATTAGCTTAGCAATCACTTCCTTTGTATCTCAATTTCTGTTAAGTATTGACCATTGCACCAGGAAATGTTGATACATGCATAAGATAAAACCAAGATCATGTACCCCTGATAGATTTGCTGGTGAACAGATGAAAGAAGTGTTTGTGAAATAATTTCATGCATGTGCACATACATACATGTAAAGTTTCAAGCAGGATAACTATATGAAGAAATGCGCTGACATATTACAATTATATTTAGAATGACTTGACATTTTCTAGTCACTGGAGAAATGAGCCTGGGTAACCCAGATCTGAAAGTTTGGGTCTGCAGCAAAGATAGTTATCCAAAAGAAAGTTGTGCAGAGTTGGAATTCGCTCAGAGCAGATGTGGAGGAAGCATGGAGAACATGATTATAGGAGATGAAAGACACTAAGATTGGAAAGGAAAAAACATTAAATGTGAAATCAAATGAAAGGAAATTAGCTGAGTAAATAGGAAGTGATCAGTCTGAACAGAGAGTTGGAAGATATTAAGGATTTAGAGAAAAAGGTATCACACAAGTCCTTTAAACTTTTGGTGCTGGTAGAATATTAGATGAAAAACAATCAACTTAGTTTTAGAAAATTATTAAGCTGGCTAAAGAATAGAAGATCTGCTAAATGGATGAAGACAGTAAGAGATGCAAAAAATGTGATCGAGAGGTTGATTGCAGTAGGCAAGTTGTAGATGCAAACCTCTTGATCTCAGTGAGGAAATGTCCATTCCTTCACTGATATTTATTAATGGTGCTTGACTAGGATAGGTGACAGAGGTGCATGGAAATAAGTCCTTCATGCTACTTGTATTAAAGTAATAATCAACTGATAAGTAAATTACAATGAAATAAGAGATAGAAGAGACTATTTTGGCAACAAAGTCAGGAGAAAGGGTCAATGAGAGGAGGGGAATTTTATATAGTTGCAAGGAGCCCTGTCTGATGGGAAAATGTTTGAACAGAAGATACATAAATATAAACTGCATCATGTATCATGGTCAGATATATATAAATATTTGGTACTGGGAAGCAAACTCATGACCTTGCACTTGCCAGGCAAGCACTTCACTGCTGAGGTAAATCCCCAGCCTAATATTCTCAAATATTCTTTAGAATAAACAAGAAGCCACATGTATCAAAAATGGTGTAAAGGCAAGTGTATGAGAATATACACTAGCATAATTGAAAAAGTATGATATGGGTAACCGTAAGGACTGTGGAAGGAATCATTACAAGATCAATATATTAATTTAAAGATCCCAAAGTGGATATTTGCTTAGCAAATTTACTTTAGTCAATTTATTTTAACCACACCACAGGTGGCATTTGAATAAAAATTGGGTTGGTTCTACAAAAATATCTCTAAAAATAACCCAAAACAAAGAAACAATCAAAAATGAAACCACAGAGTTAAGATAAGGTGATGACAAGTATATTTCCATACAACTTTTAGTTCTGACAAATTTGACAATTATGTAAATCTGCTTCAATTTCTTGATATAATTTAATACAAATGACAAAAGTGAATTTACAGTACTATGGTGAATAACATGATTTTGCACAAATAAAGCCTTACCAAATTCTAATTCTCCTGCAGATAGCCAGGCTTTTATTCCAAACTCAGGACACTATACCACAGGATTCAATTTTATTTTTATTTATTTCCTATGTATATCTACACTTGTTGGTATTATCTGTACTGACAGTTCCCAAGAATGAGGTGCCGCAGATGAACAGAGAAGGTAAACCGTAAGAAGAATAGAAGAGGCAAAAGTCTGGGATCAAGGGGCCCACAGCCTTTGGGACTGCAGCAGCCCCAATCACCCGATTCAATCGCCTTTTATTAGAACCCAGAACGTAACTCAGACCAACAGGAGTAATTCATTATCCCTTTCCATTTTTGCCTCTCAGCTGATAGTAACCGTCCTCAGGCGAAACTTCCACACCCGGCACCACGTGCACTCAGCACGTCCGGGAATCACAAGCAGACCATCAGTAAGTAATCAGTTCATTAGCAGTCACAGTCCTTCCCCCACATACCCTAAAATAGGCCCAGTATAGTTTATGATACGAACATTTTTCTACCACTCAGAAAAATAGGTTGAATTCTCAAACTAGCCAGAAAGTTATCTCATGTTCTTTCAGATGTTTTGCTGCCTACAGAGTTGTGTCAAAATTTAATATTTTTATCTCACAACTGTGTTTTAAGAGTTATTGCCTCATAATAAGACTCACACAGCTTTTTTCACTAATGACTAGCTGAAAATATAACTGTGATAATGCATATCAGTGCACATTCAAAATTTTAAACATCCAGTTGAACTAATTTATTGAAGGATGAAATGATTTCTTATCTTTGTTCTCAGTTGGTTCCTCTGTGATCTCTCTAAAATATTTAAATAATTTTTCCATAAAAAATTCTCTTTATTCAAAAAGGAAAGGGTGAAATAAAGACAACTCTTGTCCCTTGGGATATATGTCTGCAAAATAAGGCCCAGAAACCATGTTACACATTTGGATGTGATTCCATCAATTAGATCGCACAGGGGCTGGGGATTTAGCTCAGCGGCAAAGCGCCTGCCTGGCAAGCGCAAGGTCGTGAGTTCGGTTCCTGGTACCGGAGAAAAACCAAAAAAAAAAAAAAAAAAATCGATCCCACAGACTGCTCTCAAGCATTTCCTCTCCGTTCTAGGAAAAAAGGTTATAAAATCATGTGATGCACTTAGCCCATGTTTTATATCTTTAAAAATAATGGCAATAATGCTAGTTTGTCCTTTAGATTTTTTAATACAGTGTAATAAGGCTGGAGGTGGTCACACTTAGCCCATTATACCAGAACTTAGCCTTTTCATTCTTGCAATTTATTGTATTTTTATGTCTCAAGCACTCAAACCTGTAAATGACTGTTTCAACCCTCAGGCTACAAAAAAAGTTGATAGAAGTTTTCCCCATATTATAGAATTCTGTGCCACATTTTACAAGGCTGTTGGGAACCACATTTTTTTAACTTTACAGATGATTAAATCTGCTCTTCCACAGGTTGTAGGGCTCATTCTCACCCTTCACTCTCCTTCTTTAAACACCAGAGAAACTCTTGACCCACAACACACTGACTTTATAATGGGTTTAGAGAGAATTAATAAGGTGAGGACAAAACAGAAATACAGTACATTATTTATTACATGACCTTGGCCAAATTCAACTGGCATGACAAGTTAAACACAGGTGATTGATTTTTCTGTCCTTTAAAGTATTTTTATGTAAAGTGTCCACAAGCTACAGTACTATATACCTAATACTAGAAGTGAATTTCAATGTTTAATGAATTGGGCATTGACTGGCAGTTTTACTTTTTGCAATATTAATTTTCTTTTCATAAGGTAGAAGATAGGAGGACAGATGTCCTTTTATCCATGTACTATAAATAAAAAGAACCCATAGTTCAATTTTAGCAGTCCTTTAATCCATTCAATATGACCTTAATTTATGAACCACCTATCTTTAGAAAAAAACTGGATGATGCTGAAATATAATAGATCATGTTTTTCCTTTCCATTTTCTAGATAATGTATGTTAGAAAATGTTTATGGACATAGGTTGTCTTTTTAAATTTGGATATCTATATATTTTATATGTGAATATTTTATGCTAGAAAATATTATGGATATAAGTTGTCTTTTTAAATTTTTTGAGTTGAATCCACATCATCCTTTCAGTACATTTTTTAAACAAGTTAATTTCCAACCTTTCAAGATTGTTATCATTGATAATACAGTCTCATTGTCTATTTCACAGAGTATTCCTTTCAATAACTTGTTGTTATCCTATAAAGCATGCCAGTAACTGTCAAAGTTAAATATCTAACTTCATAAATTTGTGTTCTCACAGGAAAGTTGTAAATCACTATAGTCCATCTTCTGTTGTTGTCGATCTCATGTCTTCACTGAAATATAATTTGAGGAACTGGGTCTGTTTCAGATTCAACTGTGTAACTTACAGAACTTATGTGTTGAAATCCTAACCTACAATACTGCAGAGTGTGACCATGTTTGGAGATAGGATTCACGCCCAGGTAGTTAAATTAAAATGAGTTTATTAGGAGGGCTGTATTCCAAAATGACTGGTGTTCTTATAAAGGGTGACTCGCAGAGAGAAACACATGAAGAAAAAACAGTATGAGAATACTTGGATGATAGAAATCTATAAGCCAAAAATAGACACTGGGAACAGAACCTTCCTTTACAGCTCTCAGGAGGAACCAATCTGCTGACACACTGATTGGAGCTTGGAGCCCACAGAACTGTGAGAAAATAAATTTCTGTGGTTTAAACCACTGAGTCCATAGTAGTTTGTCATTGTAATTCTGAAGAACTGCACCATTGTATGTTCTTTGCATATGGCCATTAAATTTTCTCTATTCCTCTAAGCATAGAAAAAAAAATGCAAAAGGCAGTCAGTTAAAGCCAACAATTTTAGAAATAATAAAGATTAATATTTTAGCTAATACCACTGTTGAAGAAGGAAAATGACGAGAAGTGAAAATCATTTCTTCCCTCTTAGGCACTCAGAAAGTGCTGCTTTTTAATTTTTTCTGTTTCATGTTTAATGAATATGCATTATTATCGAGTGTTTAAAATTGAAGCAGTAGCATGATTTAGTGGATGGGCTGAACACCTAAATTTTCCAAGTACATTTACTACTGACTCACTACGTTGACCTAGTGCAAGTCACTTTATCATCATTACCATTATATTATTACCATTATATTTTTATGACTCATATGAATCTGGTTTGAACTCATTATAATAGTATGTTCCTTGGTGGCCCTGTACATTGCAATAATCTATTATTAGACTAGGGATCTCTTGAGGATATTGCACACATTTAAAAATCCTCATATGAAATTGAACAATGTTAATAATTTCCAGTTTCCTTGAGACAAACAGCAATGTGTTTAGAACTATGAACATTTGCCCTAACTTTTTGTGTGACTCAGTTTTTAGATCTCTTTAAATGAAAGTTATTTCTCAGCATTACTCACAATGCTGCAGCTGTATTATTATTTGAAGAAAAGTTTTTATTTTCTGCTTTGCAAAGTTGTTGTTGATATGAATATAATGATGATTAATTTTGTTATAATATTAACTGACCATATTTTTTAAAAAAATTATAACTATGTTTTCTCTTAACTACATGGATATTCTAAGAATAATTCATATTTACTATTTTAAATTTAAGACAGTGGTTATTTTACTTTATGGTATTTATGAAAACAGCCTTATATGTGAGCATATGAGCATTTTGATTTATGGGTATGTGTAATCACATTGCTGATGCATTAATTTTACACTCTAAAGTTAATTTTTATATTTTTATTTTGGAATAATTGTAGATTTTCATTTAGCTTTTAGCAGTCATGTAGAGCTGCAATTATTATGATGCTAACATCTGTCAAAATTAGAGAATAACAGCACAGTCACATTATGACATGGAAACGTTTGGAGTACACGCCATTTCCAAGCCCAAAAGGATTCTTCAGGTTGTCTTTTATAGCTACTCCTCTCCCACCCTGGCCCCTCTTTAACTCCTCAGACACCGACATATTCTCTATAGCACAGTCTTCTCTTTTCTATAACTTTGTCATTGCAAGAATTCTTTGTACATTGAACCATACATTAAATATTTTGACATCATGTTACTCTTTTGCTCCTCATCACAATTTTCTGGAAATTCAGTCAGGACCATGCACAGTTCAATAGTTTGTTACTTTTTACTGCTCAATAATATTCCAAAATATGCAACTCTGTTTAATTATTCACCTATATGTGAGTTGTTTCAATGTTTTGGCTCTTGAGAATAAAGCAACTAAAATATTTAGGCATAAATTTTTGGATGAACCTGAGCATTTCTCTGTAATAAGTTCCCAGGAGTGCAATTAAAATGTAACACGGAACACCTTACTCTTTCCCCAAATGATGGAAAAAGGAAGATAAAGAGCAACTTTACTGATTAGGGAAATAATGTTTATGGAGATTCTGGCCTTATGCCTTCATCTTTATTTGCATTGTAATTTTTATAGAATTTTATGAGGCATTTATGTATATTATGTACATACACATAATATACATATTATGTCACATATTAATGGGACTTTTCCTCATTTTTATTTATATCATCAATGCAGTTTGTTTCTTGGAGCAATTTAAATATTGAGATATTCCTCTTTTGTTTGCATGAAAAGTAATTTACAATCACAACCTGCATATTTTAATATTATATTACGAGTCTCTGAATTTTATTAAAGCCTTCTATTGAACTGGCTGTTTCTGTCACTCTTTTGGCTGGGGACATTAGAGGTACATTTTCCGTAATACTTAGTGGCAGTAGAAGATTGAGTTTCTCACTGAGCCTCCATTTATCTACAAACTGGGGGAGATTCCTCCTTACTGCTAGAGGAAGGTGACAATTATGGACCTTCTTGTCCTCTGCATAAGTACTGTGGCAGTAGTACACAGTACTGCTGTTAAATTAGGAAATTTCATATCTCCACTCAGTGTCCTGAGACACCACCCAGGAGGGAGCAAAAGGGCTGTCTCACCCACTACTTAAGAGTGGGCTTAGTTGGGCTTTAGCTCAGAGGCTCAGCAACTGCCTGGCAAGCACAAGGTTGTGAGTTCAATTCTGTGGTACCAGAAGAAAAACAAAAGAAAATCTAAAAGAGTGGGCTTAGTGCTCCTGGCAGTGTCTTGCAACCTCACAGTTTTGCATGTTGGAAAAAGAAGACATCATCCCTTGCCTTGCCTGGTACATATGTAGGGCTTGGATGCAAATTTTCCATGAGTAAGTACACTGTGGAGAGGCCTATTTTTGTCTGTGTTTATCAATATTTTGAGATTTTCAGCTTTTTCAGCTTTAAGTTATTGATATAAGAGATAAAAAGAAAACCCAGGGAACTTACCACTATGCTGCTCCTTATATTCTCAGAATACTAGTTTCTCAGTTTGTGTCTTACCTTTTGAGAAGATTCCCAAATTGGTTTATATATAACATATAACACTTTTAGTCATAATTAGAATAGAGAGGACATGTATGTGTACTTCATTCCAGTAAAGTGAAAGTTGAGTTTATATTTTATGATAGGTTTTAGAAGACATATTATGTTTTCATATCACATTTATAAAAAACATTTATAACAGTTTCACTAAGATGAAACATCTTCATAAATCTTTTCTCCTACTGAGAATTAATGAAAATTAAGATTGCTAGCTTCATTTCTTATCATGGAAAGTGATCAGGTGATAATACTTCATTTATTTTTTGGCTTTTTGTCTTGAGGTTGGAGTAAAGACTAAAAATTGTGGAGGGTTAACGATTGCACCATGGCTTTGGTAACACAATTTGAATAACCAATTTGTTTGGCCAAAGTATTAAGAGTCACTTAATAAGCATTTTAAAACTTTAGTGTTTGCAGGTGAAATATTATAGAAAAGAGATCAATCTGGAAAGTTGATTATGATTACTTTAAATATTTCCTTGAAATTTACTCAAGTATGTAAAAAATAGACAATTAAAATTTACCCATACATATATATGTATAAATATATTTGAAATACAGTTAATACGAAGTTCATAAAAATTTTGTTCATTGAATTGTAAATTTCACAATAGGATAGAAGATAAATTCAGAAGTTTGAAACATCACTGAAATATTCACTTAACTTTTTGTCTTCCTTGTATTTTTTCTTTTCAGTTTTCCTCTAATGAAAAATGTCTCAGAAAATAAAAATATTATATTCAGATGGTGGAGAATTATACAAAGCAAACAAAAGAGTCACATATTTCACTTTATTGTTTGTGGACATTTATTATTTTTATTAGCACACGTCTGCAGTACATAATGATTAGACTCATTTTGGGAAGTTGGCCTAGGCACATAACACATATTAACTTTTTACCCATGTATTATTTTTAAAGATGTACTTTAGTGTGAGATACTTTTAGATTCCCATTCAGTTGTAAGAAATGATAGAAAATGTCTCATGTACCCTTACCCTAGCTTTTCCTGAGGATGGTATCTTGCCACAATGCGTGACAGTGTTGTAAATAGCATAATGGTGATACAGTCAACATGCAGAACATTACCATCATGACAACTTCTTTTCTTTTCTTTAATCCTCTCTTGCACCTATTAAACTATCATCCATTTCCATAACATTGGCATTTCAGGAATAAATTTTGGGAATTATTTTTGGTTGTTTGTTTCACTGAACACAAATCTCCAGAGGTTCAGATGGGACTCTGTATATTCCATTACTTTGTTTCTATTTATTGATGAACACTATTTCATGATATCTTGTTACAGAGATATTTATATATTACTTTTAAGTTTGAGTTATTATGGAGTTGCTATAAATGGTCACTTTAAGTTTTGTATAAATGTGTTTTCACTTCTTTGAAATAAATTCTTCAGAGTGTAACTCCTAAGTCATGTGGTATTTGCATATTTTCACATCATTGCTCACCTTTACAAATGGCTTAAATTAAAAAAAAAATAGTGAAAACAGCAAGTGCTGATGAGGATGTAGAGAAAATGAGTCTTTCCTACATGACTGATGAGATTCTAAATTAACACAGTGAATCCAGGAAATAGTTTGTCCCTTCCTGCAAAATTTCTTAACAATTTAAGTAATATTTGGGGCTCGTGATGTGCTCCTCAGTTTCTGGAATAATGGATTCATGATTCAACCATTTAAAATAAAAATTTCTAAGAATTTTATTAATTTTTAATTTTACTGGCAAGTTTTAGATATACCTCAATACACATATTTTATACGTATGTAGTTTATATATAGGTTTTGTATAAACATATACATTATAAACCATATGCAAGCATACATTAAACTAAAGTAAGCAAATGTCAAAGCTGTGACTTAATTACGTATTTATTTTGACTGAACCACAGTTACTTAAAATAACACTTGACGTCAGTCCCAACTTCAGAGATAGCAAACTTACAGTCATATAGAAAGGAATGGCAATCAGAAGGGCTATGCATGGTAGTACTGGAAAGATCAGATCTGCACCTATGGGTATAGGAGACCAGATCATGAAGGTGCAGTGACCTCCTCTGCCCACAAAGGAGAGAGACAGGAACATGTGTTCCCTGTCATCTAGGTGTGCTGGCCTATTGCAAGTTCCAGAGAAAATCCAATGCATCTGGAATCTAGTGTTTACCTGGTCATATACTACAGATAACAAGAGGTAGATAAATCTTCTATTACCCTAATCACTTGCTTCCATGTCTAAGTGAATACAAGTAATGTGAGCCAAATGCTCAGGGCTCCTTGTCCACTAGAGGTAAAGCCCTCTGGTCCCTATATTCTAAACTTACTCTGTTTTTGTGCCTTATATTCTCATTCACCCTTCCAGTCAAAGACAAACTCATTGGCTAGTTTTCTACAAGTGGCACCCAAACAGGAACTGGATGGGAAGGTCCGCCCCAGCAGAAGGTGTAGTGAGTATGCAATGGAGAATTCCACAGCAAAAGACAAGAAAAAAGTGACCAAAAGAAAAAGAAGCATGAGTGCATAAAAAGAACTTTCCCAGACACAGTAATGGGTCAAAATTCAGAATAAAAGTAGTGAAACTTCAGAATTAAAACAAAAGTGAGAATTCAGACAAAAATGAGTGTGTCAGAATTAAAATGAAAGTAAGTATGTCAGCAGCCAGAGTAAGGGACAGAATTCACCCATTAATAGTTTAGATAAATGAAGTCAATCTGCTTTAAAAGTATGGTGCTTTGGTTGTGGTAAAATGGGGCATATTTATAAATGAGGTACCAAACCCCACAAGAAAAAACAAGATGTAGCCATCCCTGCCTTGGAAGGCAAGTACCATGCCTTTGTCCTAGGTGTCAAAAAGGAAAACATTGTACTAATCAATGTCATTCTAAATATCACAAAGATGGCTCCCCACTGACAAGAAATGCAATGCGGGCCAGGTCCCAGCCCAACACACAATGAGGGCATAACCTAGTAGACACTTACAGCCCCAATCCTCACTGTGTCTCCAGAGGACTGTCAGGTTCCCTTGTCACCAGAATCCCATGAAATACAGGATATGACCTTCCCATTGTTGAACAGGTGAACCTGATTGGCAAGCATAAATCTATTAAACTCCCTATGGGAATCTGGGAATTTCTTCTCTGAAAGTACTATGGATTTCATCTCAGGAAAAAACAGGTTGAACCTACAGGGTATTGAAGTACTCCCTGGGATTAATGACTTAGACTTTTAGGGGAAATTCAAGTAATGGTTCAGTCCATAACATCTGGGTTTTTGTACCAGGAAATTTTATCAATCAGTTCATTTACTTGTCATCATGGCTGGGGCCACTGGAAAAGAATACATGCAGGGAAATGGGGGTCAGACAGCACCTCCCATGGGGAGTTGTTCCTCACCTAGGATGTCACAGGCCAGTGGCCCATGTGTACTGTTGAGATTAAGGGAAAATATTTTAATGGACTGATGGATACTGGTGCAGATGTTTACAGAGAGAAAACCAATCAGACAATTCCAGATCCTTATCATTCTGTTATGGTTTTTGTCAAAGCCTCATGCAGTCATAGGGAGACTCCTTGCAAACATCAGATGGTTTACAATTGCAAAAAGCCATTTGGAATAGGACTGTCTCTTAAAAAGGTAGTTACAAAAATGGAGGAGGGGGCTAAGTCATAATAAGTCACAAGCTCCCGTTTATCTTGTGCTTAATTTTTTCAATACTGTTTTATATGAGATAGCACCCCAGAGGAACTGCATTCATCAAAAGTACAACAGCATAGAAGAAAAAAGAAAGCATAAGGGTTATGGAAGTCCCTGGAAACAGAGATACTGGAAGGTCCAGTTACCTTGAGGGTATAGGGGCAGAGGTTGGCTTGTATCATTGTAGGACATAGACAGATGCTGCGGGTGACCTCTAGGAGCATGTTACCATGGAGAAATGCTCCGTGCTTCACCCATGGAAGAAGTTACCTCTGCTCTCCTCACTAATGAGCTTCTTCTTCCAGATAAAAATTGAAGAAAACTACCCAAGAGTTAGAAAAACTTGTCCATCCTTGAAGCCTTCCTGTTATCTGTCAAAGGCCTTTAGATAGACCCTCTGGAGATTATCTCTGATTGCCAATCACAGCTATGGCCTTCTTCAGCAGGAAGTAGCCAAAAAAGTCTTTCCTGTTGCTCACTCCCACAGAATTAGACAGCTGGAAGGTGACCATAGAGATCAGTCTGCCTTCTGAAGCAGAGGCCCCAGAGCTCAGACCCATCTTACCAATTAGCCTAACAGAAATGAGGGGGGCTGGGGCATACTCTGCCTTCTCCCTCTCATCAGACTGTCACCTCCATGGAGGAGCCCCAGGTAATCATGACTATAGAGGAAAAGGAAAACAGCCTGTTGATACATACAGGTACAAGTCTCTCAGTCCTTCTTTTCAATCCTGGCCTTCCTTCCAGCTGTCACTGGAAGTGAAAGGAGTCACTGGTGAGGAGGTAATCTGTTATTTTTCACAACCCTTAGGCTGTAACTACTTGTTAGATCTTTCTTGCCTATCTCTGTCTTCCTGAGAAACCACTTTGAAGATATCACCATGTATTACAGCAGCCATTGATATTTTCCTACTAATCTGTCCATAAGTCTGTAATGTTTGTATTGTTCCTATGCTATTTCATACAGGGATGTATGTTTGTTACTATGTGTTTCCTACAACAACCATTGAGAATAGTCAATGAATATTCAGTTGGTCACTCATGTATAGCTCTATTTATTTGCTTTAGAAACCACTTTGAAGATACCAAAGTATAGTATAACCATTGATAATAATCTACCACTTTTGTCTGTAGCTCACTATTAGTTGTCTATTTTCCTGAGAAACTGTCTTGTAGACAACAATATGTAAAACAACAACCATTGCTAATTTCCTACCAGTTTGTAGGTAATTCATAAGCCCCCCTATTACTATGTTATCCTTTTTTTACTCTTTAAAATAAAAAAAAAGAAGTGGACAGCTGGGTTGACACAGGGTGTCAAATAGGGCTGTATCCTTCAAAGGAGTGAGTACAGATACAATACAGCTGTGCATGGAGGCACAGTCCTAAAAGGCCAGTCCTCAAAGCAAAAGGTAAGATGACTACACCTCCTCTAGCCATGAACAGCAGCCATTGATATTCAGCTCCTGTTATTGCAAAAGCAAAAAGGGGTAAATGTAGAAGACCAGATAGTAAGGATTGAAGTTTAATTTACCTCCTCTGTGAACACAAAGGATAAAGGCAGCAAGCTGTACTCCTTGGTATGCAGGAGTGCTGACTGTTGTAAGTTCCAGGGAAAAACTCACACAGCTGGGATCCAGTTGTTCATCTGGTCATATACTATAGATAAAAGGATGAGGCAAATGAATCTTCTATTATCCTAATCACTTGCTTCCATGTCTAAGTGAATAAAAGTAATGTGAGCCAAATTCTCAGGGCTCCTTGTCCGCTAGAGGAAAGAGCCCCCCAGTCCCCAAGTTCTAAACTATGTGTATTTTTGTCTTTCATCCTCATTTGCTCCCCATGGCGGGGGGGGGGGGGGGGATAAACTTATAGGCTGGTTTCCTATAGCTGGGTTTCCTTTTCCTGACCTCTACTTCAAGTGGCTTCTGTGATTACAGCATGAGTACTACAATTCTTCAAGTTATTTTATAGAGTTTTGAGGAATCACAGAATTCTATAAAAGGTTAAGTTTGCAGCAGTAGCAGTAGTTAAGCAGCCATGAAATTTATACACAATTGCCTGCCTTTTCCTATTGTCATATAAGTCTAAACTTGTTGGGTGTCCAATAGACCTAAATAAATAATGGTATTTTAAGACTCATTACCTGCTCTAAGTTATTTTCTTATATACAACATCTTCCAAATATTTACATCTGATGAAGCCTATGGAAGTCACTGACTATTCAACTTAATATATATTATCTATAAAGATTTTGATTTTAGGAATAAATGTAGGTAAGTTGGGCATATTGATTAATTTCAGGGAAGTGTGCTAGGGCAGATTATGATGGAGGAAGAGGAAACTGTTAGAAAAAAAAAAGCAAGAAATAAATGAAGAGGTGGTGAATATGTAATCATGTCATCAAGAGGGATGCTATCAGATCCACACAGTCTTCTCATGGTCCTGAAAGAGTACTGGAATAAATGCAGTACGCCAAGGTAGAAGAATTATTTTAAAATCACTTAAAGCAAAAAAATCAGGGCTGTTGGCCCACTTATTCATGTTTAGCTAGGGAGGTAGGTAAAACCAAATAAACTGAAAGAACGGTGAATTGCTACCAGCATATATGGTCTATTTATTAGAATTACCTTTCACTAAAATGGGTTAATGTGAGTGATTTCCAACTTGACACTGTTTTCATATCAAATCCACAAATAACAAAAAATGTTCTAAAATAAATCAATGCCTTCATTGTTGAGGCAGAGATTAAAGTGTCTTTGCTCAATGAACGTGATGGTCTGGTATTTCCATTAGATTACAATGAGCAGAAAAGTCCCAAATGGTTACAGGGTTTTAAGTGAAACTTTGCAAGCATATTAGAGAAAAGAGAAATAAGTTTCATAATTGAGCTAAGAATGCCCCAGGAATATATCTGTTATTTCTTCACGAATTTAATAACAAAACACAAATCAGTAGTAGAGAATCTTGTCCTAGTTGGAAAATCTGTAATCAAAATTGCCTGAGATCATCCCTGGAGTAGAATTGAGAGAAATTTTCTCATGCTATTTGCCCTGAATGTAGGGACCATATCCACTTTATTAAATGTTCTCTATTCTTTTGATATTGTTAAAGAAATGTAAACATTTGCCAAAATACTGAACGTTTTCAGAGTTCTCAAAGTTGGATTAGGGTTAAATGAATACACACATTTAGAAGACATCAGCCTTTTACGATAAATCAAATGATCATTAGCAGTCTAGATGCTGAGATTATTAATATTCAAGTGACAAAGACAAATTCTTTAAGGTATTATTTCTGTTATTTAGGAAATGACTCTGTGAAGACTGTATCTCTAAAACAACTTAATTAAGATGCAATTCATTTATTTGTAATTCATCTAGTCAGATGTGCAATTCAACAGTTCTTTCTAACCATCAGCACAATCAACAGTCATCACAATCAAGCATTGAATATTCAGAGGACATTAAAAACACCTTTTGGTAGCCATATTCTATGCATTTCTGTCCTGTGATTTTCCCCTGTCCCTCATTCCCAACCCCCAGGAATCGCTGATCTAATTTCTACATCTATACACTTGCTATTCTACACAAATTTTAAATATTAGTTCTAATTATACTCATATAAGACTTTATCTTCTACAATGAAACAGTCTCATGATAAATGGGAACAAAACTAATCCCTCTCTAGGCAAGTTGGATACCAGCTACAAGGAAAAGTCCATTACAGTAAGTGGCCTAAATATTCAACAGAAATAGCAAAGCACCATCTCCATTGAAATTAAGGTAAAAAAAGCACAGGTCCCAAAATAAACACAATGGTTGGTCCAAAGGAATATCCACTGTTAAATGTCGTTAATCAATATTTGTATCTGACAACTTAGACAACCAAATTAAACTTCAGAAATTATAATTATTGCTCAAATACATATTAAGTGTACTGATATTATTAATTGTCTTTATAGTTAGATTTTTGGGGAGAAATCCTAAACAAGACTTCCAGTTCCTTTCTCAAATTATTAAGAATGGATTATAGAGGTTCATTATAAACAGAAATTTCTAGTAAGCAGTTGCACTTACAGTAATATAAACTTATCTTCTACCGTACATTAATGTTGTACGGTTGTATAACAAGTCATCACAAACTTGGTGTCTCAGAACAGAGAAATCTATTCTCTTACAGTTTGGTGCCCAACAGTTTAAAATCATTATCCTTCAGCCAAAATCAAGACGTCCTCAAGTTCACACTTCCCTCAGAATCCCCAAGGAAACTCTCTTCCCTTGGCTTTTATTTGACTTCTCTGACTGCATCATTGCAATATCTGGCCATATCCCCTCCTTTCCCGTGTGTCTATAGTCATTTGTGTACTTATTAACTATACATTTGATTGTGTTTATAGTTTGTCTGGTTAATCTGAGGTAATATTTTCACTTTGAGACAAAAACTTAATCACATCTTTAGCCAGATAGTATAAATTCCACCTTTTTACAGCATATAATAATATTCATAGGTTCTGCCAATTTAAATATGGATATTTTGGGGTCCTGGTACTTAGGCTACCTTTACCTTTCATAATTCCAAAATTCTCATGCATTAAATTTTACACTGTTTTCAAGTAAGTACACCTGGTGGTTTTTCATTCACAAAAATATTGCATAATATATGCCATCACATATCTCCATTTCTCAAAAGAATATTTTTTGTAAATGTGAAATCAAATTAGGTTAAAGAACTGGTAGTAAAACTGTAAGTAACTCTGCATGGACTGTGATGACTAAAAGGAAGGTTAGACATAAATACATCCTGTGAATATAATGTTACTTTATGTGTCCATTGGTTGGAGTAAAAATCCTATGATCAAACATTATTGTCTCTGTGAGAGTCAATTTAGATATGATTACATTTTCTAATTGTGGGACACAGCTGATGTTGTGTACTCTAGACCATCCTGCAGATTTTGGGCATATTCACCTCAGTATTCACTTAAGTCACTTCCTTAAAGTAAATATTTTCATGTATGTGTGCATGCACACACATGCACACACACACATACACACATTATTGGTACATGAAAACCTATAGTTCTGCATTGGTTCTTGCTGATTTTCTGAAAATCATGAACAATGTACATAGAATACAAAAAAATCATTAACTTTTTGAATATAGCAAACTTTAGCTTCCTTTGTAAAGTGTTTAGATTCATGTAAAATTTGGTTTTAGGAGAAGTAAAGGAGGTTTATCAGAAACTATGTAGAAATGGTAATGTAATGATGCCAGTTTGGGGGCCAAATAAAAATAATGTGAACTATAGATGTAATATAAATCATTGAGTATGCAGATTTTGAATGTAATATTTTAGGAAGATTGGCACATCAAAAGGGAGGATCTCAACTTGTACTTTTAGCCTTTGCTCATGAAGTTCTGCATATTTCACAAAAAAACTGTGGAAGCTTTCTTTGATTTAGTTCAAGCATTATGAACAGTATAAATTGATTAAGTGGTAACCTGGTGCTAAATTTAGATGGAAATCAAAAAATAAAAATGAACAAGATGAATAAAAAGAAAATGAAAGAAAGATAAAGGGAAAGAGAAAGCTGATATTATTTACTTATCAGTGTAATAATAATGACAGTAAGTATACTAGATAATGGACCAAAATTAATAGTTTATCTGGGGATCCTTAAACATGCCTGTAATCACAACAGCCAAGAGATGTCAAATTAAGCCGAGCCTGGGCACCTGAACAATTTAGCACAACCCTGCCTTAAAATAAAGAAGAATGGACTGGTCATGTAGGAAAGCGCTATGGCCCTTGGTTCAATCCCAGTACAACTCCCCACCTCCAACCTCCAGATAACTTCGAATGTGGGATCTTTCCTTTTTGCTTCTGGTTTACAAAAGCAATAAAGTGTAGCCTATGTGAATCTCAACATGAGGAAGTTTATGAGAATCACTTCATGCAGATGTGAAAGAATAGAAAGTAGAGAACTGATTTTTGGGCATTCATCATTGCAGATATACTGGGAAAAGTGTTAAAAACTGTTCAAAGCAAGAAATAGTCATAATGTACAGGAGAAGCCACTGGTACCAGTGTTTTCCTTTTTTAAATTTTTTTCCTTTATTTATACCTTTGATCCTTCTTAATGTTGAAATGAATATAACTTTTTTCTTTTTTTACTTTTTTATGCGTGCATTTTTGGAATAAATAATGATTGTATTTATGGTGGGAAGTTTGTGCTTGAGCATAATACTTTTTGATCCTTTTACCCCCCCTCTCCATTCCTGCCTTGCTCCCTTCCACTCTTGTTCTTCCCACTTGCAAAAGCTTGATTTCTATTTTTTCTTCAACTAGCTCTATTTTTTAAAATTTCTTTTACTTTCTTTCATCCTTGAGGCCCCAAAGAGGAGGAAAGCCTGAAAGACTTGGTTTGCTACAGGGAGAAATAACAGATGGACCATCAACACTATCCCCGAGGAAAGTATTCATTGGCTACACTGAAAAGCAAAGCAAACAAAACAAAAACAGTATGGGGTTTTACCCCGAGAATGACTTCTTCATGGTGTAATACAGTTGGAGAGAAAGCACAGTTCAGGCAGGCCGTATTGCCAGAGTTTAACCAGATGCCATTTTAGGAAGGCCTTGGTCATATGGAAAGCAGTCTTAGAACACCTATCCTATAGGTTCTGTCCAGGACTAAAGTGTTGCGGCAGTGACAGGTGACTGACATCACAGGAGACAGCCAGGGAAAGGTGGCGGCTAACCTCCTCTAAGGACTAATTAGAATAGGAAACCACGAAAGATAACTGGGAAAAACTTAAAGAGTAGGGTATCATTAATTCTGACCTTAAAATGTGTATTTATAAATATGTTGACAATAAGACAAAGAGACTGAAAGAAACTTTTAAATGTGTAAATTAATCTTAGAAGAGAAAAGGGCTGGGGATTTAGTTCAGCCGCGCAGCGCATGCCTGGCAAGTACATGGCCATGAGTTCGATTCCCGGTACCGGGAAAAAAACAAAAACAAAAACAAAAAAAATCTTAGGAGAGAAATACATTAATAGAGATGTTTATACTATATCAGGTATAAACTGTTAGCTGTATAAACATATGGAAAAAAAGATGACCAGTTTTCCTATGTCAAGAAATAGGGTCTCTGTTAAGGATTTAGGAAAATCAGTTGGCAATTGCGAGTGAGAGAGGTCCCAGATGATATTTGACAAAAACCTTTAAATATCAGAGAATAAACCTGACAGCATTTGTAGCTTTCTTGAAAGTAACTAATGATCCATTAACAACCTGCATGCACTCAAGTTAGAAAATTCAAAGATGAAGGAATAACCCAATGAATGCCTTTATTCAAATTAGTTTGAGCAAAATAGCCTAAACAATCAAACGCATAGAGATCAGATATTGCATTTCAAAGGACTTAGAAATACAACAGTGACATTTTGAATAATTTATTGCCATCTTATGACTTCTTAACAATGCAAGCATTGTTAATAGTGTATTTATGCCTAGATAAACATAATAACTAATTTTACAACTCTAGAAAACACAGAACAAACTCAGGAAGTTCATTCTTAAGGTTGTGTTTCTCTAAAGCTATTCCTGGAACTAAAATCTGTATCAGTAGTCTCTAAGAAACACAATACAGTGCACCCATATATGTACATGTATAAACAAACACAGACACAACATTATTCTAACAATAATGATAAATACGTCTATAGCAGAGGGTGACAAATAAATCTGACAAAAATTCAGGAAACTTGTACCTTATTGATAGAATTTCTACAGTGGTTTGGCGTATGTCACGTTACTCTACCCCATGGTAAAGAATGAAGAATGTTTTTATCCTGACTCTGATATAAACAAACAACAACAACAAAATACAATATCCAGTACTTCTTTTTGGATTTTGAGGCAACATCTTCTTGGAGTGTGCTACTTTAGAATAGGAAACCACGAAAGATAACTGGGAAAACTTAAAGAGCAGGGTATCATTAAATCTGACCTTAAAATGTGTATTTATAAATATGTTGACAATAAGACAAATGCCCAGAAAAGGCACAAATTTTGAGAGAGAACCAGAGTGTGTTCTTCCTAGGAGATGGACAGGGGCAGCCTCGATGATGAAGGCAGAGAAGTTAAGCCAGAGTAAGGAATGAATTACACACTTGGTTAAGTTAGACAGAAGTAATGGAGGACACACTGAGATACAAATAGTGTGCAAAGTGAGGTGGAGGTCAGGGATTTGAGGCAGTCAAGCCTCGGTGAACAAAGAAGGAGGTCGAGAAGAGAGAACTGGGGAAAGTTTAAAGAAAAAAATTAAGGTTGAAGCCATAACATAACTACAGGAACAGCAACTGGCTAAAACAAGATATTTTCAGTCTCAGATGAGATTCTGGGTTATAAAGGCTTGTAATTTTCAGAAAGGTTTTTATTTCCTATGACAGTTTCATCCAATAGCTGAATATAAAAGTTTTGGCATATAAAATGATTTGGAAAAATGACAAGATAATCAACCACCTAAAGAGATATTGTTTTTATTTTAAAGAGAATAGTTAAGAAAAGAACAACAGTAAAATACCCCATTTTAAGTGAAAATGCTATGCAGAGAGCCTCAGATTGTCTACTTTACATTGCACAGTGCATTAACCATACGTACACAAAAAGACACGAGTGGCTCAGGAGGACAAATTTGGAGCACAACAGTTTAATTGACTCTCAATATAAATCATGGCCACGGACTTAAAATACCCTCATGTGCCGGGGTATATAATTATAAAACCTGTTTTGGAAGACCCCAACATCGGGAGAGAAGCTGGGGTGGCAGAGATTCAATCAGGAGAGTAGACTCACAGAGAGAACTCCAGTTTCATCTCAGCCTCTCTCAAACTAATTTAATTTTGCCAGATGTAATTTCATGATTTGGTGACATAGAATGCAAATTAAATTTTAAATAGACTTTAATCCTTAGAAGAAATTCTCATATAAGCCATATTTAAAACTTATACTTTTTCTGAACTTATTCAAATGTAGTAGCTCTTAGGATGAAAAAAATGTCTTAACGATATAGCTGATATGCATTTATTGAGGTGTATGAGTAAATAATTTCTTTAGGTACTATAACCAGAGAATTCATAGACCTCATACACAGCTGTTAAATTTTCGACAGTGTAGAGTTTTTTAAAGAGCTGTTTGACTAGGAAAGACTCCCTGATACTTGGCTCAGAATCACCCAAACCAAAGACATCATTCATGAAAATAAGAGTAAAGTCTGAGGTTAAGAGTAAAACAGCTTTGTTGCTCTGATTTATTTGTTTGTTTGTTTGTATATTGCAGGACTAGGGGTATAGCACAATGGCAGAGCCCTTACTTAACATATGGAAGACACTGAGTTAGATACCCTTCACAAAAAACAAAATGAAATAAAACATTGCAATTGGGAGATAGTTTCTTCAGACTAAGAATGTCTCTGGGAATGATATGAGAAGTAAACTTGATTACGAAGACAAAACAAACAAAAGGAGAAAACTATTCTTTTACATTAAAATTTTAAAAGTAATTATACTAAAATAAATGAACTTTTTAACTTTCCTCCTGCTCTACCCCACTTTGTCTGAGAGCATTTAGAGCTTAATCTTGTATGGGAAACTTTAGCCCTCTAGATTTTAGGAGACATGGATGAGATCAAGGCAAATTTGAAGTCTGGTCAAAGAAACAAGGATTAAAGAAAATGTGTGGAAAAAATAAATAAAATAAATTTTATAAAAAACATGTGTGGACTAACCAGCTTTTGAATGTCCAAGCCTCATTCCAATAGCTCCCTGCTCAAAGGGCTCAGGAATCAAAGGCCAAAGATAGTAGTTTGAATACCTGGATACACATTAGAATCAAAGGAATTTTTTTTAAAAAAATTCTGCACATGAGCTACAACCTAGACTGATTAAATCAGAAACTGAATGCACTATCAATCTCTACATTATTTAAAAGACCGCATTTAGTTCTAAAGCTCATTGGAAATATCAGTGAAGTCTATAAACAATTTTTCTAATATTTCTCTCTTCAGGACTAAAACTAAATCCTTCTGAAGACAATGTGGGATATGATGAAAAATAAGTATGATTTGGTCCTGTCTGGGCTAATAGAATTTAAGATTTGTTATCACCTTGTTCTGTTTTTGTAGTCACAGAGCTAATGCAGACTACAGTACGCTATGATCCATATCTAATTCTTACTCAAGAAATATGTAATATGTGCTCACTGGAAATTAAATAATGAAAATAATAGCTGTACTTCTTTCAAAATAAATCAATAAGCTGGATCAGAGTCATTAAAATGGAATGTTTTAGAATATTTGAAGAAAGAATAAAAATTTATACATTAAATATAATATAAGATATAAGTATTATGTTATTTTACATGAAAAAGAAAAATACTAGATGAAGCTATACATGTAAAATTAAAAAGTCATAAAAAAGTTTGGTAGAATGGATAATCAGATATTTGCCTGAAAATATTTAAATTTGAAAAAACATTAAAAATTCATCTCAAAAGATCAGTAAAAGATAATCCAACAAAAGCATTTAAAATTTAATGAGAAATGATATATGGAGATCTGAATCAGTATTCTTACAGAATTAGAGACTTAAATATTTAAACAGGTAATATAAAATCCTAGAATTTACAAAATAAACATATGTTAGTGTTCACATTGGCAAATGGCTTGAAATGTCAAAGATGACAGGTAGGGAAAATGTAACATCGTTTCAGACATCATTTATAAAATTTGAATTATCAGTGATAAAAATAAAATTGTAAAATATTCCAGAAGAAAATATTTAATTAAAATCACTATGTTAACAATAAAAAGATTCTGGATATCAAATTTTTTCATTGATAATATTCAAAAATCAATAAGAATTTTATGAATATTTGCTGAAAAGAATCATCATTAAAATATGAAGTTCTATTAAGAATCTTTTTAGGCATACAAAGTGAATATCTGACATACAAGAGGAAATACTAAAGAGCATCTTTGAATAGAGCATTTGTTAAGAAGAGAAACAAATTCAGAAGACATTTCAAAATATATGTGAAATAAGGTTGATTAATTTTGAAACATTAGTTATCTTTCAAGTAGCTGAGATCATAGAAAAAAAGATGAAAAGCCATAATAACCTGTTACAGAATAGCAATCAGTACTGGGAACAAGGACGGAGAGGCAGAGAGAGACAGAGAGTAAACAAGAACAAAGAATATTCTCAGTTTTTTTGGTGTATAGAGAGATTAGATATGAATTTCTGAAATATGGAAAAGAACTCATATTACTTAGTAAATTTAAAATGCTCATATCCTTATCCAGTATTTCCTTGCCTGGATTTGTACTCTAAATAAGTTTGCAAAGTTCACCAAGAACTCTGTAAAAGAATAGCTTTATTAATATTTTTCCCAACAGAAAAACACAGTAGTCCGAATGATAGAAGGTTGTATAAATACATCTCATTTCATTCATATAATTGAAATTGATAAAGTTGTGAAAATAAATATAAAGTAAATAGTGCATTCAGAAATGTAGATACATCTCAGCAACACAGGAAGAAAAGTAAACAAATTGCAGGACATTAAATTTAATACAATTTTATTTTAAAAACTGTCAAGCTAAGCATGTATTGTTTAGAAACATGTGGTTGGTAACACGATCGATAAAAATCAAAAGGATTTCAAACACAGTTACACCGAAGGACTTCGCTGAGGAATGAGGAATGCAGGGGTATTTGCTCTTCCTAACTGAGAGAACTTTTAATAGTGAAGAGAAAAGTGTTTTTTAAATAAGTGGTGTTTTGAAAACTTATATCATTCCATTATATAGAACATATTTTTAATCAGTATAATAACATCTGTATAAGAATAGCCTTTGGAGATTTAGTCAATAAAAGAAAAATCTGAGTAAGAGAAACTTCATCACAGTAATAAAATGTCTCTATTCTTATTAGTAGAGTTAGACTCAGTAGAGACCAATTACTTAGTTTTCATATCCAGGTTACAGGTTTTGTTCCCATGACAGAATAAGGAATCAAAACCAAAAGTCCATTCTTCCATGAAACATACAATAGCAGAAACCGTAGAATGTCCCTTTTAGGAATTCTGGAAATGAACCAGTCTCACAGTCCCATTTTTAAAGGAGCTGAGTCACAATAGTTAAACTTGTCCTATGTCCACCTCATCCTGCAACCTTTGGTAGTAACTTTAACAACTGAACAGTGTACCTTGAGCGTTACTCCAGAGGTGCGTGTGTTTGCACAGTATCTTTAACACACAGGCAGGTGTCAGTTCAACCTTCCTATTCTTGTACTGAAGAATTTGCTAAAATTGTTTTTATATTTCTTGTTATATTACCTTATAAAATTAATGATAAAAATACACAATTTTTTATTATCCTATATTTAAATAATTGGACTTGTAAGTGGTTAAAGCAAGTTGCCTTTAATCATAGAGAAAAAGAACAGCCTTCTAGTCACTGAAGGGAAAAATGACTTGAAACTCCTTTGAAGTTTTAACTCCTATAGGCTTCCGGAAAGATCTTACTTTCCTTAATCTGTATGTGATTGACTTAAATCTTGCCTAGTTTAACAACTTTTGCCTGGAGGCACTTACAGAAAATTAAGAAATTGATTAGAGTCATGAATGTCTTTTTAAAAAGGTCATGGCTGCCTGAGATGACAGTTAATAAACTGAGCAAACAATAGGCTTATCAAAAAGCTTAAAAAGAAAAACTCCAGAATGAAATATTCTTAAGGGTCTTATGGAAGTAGGAATCCAGAAGGCCTCTTGCATTCCAGAAGTCCCTGAGCTCAAAAGCTGGGCTGCACACATCCTCAAGAAAACCTGGGAAACTCCTAAACTCTGGAATCTATGTCTGTGAAATGAGCTGCTGAATCTAGTGCAGAACTCTATGCTCTCAGGCTGAGTACTAAAGGTTTATTTCAAATATTACAATAAGCCTTTCAATTCTGCGGGACTGAGCATTGGAGAGACTGAGGTATTGGTTTTAATAAAAACCTGTCTCATCACTGATGAGATACTGAGATACTAGTTGATACTGAGACAGCTGAGTGGAGGCTAAGTGGCTGCACATTTTATCAATTGAGATTATTTTGTGAGTGGAGAAGAATGTTAGTGAAAAGATCCTCAAAATCTTTGGGATACAATCTTAGCAATCTATAAAATTAAATTAAATTAAATTAATTTAATTTAATTAAATTAAAGGCATTCTAGAAGGAGGAGATGAAAGGGGAGAGAATGCTGGCAGAAATGGTCAAATGTTCCCCAGCTGGTAATAAATACTATTTTGCACTTCCCAGTAGCTCAGTAAATTTCAAATCAGATACACTCAGAAGAAATACATACCTAACACATTCTAATAAACTTTAAAAAGCAATGGCAAACAGAGAAGTTTTAACATTGGATGTTAAGAATTGAACTCGGGGACTTCTATGTGCTAAATACCTATTCTACCACTTAGCTCTATCCTCGACCCTTCAAGTAGAGAATACTGAGTTCAGCAAGAACGAAATAATTTCTTACATGCAAGTAATCTTCAGAAAGACCAATATGTGTACCTTGTCAGAAAATATAGAAACAAATCAATGAAATAATATATTCAAAGAGTTGAAAATTATACAAAATAAATCAAAACAAAATGACTTACTAAATTCTATTATACAGGAAACTCGCAGAAATGAATTTTGTTTTTATGATTGGCTAACATTTGAAAAACTTTCAACAATGTATTAAAATCTAAATTTAAGAAAAGAAAGAAAAGGTAGCTGGGTGTAGTAACACATGCCTGCAATCCCAGCACTCAGAAGGCTGAGGCAGGAGGATCTCCACAAGTGTCAAGCCAGCCCTGGCTACACAGTGAGTTCATTGCCAGCCTGAACTACATAAAAGATCCTATCAAAGAGAGACACAGAGAGAGGGAAAGAGAGAGAGACAAAAAAGAGAAAGAGAGAGAAAGACAGAAATCAAAATATCCTTAACCCCACATCCAGAAGAAGTAGAAAATAATTAGAAGTAATAACTGAATCTTCCTATGTCTGCAGTTAGTTAGTAGACAGAACAAATAACACTGTAGGGGCATATAGCACTAAGAATACCGCAAGTAACTGGAAGCATTCTCCAGGACAAACACTGCTGTTCCCTATC
Source organism: Chinchilla lanigera (assembly GCF_000276665.1). Lineage (NCBI taxonomy): Eukaryota > Metazoa > Chordata > Mammalia > Rodentia > Chinchillidae > Chinchilla > Chinchilla lanigera. The sequence goes on along the minus strand of NW_004955404.1, from coordinate 47,503,327 downwards.
TAAGAAAGTCTCAGCACATGTAAAGATAAAAAGTCATGTAAAGTACATAATTTGTCTATAATAAAGTTAAATTTTAAGTAAAAAGGTGATTAATGAAATTCGTAACTATGTAGATATTGAATCAGAAACATTCAGGAATTAAACACTTCTCTCCTATAACAACTATGTCAAGAGTTCAGTAAGGCCAATTTGAAAAACTCTTGATGAAGAGGGCTGGGGATTTAGCTCAGTGGCACAGTACCTGCCTGGCAAGCGCAAGGTAGTGAGTTTGATTCCCAGTACCGGAAAAAAAAAAGAAAAAATCTTGATAAAAATTATAACACAACATTTATAACACAAATTATAACAAACTTATGTGATATACAGAAATTTATACCTAAAAACATATCTGTATATATTTAAAAAGACAAAAAATACAAATTGATATCTAAATTGTACTTCAACAAATGTAAAAAGAGAAAAAGAACCCAAATAACAAAAATGAAGAAAGTAATAATCAGTGGAGCAGATATAATTGAAATATAGAATAAATGAATAAACAATCCAAAATTTGGTGCTTTTAAAACATCAACAAAATTAATAAATAAGTAACTCAATTGCTGAAACATAGAAATCAGGTAAAAGATTGACATCTTCATACATTGTTGATGTTACATTTTGGTGATTGGTTTAAAAGGAGTGTTGCACTTAAACACACACACATGTACTCACACACACACACACACACCCTAAGGCATTACTGTAACAATGACTCAACTGTTAGTTATATACTTAAGAGTTTTGAAGATGCGTGTGTACACAATGATGTGTGTCCAAATACCTATAGAAACATTATTTATAAGAGCCAAAATGGAAACCACCGGTGCATACATCAGTTAGTGATTGGCTGAGCACAAGTGGAATATCTGTAAAATGGAAAATTATTTAGCAATGAAGAAATAATCACTGCTATATCATACAAAATGTATGCACCTTATAGACATTATGCTAAGTGAAAGAAACTGAGGCAAAGGCCATGTATTGCATGATTTTTTTCATACTGAATATCTACAATTTGTAATTCTATATAAACAGAAAATAACTTTGCAGTTTCAGCATAAGATGGACAGAGATGTGTGAGGTGCATCCCAGGAATATGAGGTGATGAAAATATTCTAAATTAAATAGTAGTGATGTTGGCAAAACTTTCTAAAGACTAAAACAATAGAATACTGATTTTTATATGTTAGAATGAATTCCATGGCATGTGAATTATATTTCAATAAAATGGTGAAAAAGTACTTTTAACTGCTAAAGATGGTGAATATTTGAAGTGACTTTATTCAATAAGTAATTTGGAGAACATTAGCTCTTCTGCATTCTGAGATGGAATCTTCTTTTGGGGGGATAAATTAAAGGCTGTAAGCATTTACATCCAATGATAATGCAAGTAATTAATCATTGATTTGTTGTTGCACTACTAATGTGGGAGAGAGAGAAAAATAAAAATTTTCTGAAAAGTTTGCTGATCAGAGACCTAGACAGCATCTCCAGAAAACATGCAACCCATACAGTCATCAGACTCTGGTTCTTCTGACATTTTTCCTTTGGTTTTATCTTTTAAAATGTCTCTCTGTCCAGTCAGTGAAAGTAATCATTACAGCTTCCAGGAGAGAATACAAAGTTGTATGTGAAGAAAACGAACAATGAGAAGCAAAGAAACCAGTTTGAACATGCGCAATACTTCTGTGGTCAAATTCTTTAAAGTAATACTGAGAAGCAGACTGTGCTCAGTCCCAATACATTAGATATTTTCAAGAGTTAGAAAATTCAAAATAAAATAAAGGTAAATAATATTTTAGCTTTCCTTTTTCTTAAAGGTACAAAACATTTGATGGAGGGGTGGGAGTGATCGGGGATATAGCTCAGCAGCGCAAGCACCTGCCAAACAAGCACAAAGTCCCCAGTTCGATTCCCGGTGTAAAAATAAACAAATAAAAAAACCCACACTGATGGAGGAATGGGGTAATGTAGGCCAGTGGGTACAAAGTTACTTTTCACTAAGTTTTCATTTGCACTGTGGAGTAATTATAGACAACAGTTATGTACTGTGTATGTCAAAAAGCTAAAAGAATAGGTTTTGAACATGTTCCGTATATAAAATGACAAACGTTTGCTGAGGCAGTGTCTTAGCCAATTTTTTTCACTGAGACTGATTACTTGTGAAGTACTTATTTTGGAGCACGGTTGCAGAAATTTCAGTCCATGTTCTGCAGGTCCAATACAGAAAAATGCCGAGTGGAAGGTCCTGCGGCAGAGAAAGGATGCTCAAGTCACAGTGGGCAGGAAGCGGAGATGGAAGGGAGGAATTAAGGAATGAGCTCTTCCCTGCACTCCCCCAGTGGCCTGCCCTAGCCAGCCCCTGGCTCCTGAGCTCCGCTCCACTCTAGCACCCTCACAGTCCAGTCACCTCCCAAAGGCCTCACCCTCTGAGGACAGGAGGCTCTGAGCGACATTCCAGATCCAACACAACAGAGGAACGAGTCTAAGCAGAGCTCATTGTCAGACAGTACATGCTGGGATCAAAATACCACGTGCTTGCTCTATTAATGCAAGCTTATGTATCCACCTATCAGTTAAAAATACATTTGATAGGGGCCTGGGGGTTTAGCTCAGTGGCACAGCACTTGCCTGGCAAGCGCAACGTTGTGAGTTCCATTCCCGGTGCTGGGAAAAAAAAAAACAAACACATTTGATAAAAACCAAAGAACATAGTTAAACACTGAGAAAAATAAAGTGTACAAGATAATTTAAATTTATTACATTAATCCTCAGATAACATCAAAAATTTATAGAACTTTTTTTTGATATGCTTAAAAATAACTAAGAAATACTACATATGTACATACCCATGTAGATATATATACATATATACATATAAGCATCTCCATATATTTATATATTCATTGCATATTTATATATGAATACTGTGATATAAAGTGAATTTTAAGAGATGCCTCATAAAGTTAGTAATTTGGAGAAATAACATTCAGATAATGAGGCTTACAGAAAATACATTTTTATGTTTATGTATTGTGGTTGAGTTTTCAAAATCTACCTATAGCTAATCTCAGAATATGAGTAAAAAAAAGACAATATTTTTATCAGTATAATATTTTTGTATGTAACATTACATTCACTAGGTAAATTTCTATTTTTGTAGATGTGCACATCTGTTTTAAATTATTAAAGAAAAAATTACTATAGGGACATTTCTGTGTCTGTTTTCATATTCTTAAACTTGAATTATATGTTTTCTTTTTTTTAAACACAAACTAATGCAGGGCTTTCATATAACATATAAACAATTAAAATCATTCATTAGCATTCAATTATATCAATAATATTTACCATTTATCAATGATATTTATTATTTATTCAATGATAAATGTTAAATGCCTTAACTCAATGTAGAAATATATTTGGGCAAATAACTATCTTAAAATAATGTCTTTCATTGTTTTAATTCTTCCTTCCTTCCTTCCATCCTTCCTTCCTTCCTTCCTTCCTTCCTTCCTTCCTTCCTTCCTTCCTTCCTTCCTTCCTTCTTTCCTGTGGGGTCTAGTTATGTAGTGATGGAACAAAAGACCAGAAATATCCTCTCATTATATAGTTATTTGGTAGGACCACGATTGAAATCCACTCTGGAAGGCATTATGTTGGGCTGTCATTGTCTACTTAATACAACAACAGAACTCATATTGGAAAAGGAAACTGTTTCTATCCTGTTTTAGATTTTATAGCCAACACTGTCCCTAAAATAACTTATATAGTTGCTTAAAATTGCACCTGAAAATCACACTTTTTAAAAGTTTTCAGAAAATTAATCTTCAGAAAAGAGGTGTCTAGGATAATTGTACCAACAAGGATAGTGTTTTGCATACAGGAACCATAAATGGTTCAATTCAAACTTGTTAGAAAGGTAGACTTATTCACTTTTTATCACATCACTTGTGTAATACAGTCAATATTCATACTTCTTAATTTGCGTGTTTCACATAATGTGAAAGTGTTATTTTCTAAAGCAAGTTTCTGTTTGGAAAACATATGTTGATTTTACAATGAAAAGTATGTACAACACACAGTACAAAACCAGAAGGAATCACAGCACTGATCTGTCCACTCATAACACTTCTACATTATACCTGAGGGTCCTCACTGTAATATAAATTTCCAATACACTCTGATTAATGAATAAATGGGTTGCTTGGGACATAAAGCAGTAACTTTAATAGGCAAACACTGACACGTCAGCAGTCAATGACATCTTCCAAAGCTGGAGGAACCTGATAAACAAAGATGTATGTGGAAGGAAGATAAAAGACAGTATGCATTGAGTGTTTTTTAAAATCATTTGAAAATCTTTCTCTCTTCTTGTTTTCCTTAATAGAATCAAGAAATTTGTCACTCAGTCCAATGGGGCAAAAGTTACATTGGCAAAATTTACACAAAGGTTGTTTCAAATTTCATTTGCCTATAGCAAGGTTTTGAAAACTGGTAAGCCTGTTTTCTGGAAAATAAGAAAGCAGGTATACTGTTTTGATTCTAATAAATGCCATTCTTACAACCTCATTAATCAAACATCCTGTTCTCAGAAGCAAAATGTTTCTCCTATTGAAATTTGTCACACATTTTTCTAGTGTTAGAGCACACACGTTTTAAGCATAATATTTCATCCTATATCTTTCTGTGAAGTTGAGATGATTTTTGACATTTCAAAAAGTCATTAAATTTTCTGAGCCAGTTTTTCAACCTCTTCTTTGATACATGGCTAGTGTCTTGTTCACTTTTCTCACTGCTAAGATAAAATACCTGGCACTCAAAGTTAAAGGAGGAAAGGTTCATTTCAGCTCAGTGTATAGAGATTTCAGTCCACAGCTGGCTGGTTCCACAGTAGGGCAGTATGGCAGAGGGGCATCACGAAGGAGAAAGATCCCTCAGTGAGTCAGCAAGGAGCCAAAGCAGGGAGCAGCACAAGAGCAAGGCGGCCTTCCCTCTTCATATTCCGTCCAGGCTGTAAGCCTACTGATTGTTGCAACCCACACCTGGGAGAAGGGGTTCCATTACCCACAACCTTAATCCCACTTCACACACCCTAATTCCACCACCATGGACACTCCCCACCTATGACTGCATGGCGTTTGGGAAGGACATCCAGTCCATAACAGCTAATAAAAATAAAAATTGCATCTCGTTCTTAATTCTTTCATTCTGCCTCTACTCTTTCTGAGTAATTGCTCACAGATGGCTTATATTTTTTACAAGTGGGGTTTCTAACAGTATTTGTGATAGAGTTCCTGATTAGTTAATCTTAAAACAGATGACAAGTGCAATACAATCCATGAAGAGAGCTGTTTTCATTTCTATGATGTATGATGTAGTGGTTCCTTCAAAGAAACCAATGCAGTGTTTCACTTTTTCTTCCTTTTCTGTTTCTGGTTGGGTAGTAGCTCTTTAATCTCTAAATGCAAGAACATTAGATCTCATATTTGTGCTGCAAAGGAATGAAACACGAAGTAAACTACAGTGAAGGAGGGAGCATGTGTCAGTTACAATGTGTGCTTCACCAGTAGAAAATGAGCTGCAACTGCTGTCTTGTATAGAGTAACACTAGTACCATCTGAGCTTGTGAATTTTAAAGAGAGTGAAAAAATTTATTTACTTTCAATTTTTTCTGAGGTTTAAAATAAAATTTGAATGTAACAAATGAATATTTAGATTTTAAAGTTTTAGGGAAGCAAAACACATACAGAGTCTACATTTAGCACTTAGGTTCATATTTGCCATTTCTTCTCTAAACTATACTGATGAACTTCTACTTCATCAAATTCTGAAAATCTATTACACAGAAGTTATCCTGGAAGGTTCTGGCAAAGGTTACACATTTATTGTTGCCAAGGATGCAATATTGTTAGGCAAAGATTTAATGTGGCACTAAGGTAAATTCTTTGGAAGGGTCACTTTGTAAATTATCATCTTGTATCTTAATATTTTAATAAATATTCTCATTTTCAGTATGTGTTTGATCTAGAAATGACACTTGAAATTACTCACATTGATGAAATAACATTCCAGCAGTAAAAGTAATGCTCACATTTTTCCTCAGATAGCTTCTGGCATCAAAAAATTGAGTGGTAAATGGATGCTAGTTTGAGAACAGTATATCTTATTCACCATATTGTGTTCATCATACATTTATATGATGTATCATATAAATAGTAAATTACGAATAAGTGACATCAAAACACCAAATGAAAGAGCTTTAAATTTTAGATGATAGACAAAGAATATTGAATAATGATCAGTGGACAATAATTTTTTTCTTCTATCAAGAAATTGCTCAGAGTTTAGAATGTAGAAATCAGAAAAGAATTCCACTAGAAAACCAGAATAGGAAATGAGTATCACTTGCAGTCGAAGAACATGAGCAACTTTTAATTATTAACTCCCCTTTTATTTCTTGGGTAGTGTTGCATTGCATAATTATTTGACTAAAGTTCCATTTATTTTGCAAGTATTTGTATCTATTCATGTAATACAAAAATAAAATATTCTATGTAAAGTTTCCCTTGACTTTTTATCCATTTGTTTTAAGATTTCCTAAAGCAATGACAGTGTGCCAAGAATTTCAAATGTTTCTCACAATAAGTCTTAAGAAGGAGTAAAACCTGCGTGTCTCATTACTATGAATTTCAGTTAAACTTGTTTTGGTTTAAAATCTCATTTTTAGACCCAATTACAAAAAGAAGCATTGGTTTGAGTGCATAGCATCATGTAAATGTTTCACTACATTTAGCCAAAATTAATCATTTGAATCTACATTAAAGAAATGTGTGCCTATTCAGTAGCATTTTCGCTTTAAAATCTCCCATAGTATCATTAATAGAACTTGGGTAAGGATTAAGCAAGTATACTCAATTTTACATTTATCCAATACGTAACTATGACCTAAGAACCTTCTGTTTCTCACTTATTAGAGTGTCACGTCTAAATTATTTTAACGCTCATTTTGTTCATTTTTTTCTTTTGCTTGTATTTCTAATTTGGAATAATCCTATTCTTTGGGTTTACCTGTGTAGTGCCCTGAAGAATATGAGAAATGATTGGTTATTTAGTCTAAAGAAAAATGAAACCAACCAAAATAGACTGAAAAGATATGTAGTGCAAGCGCACCATCTTATCTGTGGCTGTAGGGGTAAGAAATTCTTGAAGAAATTGTTTGAAGACATTCTGAAGACTAAGATGTTAATTAGGAAGTATTTGCACTGATAAAGAGCAAGAGTAAATGTAAAGTAACAATATATGAACTTTGAATCAGCCTGAGGTTACCAGTCTTTTTAGTTCATAGTTTCAATTTATCATTCTGAAATTCAATAATAAATGTAATTTAGTTCCTGAGCAAATACTTTGACAGTGTGTAAGTTCCATATATTTGCTATTTGTTTCTGAGTATATAAAAACTTATTTTTTTTCAAGTAGAAGATTAAATTCTAGTCAGTTGGATCCTTTCTGCAAGTGGATAATTTAATAATTTTTATCTATTAATCAACTTAATTTTGTTGTTAATGTATAATCAAATTTGTATGAATAAGTTTTAGGTAATAGATGTTAACAAAGGTAGATTACAACATATTTGTGGAATGAAATATTACTGAAACTCAATTTTAAAATGAGAAATACATGATCTCAATTTAACTTCTCCCAAACTAATGATATATACTCATGCTTGCCTTAGTATACATTAATAGATTTGTTTTAGGATAAATACTTTTATCAACAGGGTATTGTAGAAAAATCTCAATAGCTTTACAAAGTAAAGTAAAAGAAAATATTATTTTCATATAATAGTCCACAAATTTATCTGTTCTCTGTGCTTTCCATATAAGAATTGACATTAAATGGATAGCAATATCAGTAGGTTTTAAAGACAGACATGAACTCTCCCAAGTATAAACAAAGCATTATTTTCAAGGGAAATCTTGCATGGGAACCAATATTGCTTATAAAGAATACAATATGAGATAAATTTAATGTAATTTAGTTACACTAGAGTAAGAACTAAATGAGGAAATTAAGACCTTATTATAAAATTCAGTTTTAAAACTGTAGGATGTAGCAGGATTCTACTTTAAACTATACATTAATATTTCACATTTAATGCAGTGAGCAACTAAAGCTTATGTACATTTCATAATTTCCCCCAAGTGATATTTTAAGGTAGAATTAAAATTACAGCAATACCACTACCTACATTCTGGTCCTGAACTTTTAAGAACTATGTTGGTTTAAATATTTCTATAAGAGGATCTATGAAATGAATACTATGAATATAAATTTTACCTTAAACCTAGAAACACTATCGAACATCACCAATAGTTGAATATATAAGTATGAAGTACAATGAATTATATTCAGATGTGAGCACTGGTATTAACACGAAAATCTGTAGTAAAATAACTACAATTGATCACAGTAAGATGTGACAAAGTTTGTGGCTTTATTGAGTAGTGTAATGTAGTGTAAACCTCAATATCAATAATTACAGAAACGTGCTCAACTACCTTAATATAGGGCCAATAATACATCCAAAAATTGTATCTTATTATAAACAGTTTGCTTGTGCATACAAAATTATTCAGACTATGTTGGGGAAATTTAATGATTTACATCAATTTCAAATTTTAAATTGGAATCATAATGAGAAGTATGTGTATCTACATACATATGTACATGTATTCATATTTACACCTATTTGTATATATACATATATGATAAATACATGCAAAGCACAAAAATATCTTACAAATTAAAGTGACAATATTGCAGTTTTGTAATCCCATATTATCATCCACTTATTCTAAATCTTGAAACAAACAGCTACTACTGTAAAACTCATTTTCATTGTTAATTAACATGTAAACTAAGTATCAACTATTTATTAGATATTATACTTGCCATTAACTTGTAAGGTAACAAAGATTAAATAATTATTTTTTTCATAAAAATCAAAATGGTTGATTTATACTTTGAGCATAATGTAGTTTTAAATTCTATTCTTTATTTCTCACAATTGAGTCTTTGGAGAGTGTATATAATCAATTAAATTCAAAAGATACTGGGGACTTAAAATTTCTGTCCCCTCTACATTTGAATCTTAAAGGTCTAATCCACCAATATGAGTGTATTTTGAGTGTATTTGCCGCTACAGAGGCAATTGTGTTAAGTGAGGTCATAATATTGATTCCATAGGATTGGAACCATTCTAAAAAGCTCAAGGCCCTGAGTTCAATTTCCGGTAAAAAACAAAACAAACAACAAAAGAGAATCATTCTACGATGGACACCAGATACCTCATTTGATTTCTTTGCAGACACAAAGAGTGCACAAAGAGATGGTTGCCCCTTGCAAATCAATAGAAGAGGCCTCAGAATGAAACCTACTTTGTAAGCATTTGAATTTTGGACTTCCGAACTTCCAGAAGAAATACATTTCTGCTGTACACATCACCCCAGTCCATAGTATTTGGTTTAACAGCCTGAGATGATACAATTAAACACACAGGAAGCACATGAGGTTAGAGTGCTGTGTAAACTGCCTTCTCAACACCAGAATTTCTGCACAGCTGATACACTTTGGCTTCTGAGCTGGAAGATTCCAGAACCCCTGTCATAACTGTTGCATTCTGAGCATGGACATCTTCCTCCAGAGGCAGTGTTTCACCCACGGCCATTGACAGAGGCTTCTCTCAGGTTCCTCTCCAAAGACCTCCCTGTGAAGCGGAGGAAAGGGTGTTGAAGAATGTTTTCTTCACTCTGACTCGGTGCTCCATAGTTTATCATTTCTAGCTTTTCTTCTTCCTGTTCCTTGGCCCCCTAAGTCCATAATATATCAGTAAATTATTGTTCGAGGTCCCTCAAGAGTAAGACCTCTCCCATCCTATTACGTCTGTGTTAATAGCACAGACCACACCTGGTGCTTCTTAATATGGGTGGAGCTGTCAGTCTCCTTCTTTTTCTATACTCTCACAGTAAGTTAATTAAACTTTGAATGCTTTCATCATTGCTTATTGTCTCTTAATATACAATTATTAGTATATTTTTATTAATATGTGTGTTATTATGTGAATATAATAAATATACTCACCTTGGAGAATTGGTACATATGCATGTCACACCTTGATCCTTTTTATCTCCCTTCTTCTCCCCTCCCTCTGGTCTTTCCCAGCCTCAGATCCTATTCCTATTCTCTCAAAGAAAGCACATGTGTGAGAGAGTACCTATTGCCCTCCCTCCTCTTTCTTTTTACTAAAGAATCCCCCAAACACAAAAGAATCTCCTTCTTTGCCTCTTAATTCTTCTTTCTCACTGAGAGGAATATGAACACGCTGGCTTATGGCTGAACTTGTCATGAACTGGTTGTATTAGAAGATGACAGTGACTGTGTGACTCTGTCACTTAATTATGTCAACTTGACAAGGTTCAGGTCCTTCTGAAGGAGTAACTGGAGCACAGAGGCACCATATTCATCAGTGGATTAATTCGCTGATGTTCTCAGCCTCATGTGGTCTTAGGCAGTAGGGCCCAGTTGAAGGATATAAGGTGTGGGTGGGTACTTTGGAGGTTGTCTCTTTCACTAGCGCCCTTCTCATGTGCTCTATTTCTTGGCCACCACTAAGTGTAGAGTTTGTCCCACCTATCCTTCCTAGATGTTCTGCAGCACCTCACACCCAAACCAACTGAACCTATTTACCATGGACTAAAACTTCAAAAGCTATGAGTCAAATTAAACTTGCCCTCCCTCCTTAAGGCTGTGGGTGTACTTTTCCCCAGCAACAGGAAAGCTCCCCGATGCAGTTACACACCATTCCTAGGGGTCTGGCAAAAAGGAGTAGATTCACTTATCATTTAGTAAAACTCCAGTGTCACCAATGGACTTCATACTGGCCATCAATCAATCTTCTAAGAAAAATTAGAGAATTTATGCTTTTAAATTTTGTTAAGAATTTTTTGCCAGAAGTTGAATGTAATTCTATTGCTTTCTTTCAACCTCTGTCTATCTCAAAAATACAAACACAGAAACACACTCCTAGTACATTTATACATAGACCACACAAAATTCTTACATGTAGTTGGAAGTTTATTCAATTTTATGTTGCTCAAATTATTAAAATATAGAAATTTTAAATATAAAAACCTCAAGGATGAGAAATATACATTACAGTAACAATATCTTTACATGTTTTACAATAGTGAATGGTAGGGAGATAGCAAAATTAAATTTTAATAACATGAAAAATTAAATCAAGTTGATTAACTTGTGTATTTCTAAACTGTATAAGAAACACATTTATTTTAACCAATCCTAAGTAATTTCTGCCAACCTAAGAATATATTCATGCACATTCACCTTTTCTTAGAGAAATAGCATATTTCCTAATCACAAATTTGCATGCGATTTTAATGTTCTCCATAGTTACAAACAAATCATTCACCAAATGATTGCCTGTGTTTGTAGCGCAGCCCACCTTCCCATATGCTGGAAATCTGAACATCAGAATCTTGAAAAGCTGACTTTATAAGGAACTCATGAAGGTGTTCTTCTCCCAAAATGATAAAAATATTGTTTCAAAAGTGGACCTATTACTCATTAAGCACTATTTTATCATAAACATATTATTAAAATATTTTCATTGGAGATTGTTGCTCATTATGGCCAAAAAGAATTAAATATACTTAAGGGGCTGGGGATATAGCTCAGTGGCATATGCGCCTGCCTGGCGAGCACAATGTCCTGAGTTCATTTGCTGGTACCAAAAAAAAAAAAAAAAAGAAAGAAATATACATAATAACAATAATTATACAGACTAGATTCTTGGACTCTCACTATATCAAATTATTTTAAACAAACATTTCAAAATATGTTATTAAAATAATTATGTTAATCTATATTCTTAATGTCTTGGCAATGCAACACATACAAATGAATATTTTTAAAGTATTGTATCAATTTTAATGTTTCTTGTCCTTTATCTACCAAAATACCATGCTTTACGTTGGTGTTGTTTGTTATATATTTGGAGTTTAAAGCATTGATAATCAGAGTACAGATATATAATAAATTGCTACCTAAAATATAGTTAAAGAGTGGATTACATTACAGGAAAATCAAGGAATTTCTTTAAATTATGTGAATCAAAGTGTGAATAGTGAGTAGAAATTGGTAAGATAGAATTTTACACATATTATGCAATTTATATAAAAATAAATGTAATTTTTAGATCCTCATAGAGGAATTAAAATAGCAGAAATACAAGGAGAGCTTTCTTTTGAAACATAGCTAATAAGAAGTCCATTATTTGATTTTTATAATTGTAGGCTTTGATTTAAACCAAAAGAGAGAATTTTGAAACAGGTGTTTGCATGAATAAAATACATTTCAATGGTACAAAGTTGTAATAAAAAGTGTGCAATATTATATGGCTTTGCAAACTGTAAAGATATTTTTGGATTGTTTCTATAGATTTAACACTTCAATTAGGTAAATATACAAGTAAATAAGATAAATAGGAACATATGAAATTTGGTTAATAATGCATCCTAATTTTTAAAATTTTAACAGAGACATTTTTTCCACAAACTAAATATGCTAGAATATTCTACTTTCCACAAGGAATGCTACACAACTCTCTTCACTTCTTGATTTTTATATTGCCTTCAAGTATTAGGTAAAGAGTAGGTATAAAATATTTCATGTTAAGGTAAATATATCAAGTACAGCGATGAATACTGCAGTGATACAGTCACCATGCCAAGCAAACCAGTGAGACATAAGCAGCTGAGACCAGAGTGAGGACATATGCTCCACTTAAAAGTAAGTAAGTACTCAACTCCAATCATTATCTCCTTAGAATTTTAGGGAAATGTTGCTATATATTCCAGTTTTTCAACAGAAGCTGAAAATCTGGGTTCTTTGGGAAAATATCTGAAGTTCAATATTGCCGACTCTTAATCACCAAACATCATATTTTCCAATAGGCTACTAGTACCAAAAATGATTGCTAGGATTTTCAATGTAGTAAATATAAATTGTTTTCATGTTACAAAGCATATTAGCTACTATTATCTTTTTTAGAAAAAAATATAACTGCAAAATTTTGTGTTGGTGATTCCCCTTACCCCCATCTTGCTTATGATATGAGGCAAAATGGAAGCTGAAAGGTAGCCTGTATATCACCTTTGATTACAAAACACACAAACAGGAAGAGTCTTCTAAAGCTAATATTTCTGATTTAACAGTCTATGTTTTCCACTGAAATTTACTGGTTCAGCGAAACTTTTTCTGACTATTTGCATCCATTTGTTGAATTGGAAATATTTGTCAAACATTTCTGCTGTCGGTGATCTGTTCTAGTAAATAATAAGTTACTGCATCCAAAACCACCCATAGTATTTTAACAAATCAAATTTTTAAAAATACTGTTAATATGTAGTTTGTTTCTGTAAGCACTATACTTCTATAATACTACCATGATTTCTATAATATTATAGAAATATGTATCACAGATATAATATCACAATCACAAAACAATTATTCCAGTTACAGAAATAAACAATTGCTACACTCACAGACATATATATATATAGAAATAAAGTTGATGATGTTATTTAATCATATTTACATTGGTATGTAGTCTGAATAAATTGTCCTAAATTCTCTTTTGATCTTTTCAAATGTCTATAATTACACATAATCACAGAGTAAAAAGAAAAAAGAGGAAGAAGACCTGGGGATTTAAAAATGTAATAATTTTTCAGTTGAAAATAGAACAAGGATTTTTTTGACTATCTGTAATGATAAAAAATATTCATTCTCTTACATTGAATCTATTTTTGTGCTTTTCTTGATTATTTTTGTAATAATTATTTTTGTGCCAGATTAAAATTGCAATCTATTCCCCTTATTTATTTCACAGTCCCCAATTTTCTCAAATTTGCAATCTATTCAGCAGGCTGCATCAAAAATTTAAAATAGATATGTTTAATAAACTATGTATTTGAATCTTTATCAATATTCAAATATTAATAAAGTGTTAATATAAACTAATTTTAACAAACATTATGAACTAAAATATAATTTGATTTAAATAAATTCTTTTGGAAGCATATATTATTTTCCTCTGCATAAAGCTTTGGTACTTTGTATGCTAAAGTTATATAAATTGTACATTTTAAACAAGACAAGGATGGAGCTGGGGATTTAGCTCAGCGGCACAGTGCCTGCCCAGGAAGTGTGAGGCTGTGAGTTTGATTCCTGGTACTGGAAAAAAACCAAAAAAAAATAAAATAAAATAAAAATAAACAAGATAAGGCTGTCTGCTGTCACCGCTCCTTTTCAACATAGTTCTGGAACAATTAGCCAGAGCAATTAGACAAGAGAGTGAAATAAAGGGAATAAGGATAGGAAAGGAAGAAGTAAAACTATCATTATTTACAGATGACATAATACTTTACATGGAAAACCCCCAAAACTCCACAAGAAGACTCCTTGAACTAATCAACAAATTCAGCAGTGTGGCTGAATACAAAATCAATATCCAAAAATCCAAAGCATTCCTATACACAAACAACAAACAGACTGAGAGAAAAATTAATGAAAATATACCTTTGAAAATAACATCCAAGAAATTGCAATATGTAGGAATTAATCTAACAAAAGAAGTAAAAGATCTATTCAATGAAAACTACAGTACTCTGAAAAAAAGAGATCGAAGAGGATTTCAAAAAATGTAAAGATATCTCTTGTTCATGGATAGGAACAACCAACATTATGAAAATGGCCATACTACCCAAATTGTTGTACAGATTCAATGCAATTCTCATTAAACTACCATTAGCATACCTCACAGATCTCGAGAAAACATTCCTCAAATTCATCTGGAACCAGAAGAGACTCAGACTAGCAAAAGCAATCCTGGGCAACAAGGACAAGTCAGGTGGAATTATAATCCCTGACCTGAAATTATACTACAAAGCCACTGTAATAAAATCAATCTGGTACTGGCTAAAAAATACACTGAACAATAAATGGAACAAACTGGAGGACACAGATACAACCACAAACACATTCAGCCACCTAATCTTTGATAAACAGGCCAAAGAAACTCACTAGAAGAATGATAGCCTCTACCATTAAAAATGGTGCTGGAAAAATTGGCTTGCCATCTGCCAAAGACTGAAAATAGTCTATCACCATGCACTAAACTCAAGGCAAAATGGATCACAGATCTCAATATTAAACCAGAAACACTAAATCTATTGAAAGAGAAAGTAGGTAAAAACGTTGAAGACTTAGGCATAGGCAGAGAGTTCATGAACAAAAACCAAACTGCCTGGGAAATACTTCAAAGAATCAACAACTGGGATCTCATCCTACTGAAAAGTTTCAGCACATCTAAAGAAATCACCAGCAGAGTAAAAAGAAAGCTCATAAATTGGGGAAAAAAATTTAGCTGACTGTCCCTTGGACAAAGGTCTCTATCTAGAACATATAAGAATTAAAAAACATCAGCCCCCCTACCAAATTCAAAGACCTAATCGAAAAATGGGCAGCTGAGAGGAATACACACTTCTCAGATAAAGACATAGAAATGGCAAAAAAATACATGAGAAAATGTTCAACATCATTAGTCATTCAAGAAATGCAAGTTAAAATAACAATGAGATTTCATCTCACCCCAGTAAAGAATGGCTAGCTTTATGAAATCAACCAATGACAAATGCTGGCAAAGCTGAGGAGAAATAAGAACTCTTCTCCACTATTGTTGGGAATGCAGACTGTGAAACCACTGTGGAAATCCGTTTGGAGACTCCTCAGGAAACTAGGTCTAGAGGTCCCATTCATTCCAGTTATTCCTCTTCTGGGTGTTTTTCCAGAAGATCTGAAAACATCATATCACAGCACTATATGCACCCATGTTCATAGCAGCACAATTTGTAATTGCTAATTGTGGAAGCAATCCAAATGTCCATCCACTGAGGACTGGTTAAAAAAATTGTGGTACTTTTATATAATGGAATATTACTCAGCTATAAAGAAAGATAAACTCGAGGCCTTTATAGGTAAATGGTCACAACTAGAGACCATAGTCATAAGTGAAATAAATCAAACCTGCATGTGCAAGCACCGCATTGTCTCACCAGTGTAAGACCTGAAAGAGTGAATAGAACTAGGAGTTATGATAGACATTGTGAAATGAAAGGAAAATGTTCAAAACTAAAGAGCAACTGGGGTGTGGGAAAGGAAAAGGGAAAGACAGGGAAATTATTAAATATGTATATACAGGATGGTTACCATAGTTGTACTACTGTCTTCTGTTGCTTTACTGAAAGGAACAGTTAATGAGGATTTATTTGAACAGTCTCGCATGTCTCTATTTGTTCTCCTGAGAAACCACTTTGAAGTTATCAATTAGTAATACAACAACCATGGTTAATTTCCTACAACTTTGTCTGTAACTGTTTTATTTATATTGTTCTTATGCTATTTTGTAAATGGATGTCTGTCTGTTACTGTGTTTTCCTTCTTTTATTTTTTAAAATATAAAATAAATGAATTGTAAATTTTAAGGGGTGGAATGATCTTGGGCCTAGGAAATATTTTTATGAAGGGGTTCTTACTGATGATTGGTAAAACACAACTTATATGTCTTCTGTCTTTTGTTCACAGTCATTGAGACTTTGTTCAACATACATTACAGTGAGTTTTAGACTTGCTCAAGATTGTCCGTTGTGATTACTTTACTGTCAGCAGTACGTGTTTAGGAAGAGATGACTTTGATATACATGCAAGACATACATCATGTTTCCATGTTGTGCATCACATGTATCTTTTAACATCCTGTGAGAAAAGATTCTGATAATAACCTACATGTTAAAAGGTCTCACATGAAATGCAGTCTGTGGCAACCTCTCTTCCAGCAGTCCCTAAATTATAGATATCCTGCTTGAATTTATTCATACTTGCCATCTTCTCTCTTAGCACTGTTAAATATTAGGCCTTAAATACAAGGCCAATAAAAATATTTTGTCTCTCAACGTGCAAATGACAATTCCTTTATGGAAGTTTTACCATCTTGTTTTTGTTTTTTTTTTTTTTTGGTTTTTCTCCGGTACCGGGAACCGAACTCACGACCTTGCGCTTGCCAGGAAGGCGCTTTTGCCGCTGAGCTAAATCCCCAGCCCCTATCATCTTGATATAATGAATCACCCACTGTGTCCCTAAAGAATGTTGGTTATAATTTAGTTTAATGCTTAATAAATCTTTTAATAATCTTTTGTTTTTGCAAGTTCATCTCTTCATTATATTTCAACTAACTTGAATAAAAAGTCCATTATTCATTTAAGCATCACCTGAGGCCAATATCTAATACATTTCCAATGAATGGTTTCTTAATTTAATGAGTTCTTCTCTTTAATATATTATTTTATTGACTAGAGTCACAAACTTGAAAATTTAATTATTCTTTTATAAAAGTCCAAATTGGAAATATTTGTTCTCTTAATTTGAACATCACCTTTGAGAAAATAATGCTATACTATTCATAGCAAGGTTTATTATCTCTGATGATAATAGTCTGATATGCAAACTCCATGGTAAAATAAAACATTTAGACCTTCTACATAAAACCATGTCTCTTTGTCCCACTATATTTTTTGTTTTTTGTTTTTTGTTTTTTTTGTTTGGTTTTTCTCCGGTACCAAGAACTGAACTCACGACCTTGCGCTTGCCAGGCAGATGCTTTGCCGCTGAGCTAAATCCCCAGCCCCCTGTCCCACTATATTTTCTTGACAAACAAATACACTTGGGAGCTAAAAATAAATTTTTTCTCATATGTAAAATTTTAGGACAGGCATGGTGGCACACGCTCTAATCTAGCACTAAGGAGGCTGAGGCAGGAGTATCACTGTGAGTTTGAGGCCAGCCT
The DNA here is from genome assembly GCF_000276665.1 of Chinchilla lanigera. Taxonomy (NCBI): domain Eukaryota; kingdom Metazoa; phylum Chordata; class Mammalia; order Rodentia; family Chinchillidae; genus Chinchilla; species Chinchilla lanigera. The sequence goes on along the minus strand of NW_004955404.1, from coordinate 47,485,305 downwards.
GGGTTGCAAAGTGAATTCAAAGCCAGCTTGAACTATACAATGAGATTCTGTCTCAAAACAATAACAACAACAACAAAAATACTTTGCTATTGTGTGTAGTAGAATTACATAAATTAGAAATTCTAAGTCTAGATACCATCAGGTTCACAGAAATAATAGCCTCACAGATTAGAAACACCTACAAATTTTAAAGAAGTCAACTATTGCAATCTTTTCAGACAAATAATAATTCATATTTCTTTTTGAAAAGATAAATATTTATTGTTATAAATAAAAAAGTTAACATAATATCTTTCTATTTTGTATGTAAAATTTTGTATGACATATGCACAAAATTATTTCCTCACTTTTTACAGTAGTTTTTCCAGGAATCCTTATGATCAGAGTTCTTTTTCTCAAATGTTGTCTATTATGAGCTTCACTAATTTTATGATGCTTTAAAAGCTGAACAAAAACAATTTTATGTTTAGCTATACTACAAACATACACATGTATGTATTTGTCAATTTATACAAGTGACCCAAAATAGTAGGATGGAAACATATGTTTTGGAATTTGAAAGAAAATAAAGTATAATTGTGAAAATTTTTTCTGGGAATACTGTTTTATTCTATGTAGACAAAATCAATTTTCTTAACAATCTTGTTTACTCACTGAAATATTCAAAAGAACATAATAGGGTTTAAGTATCTCCCTACTAATGGAAATGGAGACTAGAAATTGCTTCTTTAACACTGTTTCATCAAGAACCTTTTAAAAGAGGGGAATGGTGGTACATATCTGTAATCCCAGCACTTGGGAGGCTGAGGCAGGAGGGTCATTGTGAGTTTGAGACCAGCCTGGGCTACAAAGTGAGCTCAAGGCCTCTTTAACTGCACAGCAAGACCATGTCTCAATAAAGAGAAAAAAGGAAAAAGAGTCTTTAAACTACCATTAGTCAACATTGAGATACACTCACCTTGAACAGAACAAGGCCTGCTATTAGTATCTTCAAAATGCTTGGAAAATACCAGACTTTGTTGAATTAAATCTGAGGCACTTACAATGAGGAAAAATTTGACTATTTAAAGAAACTGGAGGGTCAAAATTTCCAACTCATAATTTAGTCTAACAGTTTAGGTGATCTCAATTACAGCAATGAATGTAGAGAGTTGTAAGGAATACTTTTACAATTCATACCTTAAGCAGCTTAAATTCTATTACATTCCTTATATACACCAGTGAGAGGAACCCCTTCAAGTGGGTTGAGCTTGAGGTGTGTTCTTTATTTTCAGAAATTTTTTTATCTTTTACTTGGAATGAGATTCTTTGGCTGACTATTCTGGGGTTGAAATAACAGTGGAAAAGAATATTACCCAAAGATTCTGCACCCCTTCATGGAGCACCATGGCTTAGGACTTGAATGTCCTCCATAGGTCTATGCATTAATTGTTTGGCCAACAGCGTGGTGGCATTGGAAGGCATTGGGACCTTGAAGAGGCAGGGGTTACTGGGAAGTTTCTAAGTCATTAGGGAAGTTTCCAGAAGAGGTATTGAGCAATGAGGCCAACCAACCATGAATCGGAATCTGAAAAGCAAAAACAAAATAAACTAAAATGAACATTTTTCTCTTTACAAGTGAGTTATCTCATATGCTTGTTATACTTCAGATTGCTGACTAACACAGTGAAGAAGTCTCAGTACTTTCTTGGTTGTATGCTACAGAGTTGTTTCTTACATTAGAACTACAACTCCGGTATTGTCTCTTTTATTGTCTGTATTTCAGATTCAGTATTATTTAAGGAGTTGCCATTTATGCTATATTGGCAAGAGCTGGACTGTGATGACTTCATGGTGCACCAACTCTTAGTTAAATTGTGTGCCAGACCTCCTTTCTAATGTCTATAGAAATAATGGGCTACTAAACATACTGTTTTCTAAGTGTTAGAACCCCCAAAGTATCCAGCAACCACTGGTAGTAACACCTCCTTGTATTCAAATAAAACTAATCAATGTGTTCTATAAAGAATTTTTGGATGGAATTAAAGTCCTCATTTAACACTATCTTAGAGTGGTTACCTTATATGTACCTGATTATCATTTACAAGCTCTTAAAGGAGTTTTTTTACACCGAAATTAAAGAAAAGCAGACACAGGCCCACCTGCTGCCACAGCACTGGCTCATGCCCCTAGGGCTCCTGCTTGATTATGACTTTCAGTTAATTAATTCTATAATTAATTAACAAATTAAGTCTACAGAATTTGCATTTTTGAAAAGTATACACTGTTGTTTTAGTAGTGTGTGTTTGTGTATGTATTTTTTATTTGTACTATTTAAGCCTTGCTGATAAGAAATTTTACCTCAAAATAATGACAGACTAATAAACTTGTTAAAACAATCGTTGTTCTATTTCCAGTGGGAAGAATAGCATCATTTTCCACGGTATTATTAGGATCAAAGAGTTACTCAAATTATTGTCTTTGGATTCCTAAAAGACAATGAGGCTTAATAGAATTTTTTAAGGTCCTGTTAAGACCATAGTATGCTGAAAATATCAAAATTTCAATCTTTATTTTATATACTTAACCTGTTACTCATAGCTTAGCTTACCTTTAAAAAGCACAGAATACTTACATTATCCTAATATTGGGGAAAATCATATAATGCAAAAACACACTTTTAACAAAATGTGATTTTAACATTATATGGAACTTATTAAATAGTGTACTGAAAGTAAAAATTATAGTAGTTGTATATTTATACTTTTATATCATTATAAAATAAAAATATGTTCTTCCAGTATGTTGAATATAATCTAGGTTTGAAATTTGAAAGTTTGGATGAAATAAATCTAGCCAATCGACTAGAGAGTGTCATTGGACAAGAGGTTCCATAATCCCAAAAATAGAACATTTGATATGGCCTCACAACTGCTCAGTATTCTTTCTTCTTTATCTTAAGTAATCTAGGCATGAAAAAGATTTTCATAGGAATGAAAAAATATGGGCAATAAAGAAAAATTTGATAAATGAAATTACATAAACTAAAAAGTTTCTTGAGGACAAAAGAAAGAATTAACAGAATGAGATACAACCTAAAGAATGAGAGAAAATATGTGCAAAATATGCTTCAGTAGGAGATCATACCTGGGATATACAAAGAATTAAAAGTCTCAGGAGCAAAATACTGATAATCTGCTTTAAACATAGACAAAAAAACTCAATGGAAATTTCAAAGAAGATGATATGAAATGAACAACTATTAAAAGAATCACTTGATATCTTCAAGAACAAACTGCAACTCATAAACAAAATTAGTTATCATCCCATGCTATTAAAATGGCTATTATCAAAAAGCAATAGCAGGCTTGATCATACATCATAGCAAGCAATACAGTGTTTGCCTATCTTCTGTAAGACCCTGGATTTAATACCCAAAAATCACGAGAAAAGACAAATAACAAATTCTAGCATGAATGTGGAGAAAGAGGAATGCTTCTACACCTGTAAATTAGAATTAGAACACACATTATAAAAAAGAATGAGGAGTTACCAAAAAAAAAGGGTCAACTATAAGATCCAGCACTGCCACTACGCAGTACTTCTCCAAAAGAGGTAAAATTAGTGTCTTCAAAATGAATTGCACTTCTACGTGTATTGTACCACATTTACAGTAGTCAAAATATGAAACAACCTGTGTGTTACATTCACATGCTATAACATTTTCTGTCATTAAAAAGGATAAAATTCTGTCATTTCCAACAAAATAGGTGAAACTAAAGAATATTATAGTGAGCCCGGCGTGATGGCGCATGCCTGTAATCTCAGCACTCCGGAGGCTGAGGCAGGAGAATTGTTGCGAGTTCGAGACCAACCTTGGCTACAAAGTGAGCTCAAGGCTGGCCTGAACTGCATAGCAAGACACTGTCTCAAAAAAGACAAAAAAAAAATTATACTGTATGAAATAAACCAGGAATGCACACAAAAAACCACTACACAATCTCTTTAATATGTAGAACCTAAAGAAACTAATCTCATAAATGTAGAGAGTAATAGAGTGGTTATCAGAGGCAGAGGAAGATGGTAGGAAAAAGGGGGATAGAAAGATATTAGTCAATACAAGTTACAGTTAAATGGAAATACGTAGTTGTGTTGCTTCATTGCATGGTGGGGTGACCCTGTCTAAAAATATCATGCTGAATATTTCAAAATAAAGAGACAAGATTCTGAATATTCTCACCATGAGCAAATGATAAGGGTATGAGTTGATTCATATGTTGAAAACCATATTTTGCTAACTATAAACACGGATACGATGTAAATACATCAAAACAGTATCCACAGAGTGTAAAATTATTATGTGTTTATTATAAAGTAAAAACTTGTGTCTCCTGAAAATGGTCATAATATTATTCTTCCTTTCGAACAAGGATGTTTTGTTTCTTTTTTTTCTCAATTATCCTGGAAGAACAACCAGTATAATATAGAAAAGAAATTGCCACAATGAATATCTTTGTCTTTCTCCTGAGTATAAGAAAAACATGTCAGGGTTTTGGTAGTAAGTTTAAATTTATCTATAGGTCTTATACAGGTCCTCTACTCCACTGGAATCATTCCTTCATTTCTCATTTTGCTGAGTGCTTTATCATGCAAAGGTATTTTGTTTTATCAAATTCTCTTCTTGCCATTCAGCAGACTGTGTTACTAAATATGCTTTTAGTTTGCCCCAGCTTTTGTTTTCTAAAGACATTTATATTCATAGAACAACAACAAAAATGCCTTCCAACTTCATGAATCATTTTTGTCAAATTTCCACTCACTTGGAGAAAGCATTTCATACCTTGTTAGTGACATAAACTACATATACATTGTTTTATTAGGTGTCATTCAGTGCTTATGTAAAGTAATATTGATTTTCTATACTACGCTAGCTTATAGATCACATTTCATGTACATATCAGATAAAAAAATGAATGTTTTCCTTATGTAGTAATCCACAGTTAGTTTATTCTTCTCTGGCAGAATTTTTCTATATATCTAAACTATTTATATAGTTTTTTTGTATATAATTTCTCTCTCTGTCGCTATATCTATTTAACATCTATCTATCATCTATCTATCTATCAGCTACCCATCTATCTAAACAGATGTAAATTTAGTGTGTGACCATTGATATGATGTAATACTTATTGTTAAATATTAGTGAGATCGGGAATGAGAAGATGGTAAAATAATGAAAATAGTCCTGCTGTAGGAATTTGAACTGATACATAAAAATATTGATTTTTCACACTTTTGAACTTTTATCGCTGCTATCTGAATGGTTACTTACATGGTCTTAATCCATTTTCTTCTGGATATATGTTCATCCTTCGGCTGAGTGAAGTAATTCTATCAGCACATTGTTCCTCATAAACGAAATCAGCTCTTATTTGTGGAAGCAAAGCATTTTTAGATGGAGGTTTAACTACAAAAGGTGCAATGCAAACCTCGTATTTAATTTGACCATCTACTCAGTAGCTAAGAAATTACAAATCCATTTCAATGTATGAAAAAATAAGATTTGCATTAAAATTTCAAAAAAGTCAGAATATGCTATTAACTTGTCAGTTGGCTGGAATAACAACAACACAAAGGGAAAAAAAGCATTTAATCTTTTCATTGCCATCAAAAAAATTCAGTTACTAATGTTTATTACAATTTATAATAATTTTTAGCACCACAAATTGAAAGACTGAAAATTTGTGTAGCTATATTCCATAAATTTCCTATCTTCTGAAATAACACACTGAGAAACAAGAAATTCTGGAAATATTTCCAACTGCACATTACTATTTCATCTTACATAACAGACATCTACAATTTCCCAAATAAAAAGCAATCACACAGGCACATGCGTTCTGAAATGACACCTTCATTTTTTTGGCAAAGCAGATGTTCTAAACAGATCAATTTGAAGCAAGGTAAAAATCTTTTGATGATCAGAGACTTAAGGGAGGTTAGCTGGAGAACGCAGTTCAGAGAAATGTTGGCTCAGAAGCAATGAAACACATCTTGAGTTTTAATTTTGGAGTAGGATTTAGAGTTAGATCAGAGTGCTATTGCAAAAATCACCCACTGAGTGAATACTACTCTGTGCACTCCACAATCACCACCATCCCACAAAGTGGGGAAGGCATTACTTTTTTTTAGATTATTGAACTTTCATTTTTTCACACCTCCTTCTCATGCAGCTGGAGTGGCTTAAATTCTCAGTAGTAGGTTTGTTTCACTGCTGCTGCTTTGAAGATTTGGTTTTCATATTTTTACATTTGTCACTAAAAGAGACTATTCATATTACGATTTCATAGGTTTCACAGGTTTTTAATATCATTATGGATATTTTAAGTATGTATTTTGTAATTTAAAATATCTTCAATTGGTAATAGGAATAACTATGCTATAGAAACACATGCACACTCATAGAAAGATATTATTTAGATAATATTTTGATGACAAATTATTAATTCATATTTTTATTAAGTAGAGCTAATGGATCATTTTTCTAGAAATAAGGTAATACATAATAATTCATTTATTTAAAAATGTAAACATATTTAATATATCATTTATTTATACACTTATATATAAAAAATGTGTTTATGTTTATACACATCTTTATGACACTTAGATCCGTACATAAATATCCAATCATATATATCATTAATGGTTTCAATTTCAGCAAGTAACATGAACACACAAACATTTTATATTATATTACACATGTAATGACATGCATATGTCTGTGTATATACATATTTAATATTTAAAATCCTTATTATTTTTGTGTATTCATCAAAACAACTTTCCATTGCATGTTATCAGTTTGAATTTAAATAAAATAGGGAATATTAATTAATTACATCTACCTCTATCCTGGTCAGCAAATACTCTACATATACACACACAAGTAGAAACATACAATTTACTCCATATAAAATAAAAATGTTACTTCTTTTGTATCATAGTCTATTAAACAAGCAACACGCAAATATGTGTTAACATTAAGATTGAATAAGATGATCAAATTGCAAACATTAGTGGTTTTTTTTTTTCTCCTCCTGTAAGTGTGTTTGTTCCTAGTAAGAATATTTTGTGTCTTCAAGAAGCATTTATTATTTATTTTCCACAAAACTTTGTGACTGCAGTCTTTCCTAGTTAGCAATTTCATTTAAACAATAAATTCTTATACCTGTTTTAATACCTATAATCATGCCGTGAAAATAAAACTTTGCTGGGAGCGCGATTTTTTTAAAAATTATATATTTAGGGAGATACCAACTTAATGATATGTTGAAACTGATCTAAAATGTTTTATTTGATTAAAACTTACGTTCTAGATACATTAGGGTGTTTCACTTAAGCTATAACTTCTACGGCACAGTTTGTATGAATTATGCTGCACACGTATTCACTCTGTCTACTGCTGTGTATTGAAATCATCCTGCAAACATGAAATGAAGTCCTGTCAGTCAAAAACTGCTTCTAAAAAAGCTGATGAGGTGATGTGGGGCTGGGGATTTAGCTCAGCGGCAAAGCGCCTGCCCTGCAAGTGCAAGGTCATGAGTTCGATTCCTGGTACCGGAAGAAAAACAAAAAATAAAAAAAAAAAAAAAAAAAAGCTGATGACACCACACAAGCTCCAGAAAGGTACTGATAGAGTTACTACTCACACGTAAGGTTTTCTGGGTAGGGCAACGCAGGCTGTCAGGAAGATCTGAAAAAGATTTGAGAGTAGGCAGGACAACTGGCTTTGGGTTTTACGATGTTTAGACAGCAGAACCCACCTGGGGCTCCTATGTGGATGAACACAAGCTGATATGGTTTCATTTCCCACTTCTGTCAAAACAGGGAGCCCCTGGACTCTTTGGTCACTGTATTAAGATGTGGGGCAGAAAGGGTGGATAGCAACGCTTGTAGTCTTTCCTCAAACATCGAAAATAGAGACTCTATTACAAGTGAGGAAATAAGCTGCAAATAAATTATTATTTGTTAAAAAAAAGAAACCTCATTCTTATATAGCTATACAAAAGTATTCTTTAAAATGCCTTTTGATTCAAAATGTGAGAGTTTACTCTCCATAATGAGTAATACGGTATAATTTATGGATCGTATGCATCATATTTTAAGCAAACACACTTGAAGAACACTGTCTATCACTGCAAGCTCTGTTTTTAACAGACACAATATGTGTGTGCACGCCACCAGTCTGCTCTGCATTTTCCATTTTCTTATGATTCTCTGAGTTCTGTATCTAAGAAATCAAATTCCATTATTCCGGTTTCTTATAAAGTGTTGCCATCAAATGGATTCTCACTCCTATCTGTACGGTTTCCTTGCAAAGCGCTTGGTAACGTCGTGTACATTTTTTTCTTCAAACTAAAATTATTTTTCCTGTCTTTTCATGTCTTTGATAGACCTCCTAATAGGGTAAAAAATTGCTATACCTGATGGATATTCTCCGGGTGTTTCTGCTTTTTCAAAATGTGCCAAACATTTCCTCTAAGCAGTGCAACAAAAGGAAACAGAAAGAAATATAATGCAGGATGTCTTAGTTGCTTTCCTTTATTTATGACTTTAATTTTCAAAATGCAGCTGCTTAAGACCTCTTCTCCCCTTAATTAAGCTGTAGAAATGTAGGCTCTAGAATTGATATTTTCATCAAACCTATAATATATATTATAATTATATATCCAATAAATCTGAGCTAATATTTTCTGGTAAGCTTAAGCAATATTACTATACGTAAGTTAAATAATGTTATGTAAAATATGTTAAAGACACTCCGTGGTTCTATCAGAATCACTTTTTAGTGTGCTATTTCTGAGATGCTTCATTCATACTTTGTACATCAACATATACTTCAGAAAAAAAGTTACCCTTTTTAACTCTGTGTTATGAATAATGATTCAAAATTCAACTCTTTAATTAGTTTAGGAGCTCTAATTCCAATAATTTTTAAATCAGGAGTCAGTGAATGTTATTTTGTTTTTTTCTCAGGGAGAAAACGAAAGACTAAAAAAGAGGAGAAACTAAGAGACAGCAATGAATGCTATGAACAGAGACTGTAGGACAAGGTTATACTCAAATGCCTGGGGAAAGAAATCACAAGAAGCAGAGTCTTAAATTTACATGCAGAATGTTGTCCTTTGCTAGATTGCACTTGAAAGAGAATGTCACAATTGATTGCCTGTTTGAGTCTGAATTAGGGGAAGCGCATTGCTTCATATGATGGGGTCTTCCAGCCAGTGTATTATATCTGCCTACAGAACCACAGCAAGGGAATATTTAGTATCATGTATGAATTGGCAGTTCCACACTCACCCTTTTGATTTCTCTCCAATCCCCTAAAAGAGGCACTATAGCAATTAGACTTATGAAATGGATCTGATGTTGACAGAAATCTAAATATTATTCTAACTAGATAGAATGGTTTTCCAGACAATTTGATTATATGAAAGGAATTAATAGAAATATGGATTCTCATTTTTTTCTCTTCTTTTTTACTCATAGAGGAATACTTCAAATGGAAATGTTTATGGGATTTGATTTTAAAATCAGTATGTTGAAATTAGATACCATATTCATAAGTGAAATAAATCAGACCCACATGTGTAAACATCACATTATCTCCCTGGTGTAAGAACATGAAAGAGTAAATAAAACCAAAAATGTACAGTAGATAATACAAAAGGATAAGAAATTTCTCAAAGGAAGGAACAACTGGGATGAGGGAAAGAAGCAAAAGAAAGTACTAAGGCATTATATATCTATATATATATATATAGAGAGAGAGATATCATTGGTATAACTGTACCATAACTGTACTGCTGATGTCTGATGGTTTATTGAGGGGAACAGTTAATGAAAAAATGTTTTTGTAATATTTTTATATTTTGACAAATTTTGCATGCTTATATCTAGTAATCTGAGCAATTTATGTGAAAATGACAATTTACAGTATAACAGCCATTGGTGGATTCCAACAATCCTGTCTGGTGAAGCTATGTATTGTCTCTAATGATCTTTTAAGTTATTATTTTCTTATTCCCTTTAATGGTTTGATCAATCTTCTATGCTTACATCTGGTAATCTGAGGAACTTCTTTGAAGATAACAATATGTGATATAACAACCACTGTTAATCCCTATCATTTGGTTTGAAACCCCATATCAATTTTAATGTCCTTGCTTTATTTTGTTTGTATTTTGCTATTGTTCTTTTTTTGTACTATTTTCTTTAAAATAAAAAATAAAATAAAATAAAATAAAAAGTGAGTGTTGATTAAAAAAATCAAATCAATTCAATATGCTTTCTGGTTGTAAAGAGACAATTAAAATAAATATGTAGCAACTTTTCCTCCAAAAATATACCATCTTCTTTTTTCAGTTTCTCTTTTTTATTTATGTATTTTCCAGGGATATTTTTATATTCACCTATGATAACCACCCTATGGTGTATACTGATTGGTCAGAAGTTCATGAATGTTGGAACATTGAGCTATTTTAATAAGGTTTTGGGGAAAATTTATAAATTTTAGTGTTTTTATGGGGTGTAAAAATTGAGACTTAATTCAAACTATTTTTCTCACCTGATCTCAAAGTGAGAGGTAAAAATGAATAAAACAAGAATGCATTAAAAAGTGAGCCAGTCACAGGATAGTCACAGAAATAAATAAAACATAAAAAAAGCAGAGGGAAATAGGAAGACTTGATAGACTTAGCAGGGAATTTGTTGAGGTCACTGTATTTCAGCTGACTCTTCCAGACTATCATTGAGGGGATGAAAAAGAAAAAAGTATATGTCTCAGATAGAAAACTATTTGGCAATGTAAGAAAGTTTGGTAAAACTTTATAGAATATATTTAAAAATGAGTTAGCATTACTAGAGAAAAAATATGATAAACATGATCGAATCAGCTATGGAATTGTGTTAGTCAAATTTTTATGACCATGACAAATATCTGAGATAATCAACTTATAAAAAGAAAAGGGTTAACAGTTTCAAAAGTTTTAGTTGATGACTGATAGTTTGAAGAACCTGTTCTTTTGGGCCTATATCAAAGCAACATATCATAGTAAAATCAAAACATTTTAATCTATACTGTGTAAAGAAAGACACAATAGTATGTTCTATAATAGCACAGAATACTTTGTCTTAATTTTTTGAAGGGTATTTAGGACTGTATTTATTCATTACATTTTATCATGTTAAGGAAGTTTAAGTCATGAAAAAGTCAATACAAGACAAGATAAGAACATTAATGGCAGGAGATATAGCTCAGTGGCACAAGCGCCTGCCTGCTAAGCACAAGGTCCTGAGTTCAATTCCCAGTGCGAAAAAGAAAAAAAGAATATTAAGTAGTATGGGTGAATAGAATAAATTCTGGGAAGTAAAAGGTTATGACAAGTGTGTGGTCACTAAGAAGATGTAATGCTAAAAATGCATGTGAGAATGACTTTTATTTCCAGAAGCAAATATTTATGTATACAAAATGAGTATTGAAACAGATATTTTTAATTTTCATTTTCATTATGAGTGTTACAGCATAGTTTTCTTTGTTAGTCATTTTTTGCTTTTCTTCTTATATTTTTTTCTACTGTCTTTTTTCTTTGAAGATACTATCTCCATTAACTTATCTGAAAGGAAATAATTTAGATAGTCAAATCAGGAACAAAGTAGGTTTTCAGTAAAGCTATTCTGTAGAAGAAAAGGAAGAGCATAAAGGATGGTCATTTTAATTAAAAGTGTAGGCTCACAGTAATCTGAGTAGAATGGAAAATATATAGTACACTGATAGAGAACAAAATTGATTGTACCAAGAGAACAAATCTTTACAACATTAAAATGAAGAGGAATTCCAAATATTAGTCAATGGATATTGGAAGTGTAATGAACTTTTAAATAAACAATTTACCTAAGAATATTATCAGGTGGTAATCAAAGTGAATTGGAAATTGAGAGACAGTAGATAGTGAATAAAATGAAAGAAATGCTACCATAGCAATTCAAATTCAAGGTTATTAATTGTTAGAATAGTGTGGTAGGCTGAATAATGTCCATTTAAAATATATTCTCATCCTAATCCTGAAATCTTTGAGTGGTATCACACATGTTCAAAAAATAATATTAAAGATCTTAAGATCCTCAGATTACCTTGCATTATTTATATAGGCACTAAATGCTACCACATCCATCATTATAAGAGGGAGGTAGGGACTTAGCAGTAGAAGGGGAGAAGAGGAGACAGCTATGTGAGCAAAGAGGCAAAGATTAAAGCTCTGTGATCACAAACCAAGGACTGAGAATGAACACCACAGTCTACACCAGGGGAGATGATCTTCCTTAAAGCCCTCAGACAGACCGTGGACAGGTCAACATTCTCCCTGAGCTCAGAAAGAATGATTTCTCTCTTTTAGTATCTACAACTGTGAGAACAAATCTTTAGTATTTAATTCACAATGTGCGTGGGCATATTTGTTAGTAGTGGTAGAAAATTAACACAAATTCAATGCTATTTATTTGCTTATTCAGACAATAATGACAAAATTTTATTCATGACATTAATATACTATTAAAGCATGTAAGGGAAGACACAGAAATAAATCAGATTTTTTAAATCTCAACACACAATCTACTTTTAGAACTTGTGATGGATTTTTAAATTTTCTAAACATTGGTTTCTTCTGTTGTGAAGTACAAATACTGATTCTTAATTGAGAATTTTCATTTTATATATATATTCATATATATGCATATGTACATATACATATATATTAGTAATTAAAAATGTACCTCAGATGATAACATTATTATTTTATATTTATTTCTACTTCTAGACTTGTAATTTCTTAGGTATAAAAATCTGCCCTATCAGTCTCTTTATTCTATGGGCATACCACATATCTTATATTCAATAGAGTAAACAAGACTAAAAAGACGACATATTAGTAGGAAAGACAAATCATAAAATACATTTATTTCAGGATGTGATTACTAATTAATATCGCATGGAAGAGAAGTAGGTAATTTAATTCTTCCCATTTGTATTTACCTCAAAATACCGTTTACTAATGGTGAGTTACTTTGAAAAAGCTTCAAGTGTAGTATACTCTAGGAAAATGTGAAATTTACCCTAGAAATTCACCCGGTTGTGTGAGTGTTGAAGCGCTAATATAATACACATATAAGAAAGATAATACCAAATTTTAAATAGAAAATTTATCATGACAGATATGTAAGAAATATTCATATAAATATATCACTAGTACTTTGAAGAAATTCATGGAATAGTAAGAGTTATATTGTGTATTACATGGAATACCAGGTAATATGTGAAATAGTAGTAAAATCATATTGCACATGTGGAGTAGCATGACATATGTGGCAGTATGTGAAATACTAGTAAATTATATTACATATTAGATTGAAATACAATGAAATTACATATTACATAGAAACAATAGCAAAAATATGATACATATGACATAGAAGAGTATAAAAATGTATAAATACATAAAATAGTAGTAAAACTATATTGTATATTATAAAAATACATTAAATATTAAAATCATAAAAATATTACATATTATATGGAAGAAATATAAAGATAGCAAAAATCATGTTTTCTTTAGTGTTGCCTTATATAATTTACTATATTTATGATTAATAATTTAATTTCTGAAAATTACCAGATGCTTAAAGCATTAAGGTCAGTTCAGTGTTTATTCTGTGTCGAAGAGCCCATGCATCAAGTCTAATTTTTTGTATTTCTTCTCTTTGTTATTGCTTGAACTTAATAAAATTTATATCTATGGTATATTTCTAATTAGGAAATGTTTTGCCAATATTATATACAATATGCCTACACATTAAAATTTCCTGCTGAATTTTCAAAATATATTCTCAATATATAATACTATCCATTCCTGATAGCTTATGTCCTGGATATCCCCTTTGTTATACTTGCTTATTCAAATTATTTAATTTTACATTTTCAGATAATGTTATGAAGCATCACCTTTTCTTTTGCTAAAACCTATTGGCATAATAATGTAAAGTTAGAGCTATTTTATCATCCGGTAAAAAATTGTTGGGATAGAATGCAACTGTTTCAAGTTATTTGATAGTAAACAACCAATATCTATCAGCTGCTGAAGTAAATACAAAAGCTAACAAAATGAAAATATGGGGCTGGGGATTTAGCTCAGCGGCCAAAAGCGCCTGCCTGGCAAGCGCAAGGTCGTGAGTTCGGTTCCTGGTACCGGAGAAAAACAAACAAACAAACAAAAAAACCTAACAAAATGAAAATCTTTTAAACAGTTCAGGTATTCAGTTGAAAACTACTTTCATCATTACTATATGTCTCCTCTATCCCCATATCCAATTTTCACATGCATTATAATGTGTCCTTGCTTTGAAGAGTCTTACACAGAAATGAATATTAAAAAAGGAATGCTTCTTTTTGAGTAATCAAGTTACACACAACTGTAATACATTAGTAACATTTTTAAGCTACAATAGCTTAAAATTAATGATTATATGCAGTAATATAACACAAGTAAACTCTTAAAATTGCAGTCCATATTACAAATTTAAGTACAAATACTGAATTATATAAAATTTACAATTATAGGATTTATTATTAAAATGATTGTAATCTAACTAAAACAGTGAATTCTTATGAAAAAAAATTTCAGAAAGGCTTTAATATTGGGTAATTACCAAGAATTTAGAAACATTTTTGCTAATTGTAACTTTAATTCATAAATTGTGCATTGTATTGTTATTTAGGGTGTTTCAGGCATTTTTATTAGAGAGGTGACAAACTAAACTACTGTCAGTCAGTCAAAATGGAAACTTCCATGAAACCAAGGCAAATTTTTTTATATGTCCTTATCCTCATTTTTAAATCCACTAAAGTCATTTGTTGAAACTAACATAAATTTATTTCAAGAGAATGTTGTCAGAAGATCAATATAGTTGAAACTTTTTTATCTGTGACTGAGTGTTTTTGTAGAATTAGAGTCCATTACGTGGTAGTAGGATTCCATATTTGCTGACATTAAATTTTATTTTTAAGCACAATCATATTTTCTGCTGTTCTTGCTTATAAAATATTGCATTAATACATCTGGCACATGAAAAATCAGATTTTCATTGAATTGTGTATAGAAACTTAGTCATAAATATTATTTTGTACATTTCATTCCATTGCATGTTAAAGGCTTTAAGTGACATGAAATAAAAGAATGGATAATGTAAAATGTTTCCTGAGCTCAACTACAAGTTCATATTCTGGAAAAAAACAAGAAGTACAGAATAAAAGAGTCCTGCTATAATGGGTTGTACACTATCCTGATCAATCATATGTGACTTTTAACTAAATGTCCTTATAGTCAAATCTAGTTGGTGAATCAGTTTTTAATTTTCCACCTACACACTCCCTGAAATAGAGAACTGCAATCCTGAACCAGTGTTTGAGACAAAATAACATTGCTACTGGTCAAACAGATTCAGCCATGAAAAATGGAGGTCCTCTAACCTTTCTTCTGAGGTCCTCTAACCTTTCTTTTCTCCACTTCAGGGTTTTGCAACATATTTTGGTCCTATTTTTCCAATTAAAATCTTTCTTTTCACTTACGCTTTTGTCACAGTACATCATTTAAAACCTTTATTCTGTTATAAACTAATATCTCATTCTCAGCCTTTTCACAGAAAAGTCTCTTTCCTTCTCTAATTAATTACAATCTAACCATTTTCCATTCATTTTCCTACAGGTTTGTCAATGAGAAGCTATGTTTTCTCCTAAATTCCTTATTAAGAGGGCCAAAGGTAGAATTAGCTTACAATTATTTTCAATTTACACAGGAATAAAATATTTTCCACATGTATTGCACTTGATATGATTTGACTTTGACTATCAATTCTCTTACAAGTAGTACCCTTTCTCTATAGGTACAATTTCTGTGCTTTTTTTATTATTCATGGTAATCTGTGGTCAAAACATGTTAAATGGAATATTCTAGAAATTAATAATTTCATAAATTTTATACTGTAGCATAAAGAAATCTTTTAATTTATTGTTTCATACTGTCTAGGATGTGGATTGCACTTTGGTCAAGCATATCCACATAGTATACACTAACTACTAACTAATCACTTAGCTGTATTCTACATTATTGGATTAACTCTTGCAGTATTAGCATACTTGTGTTCACATCATCCTTCATCATGGCCTCAAAATGCAAGAGTACTGTGCTGAAAATTTGTATATGCCAAAGAGAAAGCAAAATGTGTTTCTCCTGTAAGAGAAAAGATAAAATGTTTTGACAAGGGAAGAAAACAATTGTATGTTGAAGTTGCAAGCATTTGTGATAGATTGATTCCCTCTTACTTTTCCGAATTTCTAAATAATGCTTTATCAAAGTTATGCATGCAGAGGAAGGAGACATAGTATATACAGATTTGGTACTGTCCACAGCCTTTAGGTTTCTACTAGGGATTTTAGAACATATTCCTTTGGAAAGAAGATTTAACGATATTAGTTGAGAAAATAGGTAGAAAATATTTGAGTTATATTCTCTAGCAATAAACATGTTATTACTCAAGACTCTTTAAAATTCACTTAGAGTACTAGCTAAAAATAAAACTTCCTATGTATCACTAAATGTAGTTGTACTCTGTTGCAATGACCTTATTGTACAACTTAGCACAAATAAATGTCACAAACAACTGTACCTCTTTCAGCATACTGAAATATATTAGGGGAACATTTACATCATTTCTATTTTTAATAGTTTTATTTCTTCACTTCTGAAAACAACTGTTCTTTAAATTTCTCTAAGACTATGTAATCTTACATTGTTATATCTGTATAACATTATCTTTTGTGCTTACATAAAGTCTAAGTATCATGGACCAAATATTTAAACTCATGCATTGTTTTTAACCAAGGCATTGTCAACATTATGTAGTATATGTATATTTACTAAGGATATCATAATCTTAGACCTCAGAAAAAAATCAATATTTCAACTCATTAAGGCTCTGGATTATCAATCCCAACTATACAAATTATGTATCAGAAATTGGCACTTGTGACAGTTTAAGTGGATGTCAACTTGATTTGCTTGGGAGCTGCTCAGGGAATGAGTAAAGCACACTTTTGGGTATGTCTGGGTGGAGATGTACCTTGAAGTTTCTTTCTGGTCCTGGGCACTTTACTCTCTGGCACTATTCTCCTGTTGTACTTCTCAGTCACCATTAACTAAGCAACTTTGCCTTGTCACTCACTTCTGCTATGATGTTCTGGTCTTGGAATTAGCTGACCTTATAACAAAACTTTTGTAACCGTACACCAAATACAACCACTCTCCTTTAACTTATGAATGTTGACATTTCCTTCCACAGTGGGAAAGGTGATTAATATAAGAAATTGGTACTAGTTGTATGATCACCCCTATGACTGTCCTTAGTCATATGATTTAGATGCCTTTAAAATTAGTTTATTGCAGAGCTTTGTAAAGTTTTGGAAATGTGAGCTAAAGAAGATTACTATACTATAAGCAGAGCCTGAGAGGTGAATCTAGTCACAGACAGATAATGAGAATCTTGATAGAAATGTGGGCAGTAAAATCAGGCTGAAGATGATCCAGCTGGTTCCTCAGTGTATGACCATGCCAGCACAGAAGATGAAAGCATTACTCAGAGTCAAGATTCAGTCAGATCACTGAAAGGCTCAGAGGAGCTGATTGACAGACAACAGCGTCAGCAAGTCTCAAAAAAAAAAAAAAAAATTCCTGACCTATAACCTCTGTGGCTATTTATCTGTAATTCAAAAATGTGACAGCAAAGATGCAGAACAACAGAAAAAACATTTGCGGTATTTGTATAGGAACTTTGTTCAGAGGGACAGAGAAGGAACAGGGTGGTCTGCAATGTGGCATATGTAGACCTATATAAAGATTATAGGGTTTGCTCAATAGCCAGAGCAAACATCTCATAATAACTTACTATTGATTCTCCTTGAATGTTGCCTATGCAGATCTGCTCTAATCTCTAACCATTCATTGCAGGATCCTTGATCTTTTGCCCGGGATTCCCTTTATCTTTGTACTCATTTCAAGCACTCCTCTTGCTAGAGTCTTGCCCCCACCCCAAGTTGGTAACAAGGAATCCAGTGACAATTGGACTAGAAATCTCATGTGTTATACTACGGAAAATCATTACCAATATTTTGTTCATATTCTGAGACTTTACAAGACACTGAGTTTAAAGATGATGAACTAATGTATCTGTTATAATAATGTCAACCCTCATTTAGGATGTAGTAGAAGTAATGCAAACAGCTTCAAACCTTATTTATAGTGAGAATCAGGAATAAAACTGAGTAGAAATATTTAAGAAACTTAAAATTTTGGCCAAAAATATACCGCATGTAAATTTGGTGCCAAAAGAGTTCTATTTACTGAAGAGATTACTGGCTTGCAAAGGAAACCAAGTACTTTGTACAAGAACAAGAAGAAATGTGCCTTGAGGACGTCTCAGAAATAAGCATACCTCATATATCTCAGGATTAAAGGTGCAAAGTTATAAGGCTTTCATTAGAGAAAAGAATCCTTAGAATATCTGCTTGTCTTTGTCAATTTTCTCATTGCTGAGACAAAATCCCTGACACTCAAAGTTAAATGGGAAAAGCTTTATATGGCTCCCTGTTTGCAGAGGTTTCAGTCCATAATTGGCTGGCTCCAAAGCAAGGTGGCACTGCAGACAGGCCCCACAGGGGAGAAATATTCATAGTGGGCAGAAGATAGCAAAGCAAGAAAGGACCTTAACATGATGCTTCTGTCCTTTTTATACTCTGTCTAGATAACCAACATGAGGGTGGTGCCACACCAGTCAATGGACTGATTTAATAATCACACACCCTTAGTCCTAGAATTGCACCATGAATCAATCACACAACTCTAGATCTAGCCACCTTTGGAAAAGCTCCCCCTATGACAGCATGAGGCTTTGTGAGGATATTTAGACACCAACCAATACATTGCCCAGGAAAAGCCTTCTGAATTGATTTCCTGGGTTTTATTCACTGGGCTTAGCAAGCCAGCTATCCAAAGACTGTTATAGCTGTGTTCCAAGGGTCCTTGCTATCATTCAAATTGTTAGCAGACTGTAGCATAGTCCATATTATTAGGGAATGACTTTCCAATTGTCTAAATATGTACATATTAATTGTTTCATTTTATGTCTTTTATTTTTCAGAGAGAGCACAGTATCCATGGCTGTACTAGGTTATCCTTTCAGATAGATACTGAGTCCTAATAACTGTGAATGAAAGAAGAACATTCTTAAACTTCCTTCAGTTTTTAAAGCATCGGTTTTTAAGTACCTCCAACACTCAACTTTCAAATGTAGGTGCTTCTGAACTTACAGTGGAATTTTGCCCAAACACACCGCCATAGATTAAAAATGCTGAAAGTTACAAACGCATCTAAACAACGAATCTAGCAAATATCATAGATTTTAGCAACACAGTACCCTGTAGAATATCATAGAGATTTTCCCTCTTTTGCTTAAGTTGCTGACTGAGAAAATTTGTTGTTTTTTTTGGACACTGTCCTTCACTGAGAAAAGTAATATACTGTTTATTGTTAGCCCAGGAAAATATCAAAATTCAAAATTTACATTATTGCTTCTAAACAATATATATATCACTCTTGCATCATTGTAAAGTAACAAGTCACAAGTTCAGTCATTATAAGTTCACTGCAAATTAAGTACTATTTATACATTCAAAACCTTTGCCTTGCTAATACATCACTTTTCAATTCTCTTTTAAAGAGAAATTAATGACTTCCACATGCTCAGTATCCATTCACTAGTCAACCTACTGCAAACTGAACGTAGAAACACATTGTCAGAAAAATGTGTGTGGGGGGGAACTACCAAAATGTTTCTATTAATCATTATATCATCTCTTCATGATAAATTGCTACAGCAGAAATTCCCCTGGCATAAGTTCAGCTGTATTCCACAAGAGACCCTAGTCCACTGAGCACAAAACCAGAGTTTGAGGCTAGCCACCCTCACTCCCATTTGCCAATCTGGAAGTGGGTAAATGGCCAATTTCATTCCATGTTATATATATTTTTGGTTTCCATTTCTGGTTTCCGTGGTAACAGATTGGGAGGTTACATTCGCTGACCCTGGTCACCATATGGTTTTTCTCTCATGCTGTGGGACCCCATGTCAGTTGCAGGCTGCATGTCTAACCATGATAGATATTTCTCCCATTATGTTCCATTTGTTTCCTTTTTTTACACCCTATGAATGCCTTTAGGGTTACAGTATTTACCTAGGGCCAGAAGATGGAATTGCCCAGGCAGGATCACTGAGGCTTACCTAGGCCTAGGCACCTCTTATCTCAGGGAGACATTCCTGGGCAGAGTTGGCCTAGGGAATTAGCTCTTACACTGTCTCAGGAGGCTTCCCTAGGCACCACTTAGGCTTTTACTAAAACTATTTTGTCTAAAATAATATGCTAAGATTCATTGCCCCCTACAAAATGTGATGATTTTATACTGAAAATGTGTACTAATAAAATAAAAATATATGTTTATTAAAAAAGAAAATGAACTTTGATTGCCTTGATAACCAGTAGTCTTCTCCACTTGATAAGTGAAACATTCAACAACTATGCAGATATCCCCTAGTCAGAAATTACAATAGGTTAAGTACCATTTAGAATGATGACAAGATATCACAACTTTCCACAATTTCTTCCTTCCCGTTTGATGAGTGCATTTTTCATTCGATATTTCTTTTTCAATTCTACTAGCATTGGTTTAGAAAAAGAAGTTCTAAAGGAGCAATCTGTAGGCTAAAATTATAGATAATTAATACTGGAAATCGGGCCTGGAGAGAAAAAAGAAAACTTTGTTTTTTGGCTGAAGAATTTAAGTCAACATAGTAAAAAAAAGAAGTGGAAATTTTAAAAATCAAGAAGAGTAACAAAATTAAAATAAAAGAAAGAAATCCAATAACATGTTTATGGAATCATTACTGGTTTGGAGGAGAACATTTTTTGATAATTAAATTGATAATTTATATGTTTAACAATGTTAGCAAGGGAACAAATACATTTCATAGAATATGTAATACAATCAATTGGTTAAGCAGTTTTTGGGTGATTCAAAGAGCTAATGAGTTATGGTCTATGGTGAAATATTATGTAAAAGATGTGTAATTATTATCTCAGCAGGAGAATGATTCTACCTCTGGCTTTGAGCTCACAAGCCCACACTGACTCCCCTGTAAGAGACAGCTAGTAAGATAATCCTTTAAAGAGATTCTGTTTGTTTGTTTTAGAAAACTAGTTTATGGCAGTTACTTTGCTCATTTTCACTTCCTTTTTTGTTGGATTGTGAAATTTGAAGACACAGTCTATGACGCAAATGCTTGAGATAGTTTTGGATATGATGTTTTTGCTTTATATCAAAAAATAAAACACAAGGGGCTGGGGATTTAGCTCAGCGGCAAACGCGCCTGCCTGGCAAGCGCAAGGTCGTGAGTTCGGTTCCCGGTACCGGAGAAAAACCAAAAAAAAAAAAAAAAAGACCTCCATGTGATTATTAGTGTCATAGAATTCATATCTCATTAGATGAAATTAAAATGAAGGGAGTGACCTCATTTTCTTGTTAATTATCTCATATAGTACACAATCCTTAATATATTAATATTTATTATCGATCTTCAATAACATTTTATTAAATAAAAATTATCAAATTTATTGGAAAACACTTTATAAACATATTAATGTATATACCTTGTATAAATCCATATAAAATAAGTACTTCTTAGAAGTATAACACTAAGCTAAATATGTTTGTGTGAATTTTGCAAATAGTAGGGTGGGAGATTACATAATCTGTAGCCGTCAGGAATACATATTCATAAACTGAAATATGGAAAGATCTCCCCAGGTGAAGAAAATATGGCAGAGTGATCTCTGTGTGTGACCTTAGAGAGTGGAGATTACACTTTGCACTGTATATTTTTTCTCCATGAAGTGTAAGGTGGAGATATCACTTAACAAAAGTGATTTCATGCTGCAAGTTACAAAATTTTTCTTTTTGAATCATAAATATAGATTTAGCATGAAAGACTTACTTCATTTTTTCATGGTCCCCTTTATGTTTTGTAGGCAGAAGTCAACACCACATTTTTTTTGAGAATATAAATAATAAACAATTGTCTGGAAAGAATTCATTAGGAATACAAGAACAAATGACTAGGCAAAAATGAAGGACTCTTTCTTTTGGCATCCTAAATACTTTCTAGGTAGTTTCAGGCATTCAAACTGGATGGCAAGATGGTTAATTCCTGTAGCAGTGACAATAGATACCTATAAACCTGTAAAGGACTTTTGAGTTTTTTCCATCAGTTATTGCTTCATGAGACCTTTTTTTAATAGTGAGAACATAATCTCCATGATAGTAAGCCAGATTTTCTCATCACAAATAGATACTTCAAACTAATTATTGAACAATTTCATGTGCAATATGCATGCAATGACTATTATTCATCATTTATTTGCAATTAATACTATTAAGGCAAAAAATAAAGAAGTGTCTATTGCAAATCTTATGTAAAGTGAAATGAAACAAGATATCACTCATACACTCATATAGAATAAAGTATGTAAAATACTTGACCTCGGAGCTGAGGATTTAGCTCAGCGGCATAGCTCCTGCCTGGCAAGCACCAGGTCATGAGTTCGATTCCCGGTACCGGAGGAAAAACAAAAACAAAAATGAAATACTTGACCTCACAGAAGTATAGAAAGGGGGCTGATTGCTAGTTATGTAAGAAAATGTTTATCAAAGGATACAAAAGTTGAGTTATGTGATGTTAAAAATATTTATTGCACATTTTGTTGATTATAAATAGTACATTGTATTCTTGTAATATAACAAGAGAATGTATGGAAAATGCAATCACCACAAAATTAACTTTAGGTAATGCATATCATAATTACTTAGATTTACTCCCTCCACATTTTTCATAAATCAAAACATTATGTTCAATACAGAATATGCATATACTTTCATCTGTCATTTTAAACAAATATCTGATTGGTTATAGATATTAGGTACAGTAATAAAATAATCTTTTGCTACATACTATGAAAACCTTAGATAAAAAAGATGTAAATTCTGGGGTTACTGTCATAAATACAAGAAAAATACAAACACTTGAACAAATACACTATCATATACAATCAAGTAATGCTAAACATTATCACAAATGAAGTATATAAGGAAAAAGCTAGTGTTGTGTATAGGTCAGATATTAAAGTCAAGTCACCAAGGAAGTATCTGAAAGCATTAAATTTGTACATATATTGAGGTTAAAAGCTTGAATTTCCATAATAAGAGGACTAAATCAAAGTGCTAACTCAGGTTTTCCTGTCTTTATTAGTTCCCTGGAGGAGAAAACAGTGAAAATGACACAAAGAACCAATTTCCAGGCATGATCCATGGTGGTGCTCAGCTAATCCCACTGCCAGGCTCCCATTGATGTGAGATCATCTTGATGCTCAGATCAGCTTCACAGAGTTGCAGAGTGAAATGAGAAATTGACTTGGGGACTCTTGACATCCAATAAACCTGCTTCAGCTTTCCTAACATAGATAAACATACTGTCTTATCAGGTTACAAAAAGAATGTTCTGTACAGCTGGATTGAAATTGAAGTTATCTTTATAAATACACTCCATGATTCATTTTCTTTTAAATAAATAATTATTATTATTATTGTAATAAAGAGTAACTAAAATCTTTTTGTAAACATAAACAGTCAAAATCACATATTTTGAATTAGGGTTTCTATCTAATGAAGAAAGGAGTCACTTGTCACTGGCTAATGAGATGTACTTGGGGTATTTTATGTTATTCAGTAAAAAAGTCCATGTGAGTAATCAGATGGTGCTCTAAAATTCTTTACTTTTTGTAGATGCTTTTTGAACAAACCTACTGACAATCACAAGTGTCATTTTAAAATGACAGACCTGGTGCACTGTCTTACATTCTGCCATATTATGTACCATATCTGCTTCCACAAATGATCTTCTTTATATTTAAAATAGTAATCTTTACAGTATTATCTGTAGTGTTTGCACCTTCGTACAACCATTGCCTTAATCTGTTTGTGGACATGTTTTAAGAGAACTTACTGCCAAAAGATTTGTATCGGTAAGGACCTACAGGAACATATTGCCGCCATTCTTTATTCATCATATCAATGGAGGAATAAAATATAATTTAAGGAAACTCATCATTAAGTCATATAAATATATGGTGGCTAAAAGAATAAAATAAAGTGGGAAATTCATTTTGCCATCATAAAGTAATATACATAAGATTTAATGGATGTGATTACAGTACAATGTACACATATACTATATGTTTAAATATATTTGCATAATAAATGCATTAATTATAAAGTATCTATTTAATCCTATTTTTATCTATTGCAACCTCATTTCCAGCTCAAAATATACTGTTTTAGGTTTTTAAATTGTACCACATTACTGTTTACTAGAGAAATTTTTTTCACTCCAAAAGTAGAGGATTTTTTTTGTCTTGATCTATATTTTGAACAGAGAAATTCTACTGATTTTACGATGAGCTCCAAGGGACTCAGCAAGACCAAACAAGCCTAGTGCTATGGAGATTTATGATTATGCAAGCATGACTTGGTACACCATTATGATCTCTTAAAAGAAACCTATATATGCAGTATTTGAGAAAGTAACATTATGCATTTCCCTGTGCTTATGTTCACAATAGTGAAATTGGTGTGTTTTCTTAAAAGACAACTTTCTTGTTCATGAAATCAAATTGACAATAGCTTGTACTTTTCTGAAAACAAAAGTCACATTTTGAGCTAATGTAAAGAAGAAAACAGAATAAGAACTGGTAATTAAATAATTAATTACAATATCTAGGATAATTTCTTTTTATCTTAGAAACATGTTTTTATCCATTTTCTCAAAAAAACTATGTATTCAACAAAATTTTCTCATACTGTTCTAGACTGTCTGAATTACAGCAGATATCAAAGATATAAAGACAATTAAGATTAAATTATTCTCCATAGAAATTCAAAATATGTTAGGAGGAAAAGATAAGGCTGATGGACAGAAAGTTCTACAATGATAAAGATATTCAACAGTGATATGATCCATTGACAGCAGTGTTACTGACCACTTGATGTGTGGCTACTGTATCTGAGAAAACTAATATTTAAAATTTATTTAACTTTAAGGAATTTAGAGTTAGGAGCAATTTAGGTATATGAAAAGTATTTAAGCATTATATTTTGTACACTACTTTTACTTTTTAATTGAAAAAGATCTTATAATTTTTGAATGCCTTCCTTCCTTGGGCTTAGCATGCTGTTTGAAATTGGCAACACTGGAGAACAGACTTTAAAACAGTGAGAAAAGCTAGCAGATTGACACCTGAAGGAAAAGGAAATCTTTTAAGGCAAATATAATAACAGGTACAGTGATTCTTTTGCAGAACATACAATAATTTCCAATTCCTGGTGTGTATGACCTCTTGCAATCTTGTCTAGGGGCCTACATAGAGACTTGTCCCGTCAATAGAATAATGCAAATTTGGTTAAATGTCATTCCTCAACTTATCTTGGAAAAACTGTAATATTTATTCTGCTAAAAAATTTTTCCTTTCCAACCATGATGAAACAAGTAGCTATTTTAAGGAGGTCCATGTTGAAAAAAAAAAAAAAAAAAGGCCACAAAAACAAAAACAAAAAACTGTCTGGGAAGGTACCATAAAAGAACCCCCATGTAAAACAGCCTCTGGTTGACAGCTAGCAAAAATGTCCATTCTCTAACCAGCACTTGCCAGAAACTGACTATTACCAACAACTACATGAGTTTCAAAGGAGATGCTGTTTCAAAGGTTTTACTCTGAGGCTCACTGGGTATACAACAGGACCATCATGGTAGAGGGATGTGGTAAATCAAAGCTGTATGTTCACAGTGGCTGTGATGCAGATCACAGAACAAGATGCCCAGAAAAGACTGAGGACCAGACACAGTCTCTAAGGGTATAACAGCATGACCCACTCAGACACATCCAGAAGCTTGCTTTTCTAACCTGGTAGTTTTCTGTTAATCTGATCATGTTGACAATTAAAATTATCTGGCCACTATATTCATATAAATTCTGCCTCTACCAAGAAAAAAAGAAAAGTTGAGTATGGTGGTATGATCATTTTAGTAACAGCACTGCGGCCTGGTGAGGACCTGTTTCAAAATAAAAGTGCTTTTTTAAGAAAGGAAGAGGATGTAATTCAGTGCAAAGGCCCTGGGCTTCATCTACCATATCACAAAGATAAGACAAAGAAGAATAAAGAGGAGAAGGAAAAAGAAAAGAAGAAAAAAATGCAAAGAACAAAAACAAAGAAAGGTGTTTATTTTAGAGATTAAAAACCATTTTCTAGTAAATTTGAATTTCAAAAGGCTAGTGTATAATCCATATAAAATCAGAGCGGCCATCATCTCCTTTTAGACCCTCTCCTAAACCTATAAAATTTTCATGGCATTAGAAAACAGAATAAATAATTAAAGAAGTATGTTCAACTCCCTTCAGTGTATATATGCAGTTAAAGAAAACTCATATTAGTCAGTTAGCTACTACGATAACAAATAGCTGAGCTAATTAGCTTTTAAGGAGGAAAGGTATATTTTATTTATAGTTTTGGAGGTGTCAGTCCATGATCAGTTGCCTGTTGCTTTTAGACCTGTCGTAAGCCAGCACACCATGGTAGAGCACATGGTAGAGCACATGGTAGTGCAAACTGCTCACCTGGGGAGGTCTAGGAAGCAAAGTGATAAGTGTGCATCCCCACTATTATTTTCCAGGGCATGCCCTCAGTGATTGTAGATGTCACTCTAGGTGATATATTGAATGTTCAATCACCCCTAATGGTGTCAAGGTAGGGATCAAGACAGATAGGTTTGGGGCTGGGGATTTAGCTCAGCGGCAAAGTGCCTGCCTGGCAAGCGCAAGGTCGTGAGTTCGGTTCCCGGTGCCTGAGAAAAACCAAAAAAAAAAAAAAAAAAAAAAAAAAAAAGACAGATAGGTTTTAGGGGAGTCTTTGATCTACATTACTAACCATGTTATATGAAAAGATTTAAGATAATAATTTGATATTGCTTAGACTACAATAACATATGAAAATTTCCAGATACATTGCCTTTAAATACTGTACCAGAAAACCAAAAACTATTAAACTGATGTAATTCATAGCTTTTGATCTCAAACTTTCTCTATATTTAAATTTTATTTGAATGCAGTGGCCAGATAATTTTAATTGTCAACATGACCAGATTAACAAAAAACTACCAGGTTAATAAAGCAAGCTTCTAGGTGCGTCTGAGTAGGGCATGCTGTTATACCCTTGGAGACTATGTCTGGTCCTCAGTCCTTCTGGACACTCTTGCTCTGCGATCTGCATCCCAGCCACTATGAACATACAGCTTTGATCTACCACATCGCCTTACCATGATGGTCCTGTCGTATACCCAGTGAGCCTCAGAGCAAAACTTTTGAAACAGGTTCTACTATATCCTACATAGTTCATAGGATTTATTATCTATTAAATTTCAACAGGTCAACCATTATGTAATAGCCATTCTCTCTGAGAAGTTTCTCACCACGGTTGCTCTGAAACTTTACTTTTGTTTCTACAGACAACATAACTTGTTAGTGGTACCTATCTAATTCCTGGCTGCTACAAGCAACTGTAGCTAACCTAGATTCTACAGAAAAATTGACTTTTAGAATGAATTTGAAGACAAAATGCTAATATGTAATTTTAACAATTGTGTCTCCTTCCATGTTACTTTTCTTTAGCAACTAGATTGTTATGGTTCCATCCTTTCTATTTGCAGAAACAGACTCTTAAATCCTCTGCTGTTCTTGATAAAAACCTGAGAAATAAATATATCAAGAAATATATTTGTCTGAAAATGTTTTGTGAAAAACAATTACTGTAAGCAAACTCAGAGTCTTCTGTAAGAAAAATTTGTTGTTCTGATCAGACATGGTTTCAGGAATAAGTAAGGGTATAGATATTGTCCTAAATTTTCTTTAAACATAGTATGCAGTCACCGTAGCCTTATTACTCTCCTTTATGAGATAAATATTTTGAAAGTCTAATTTGAGATCATCATAGTGGAAAATCTCCACATTATTTTATAACACAATAATAATTATTCTTAAACTTTATTTGATATTTTGTAAATAAAATTATCTGTTATACAGGGATTATTGCATATTCATCAACCATGTAAAATTAATTTTATTTTTTCTATTATAAGTAACTATAAATTTTCAGATTTCTATCTTTCTTCAAAGAAATTTAATATGTACTATAAAATTTAAATAGAAAATTTGCCTATGTACCCTTTCAAAATGAGTAATTACCATGGGCTTATACATATTTTAAAAGCAGAAATGTCACTTACTAACCACAGGTCTACTCTATGTGATGGCAAAATGGAAACAAAAATAAAGGAATTATGTTCTCAGTAGGAAGTTAGAAGGCAGAGTATACATTTGTCACTCTGCATTATAATGGACTTGATTTTTACTTTCAAAGGCAGCCGAAAACGAAGGCATATGATTGTCACTTATCATTCTAATTCTGACAAATATGTACACTCTGATTATCAGACGCCAATCCTCCCCGCAAAAAGTGGTGCTTACAAGTACCATGACTCACTGTGTAACAACAGAGCTGACCTATTTTAATGGGAGTGACGGTCAAGATTAAAAATGTATAAAAAAGAGCTAGAACTACAAAAACAGTTCTGCCTCTTCAGTCGTTTTATGGCAATTTTCAGTGTTTTTAAAAAGAAACTTCTTTGCTGAACAAGGCGGTCATTTTCCAGCCAATGTAATAGGGACCCAGAAATAACCTTCTTTCACTAAATGTGATTATAAGGCTCCCTGTATGGTTCAAAAAAAGAAAAACTAATCTTGAAATTTTTCTTGTTTGATTGTTTAAGATTATTTTCAAGTCTAAAGTAGGAGATCAAAGCAAATCTGATTTGGTAGTTGCACTTGTAGTAACAGGTATAAGAGGGTATATATTAGGATTTAGTCACCATCACCAAGAGCACCAGGATTTCTACAGAATGGGGCTATAACAACCAAGAGTTTCATTTTAATATAAAAGTAAGATGATGCTATTCAGTAAATGTACTAGATGAAATGAATCTAGGTATTAGAATGGCATAGTGCAGAATATTAAAATTTGCAATTATATTCACCAAGAAAATGTAATTGTATCATTGTGGGTTGAAAAAATTAAGTTGTTATAATTGTTGAGCTAGTCATAAAGAATCTCTTAAAAGTGTGATGCATTAAGGTGCTTCTCCTATGCAAAAATAGGTAAAAGAACATGAATTATCATAGAACAATTAGATAATCTACAAAATTTCTATTAATTTAAAATTTCAAGGCACCTGAACATGCCATACTTTAATGCTAGTTCACTTTTAAGACAAGTGTTTCAGGATGCAGTGCTAAAATGGGTGATGTTTTCCTTATTCATGCAATATTTAATAATCTGGAGATTAATAGAATATTACATATATATTCATGTAATCATATAAAGAGGCAAGAATATTTTTATCTTTTCTATTTTTATGGAAAAAATCACTAATTTATATATTTCAGTCAAAATGATAGTTTTTAAAAAGTCAGATCACTGATAGATTGCATTTGCTCCATTTCAGACAATTGAAGTTGGGGGCTGGGGATTTAGCTCAGCGGCACAGCACCTGCCTGGCAAGTGTGAGGTCGTGAGTTCGATTCCTGGTACTGGAAAAAAAAAAAAAAAAAAAAACAGCCAATTGAAGTTGACTTTATTATTTTGTCAGTTTCACTTCACTGTATTCCAGGTAAAAACACTAACATACAAAATCTAGCACAGCTTTACCTAAAGATATTCTATATGCTGTAAGTCTACATAAATTGTCCTTTAAAAGAATAAACTTTGTCTTGTTTTCTCATCCTAAATAGATATTTTGAATTGTTTCAGGCCAGGAATAAAAATCATTGATTTTCAGGAGATTTTATGTTTCTTGCAAATCTGCTTGTTTTTTCCTGTATCAAGCTATTTAATCATGGGAAAGCAAGTCGTAGATCAATGCAGCATGTTATCTCCTTAAATATGGGATTTAGTCCTTAGAATCCTCCTGACTCTTACAGTGCATTAATGAATGGTCAACTTGGAATACCAAGCTGAGCTGAGTCAGTGTGGTTTTGGAGCGGGAAGATCCACCTGAGGATCATTGCCAACAGCATAAAAGGAGAACTGGAGGGGAAGACGGCATGCTGGAGAAGCTTGTTGTACTTGTTTTTCTGATATGAACTCGGTTGTTCTATCATTGGAGGAGCTCAGGTCAACCCTTTTGCTGAGGATGGTTGCTATCCTCTTTAAGGAAGTTCTAGTCCTTACCTTGAGCATCCCTTCCTGACTCCAGTGCAAATCGCTCCACCTGCCAGCACCAACCTCTTTCATCCTACTAGTACAGACTTTCTAGCTTCCACCACTGGCTTTGGGCCTTCTTAGTACAGATCATTTATGCAGACTTGCCTGAGGCATTTTTGTGGGCTCAAGACTCAGCTGGACTCATGCTTCAGCTGGACTCATCTGGATGTTGCTGTGGGATCCAGACCCTCAGTTGGATTCTTCAAGTCTCTAGTATGTGGACAGATCTTTTATTCTTCTTGATTTATTAGGTGAATGTTATAAAATAATCCTATAAACTATGTGTCCTATATTGCATCTATTTCTTGCAAACCCTGAATACAACAACACTATTCCACAATGTTCCATAATAATCACCTATGAAATATGTGCTCTGACATGGCATCTCAGCATTGGCAAACCTAGGGCACACCTGTAGCAGCAGCGGGTTGTTTATATTATTGAAAGCTCTAAAAGGTTTGCATCACTGTACTCTCTTTACATAACAGAGCCTTGCTGCCATCTGTTCACTTCTGTCTCCTTTAATAACTCCTTGTGCTTCACTGAAACACTTACAATAAATAGCGTACAGCAAACATATTCATTTATACACTCGTTAATGTATCCTCAAGCCCTACAGTAAGCCCTGACATAACAATGTGAAATATTTATAGCACAAATAGGTTGATTTTGTCACATTCAGTATGAAGTTATCAGTTATACATTGTAAATGAAGTTTAAATTATACCCTGTTACATGACAGATCATCAATGGCTGCTAACTCCTTTTCCTTTCATTATGTTGTTTTACATTCATGTTTCTGAGTGATGTCTATGAAGAATGTATCTACAGCAAAATTTATTACAAAATGTTACCCTTAGGACTTAGGCAACGGTGAATTATATAGGCATTGCTTTTACTATATATTTTGAAAAATAACTACGCCAGATGAGGATTCCTTTTTGATTTATCCATGAAATGGTCAGAAAGTAATTTTACCAGAAGAAAAAAATTAACACTCTTAAAATTATTTTTAAAAAGATATTTTCTCAAAAGGAAATTAAAAAGTATTCCCTGTGGTTTGTTGTTTTCTTATTTGTTTTCAATTATAGGGAAATCTTGGAAGGAGTTTATACGCCTATCAGCAAAATAATGGGTTAAAAATTGCGGTATTTATGCACAATGGAGAAATCGGACAGAAAAGGGGATAAATTTGAGTCATTTGTAGGAAAGTGGATGCACCTTGAGACCCTAATGTTAGTGAAAATAAATCAGATACAAAACTTAAATATCACATGGTTTTTCTTGTATGAGAAGCCCAAAGGATAAATAAAGAGCAAAACAAAGGATAGAACATAGGAAATAGAGAGATGGAACTTAATCAAATGTGAAGTGGCTTAAGAAATGCAGAGGGGAGCAAGGAGATGAAAGATGTAAGAAGTATATGTACACATTCCAATTCCTCTCCACGGGTGTAATCAATACATGCTGCAAATATGCACTAATAACAAATAAAAATAAAACAAAAAATGTCTATGGTCACTGAAAACTACCTCTGGTTAAATATCGCATGCATATTTTAATAGTAAATTTACTTGTAGTGGTTCTCAAACCCTGGATTAAAACAGTTCCTGTTGTCCTTGCAAGTTACTTTGGCATGTATTTATTTTAATAGACATGATAATTGTACATATTTATAGAGTGTCCTATGATATTTCAAAATATATCTATAGTGGGGAATTATCAAATAGAACAATTGGCGTACGTGTCAAGTAAAACATCATCCTCGTGATGCAAACATTCAACACCCTTTCTACTATTTTTCAATTAATTATTTTCTACAATGGTTAACCAGTAATGATATAAAATATTGTAAATTAATTTTATAATCGACTGTTTTTCTAGGCTCATTAACCATCCCTCCTCCAGTCTTTTCTCCTAGACTTCTCAGCCAGGGGCAAAATCATTCTGAATGTAAACTCATACTGCATGTCTTACTAGGAAAATGTGCCATTTTAAATGTATATGACCCTGGGTGTGGTGGTGCACTCCTTAAATGCCAGCACTCAGGAGGGTGAGGCAGGAGGATCATCGGGAGTTTGAGACCAGCCTGGGGTACAAAGTGAGCTCAAGGCCAGCCTGAACTGCATACCGAGACCCTGTCTCAAAAAGACAAACAAAAACTGTATATGAAGTATGATCTAAACATGCAGTCAATGTAAAAATTTAAAATACCTCATTACAGTAAAAGTCACATCACCATCAATTCCTCTCAAAATTCTTTCACTTAATTCCATTCATATTTATTGCATCACTAGTTCTACTTTTTGAAGCAGTTCTGGAAGTCTTCTTTCCTTGAGTGTCTGAACCAGGAGTGGTCAAAACTGCAGTAAATGCTGTTGTTTGGTGCCATCCAGAGAAAATGCAGGCTTGGAAAAACTTATGGAGTGCTCCCATCCACCTTATTAATCAGATCTGGCAAAATGACCATGAAAAATATGTTTGAATGGGCTGAGGAGCAGTCACAGCAGAGCAACTAGTTTATTGAATTTTGTCAGTAAACCTTACACATTTTATTTTTATATATTTTCATGTATCACCTGATAAGTTATATAATAATGGTTCCCTAAATATCAGTAATATATAGAAGTAAAACCTGTGCCTCTGATATAACTTTTGATCATTTAAATATTATTTAATTACTCATTTGTGTTTTGCTAGTAGCAATGAAAGATAAATATACTGGAAGATCCCTATTTTATAACAGCTGTATAAGACATTCTTACGTTTGAAAACAGTAAATATCCAATAATTATCAAATTGAACCAGAATGAAATTTTCTTTCTTTTCATTTTCATTCTACATTCTCTTTAAAAAGCTGTAATTGTGTGCCTGAGGAAGACCAGAGCACAGCCTCCTGCATTTATGCACCATCCCAGAATGTATTGGACCTATGTATGTTGAATGTGTAAATCTGCCCTACGCTAGGAATTTAAGCATGCTAAACTAAATAAAACATGACTTTGCCTTTAAATATTTTATGTTCCATTGGAAAGAAAAGAAAATTATTCAACTATCACACCCAACAGTAACCTTCATAAACTTGCAAAATGCCATATTCATATGGAAACAATGGATATTGTAATTCTTTAATGAAGTGAGAGTAGTACTGTTTTAACATTTTAATAGAAAGACTAATTTTATATCTTCATGGAACACATCATGGCATTTTGATTCATGTATACATGATGTAATAAAATCAGGCTATTTAAAATATCCATCTCAAATTTTTTATCATTTATTAATGGTGAAAACATTAAATAAAATCCACCTCTACATATTACCATCCTCAGTTTTCCTTACTCTACCCAGTGTATGGTTAACAATACTATATTTTCAATTTTCATCAGTTTTTGAGATCAAGAACCTTTGATTTCACATGATTGACATAGATGTGTTTGTCTTTCTCTGCCTAATTTATTTTCTTTTCCTTGAATACAGCAGCATTTGTGCTTCACCAATTTATATTTTAAAGAGATCAACAATAATTATTAGATAATCATATGTGAGGACAAGACCACTGCATTCAGTGAAACCATCATAGGCAAAAACTATCCAACAAACAAAAATCAGATCTTTCAGTTATTCTAATTTAAGGCTATTTTGTTTTTTGCAAGAGTGTACATTAAAAAAAAAAAGTTATAGTAGCAGCAATTATTTCTGTTGTTTCTAAATGAATTGATTGCTAGCTATCCTTATCCAATCGAAAATTCTATTTCTAGCTTAGAACAATTTACATTAGAAATGTTAACTAAATTTATGTTTGTTAAATTATTCCTATTAGTTTTAGGAATAAAATCCATGGTTGTTATCACTAAATAAAGAATTGAATGATCTATTAATATACTGAAGGTAATTTTAAAATTCAGCACCAAATATTTCAGAAGGTGTCAATAAGAAAATTGTGATATAGGTTGTGGTAGCCATTTTAATGTTCAAATTTTTAAGCAGAATTTGCTGAGGACCAGCTTGACACGGTACTAGCAGGCAATAATTAATATTAATAAACTGGCATAAAAATAAATTGAAAGTCTGTCCTAGGCCTACATGACTTGTGGCAAGGCCCCTGGCTGGCTTAAGGACAGATTAATCTTTAAACCAACGGCCAGAGCAGAGGCTAGCAAACATTGTGTGACGTTCTGACACCTCAAAGCAAAATAACATGGCAGCTGAGGACTTTGACTGGTGCAAATTCTGTCTAGCTCAGTAATTACAGTTAGCAGATAATCAGGTTACTAGTGAACCCTGATCTGTTCCTGTGTGGTTTTTCAAAGTGCATTGTTCCTCGATTCCCGAACCTTGACCTCATCAGCAGTTCACTCCCACAGGTTCCTGTGCACCTAATGAAAGCCAAAGACACCATGCCTCATGCTGCTATCCTGTCACTGGGCTTTGACCCTCCCGGTGCCCCCTGTAACTAAAATATATATTTTGTCTGTGTTTTACTCTGTCATCGTACTTCTGAGCAGAAGATCAATCCTAGGCCAGAGCCACGACAGAATTAGGGATTGCAATATAAGTATAGTAAGAGTCTTTTACTTACAAAAAAAAGAATGGAAGAAAAAGAAAACACAGAAAAAAATTTACATTAGTTCAATTACAGTCTCATGAGCACCTTGCATGTGCTACCCACTTACTGAGCACTGACCTATACCTAGCCCAAACTTTTAATATACTTAAACACAATTAAGGATTTCTGGTGAGCTACTGAAGACTGTGCTGTGATGATAGTGAAATTGCACTATATATTTACAGAAGGTATAAGGGAGAATTTTGGGTTTTATGGTAAAGAAATGATAAAATGTAAATGTTTAATCTACTTTTTTTTTTTTTTTTTAGCTTTTTCTCCGGTACCGGGAACCAAACTCACAACCTTGCGCTTGCCAGGTAGGCGCTTTTTGCCGCTAAGCTAACTCCCCACCCACTGTTTAACCTACTTTAAACGTTACACATTCTACTCATGATTCAAAACACCACATGACATTCCATTAACATATAATTTTTGGTATACATATTGATATTTGATGTATACATATACATATACAAACAGATGTTAAATATATTAATTAAAATTAATTTTATTTATTTATTTTTTGGTTTTGGTTTTTCTCCGGAACCGGGAACCAAACTCACGACCTTGCGCTTGCCAGGCTTGCGCTTTTGCCGCTGAGCTAAATCCCCAGCCCCTTTAAAATTAATTTTAAACAGGGAAATACTTAAGGAGAGAAATATGCTTCACTTTATCTAAACAGTATACAGTGTATAAAGGGATAAAACATCTATGGTAAGCAGTAAATATATACTCAATGTGTCAGTTAAAATAAATATTAATACATTAAGAATCCTCCTTTTACTTGCGCACTACAAACCAGGTTATAGACAAATTCATCTTGATCTTCTCTAGCACAAACAGAAGACATTGTCACTTTTTGTATCTTTTAAATAGCAATAATTTTCATTGTTTTTAAAAGTATTTTCTCTTTTTTGCTTATTTGCTGTTATCTTATTTCCTTTGGTTTTAGCTAAAATTGTTGATAAGTAGAAGCTTGTTCCTGAGTGTATCAGATCAAATTTATCCTTTGATATACACTTCATTTCTAATTGTATACTTGGGCATAAATTTTGTCCTTCAATTTCAACAAAAATGAAACTAGTTATTTCCAGGAAAGACTGAATGGCAATTATGAATACAGACTGAAGAATCTGGAAACTATTTCTATTTTGCTGCTATTTACTAAAATCGGAATAATGCATGTCCCATCCTCGTAAGATTACTTTTAGAATAAATTACTTAATGTGTGTACACATTTTGTATATTTCTTTTGCAGAATAGGTTCTAATTTATTTATTTTAAAGAGAAAAAATAACAAAGTAACAATAATGAGGACAAACACAAAACAATAAAAACTATACAGGATTTCAAAACAAGGTGATAGGAATTAACAGTGGTTGTTATATTACATATTGCTATCTTCCACAAAGTTGCTCAGATTACCAGATGTAAGAATGCAAGATTGAACAAACAGTTAAAGACAATAAAAAGTAATGAAAAACATTAAAAATGATGCAGAGTTTCACTAAATAAGATGGTAGGAATTCAACAATGTTTGTTATATTGCATATTGTTGAATAGGTACTAAATTATATTAGCCAAAATCAGTAATAGGACATCATGCCTAGCAATTCAGGATTTAGGGTTAATTTCTGCATCTGACAGTAGCTTTGTGATAATAAAAATCATCTTTAAATTAATTCTGACCTAGTTTGTTCACCATAAATGAATATAATAATTCATACTTCCATAGTTTACTATAAAGATTAAAAGAGTATACATAAAACATTGAAGATTTCTGATATATGTTGTACCTTTAGAATCTGTGATTATTGCTCCAATATATATTATACCCTTTTCTTAATTCTTCTGTATTCTACCAATGAAAGAGAAATATTTTTTAAGCTTTATCAGTTTTGACATTAAAGTGTTTTCTTTACTGTCAACCATACCTATGAATCATATCAGTCATATTTAATATTTTTCCCACATACAGTTTGAGAGTTACCTGTTAATTGTATAAGGCTATTTCCTGAAAACCCAAAAAAACTTTCAGGGAAAGTCCAAATTTTTCACCCTGATTAAGCTCTTTTTGCGTAAACTTATCACTTCTCCTTTTGAAAGATGAGGCTTTCTTAAAGACTATCACTCGCTATAGTGTCTTTTTTATTTTTATTTAATCCTAGAGTAATTCTCATCATTGTAATAAAGCACATAAGCCTCAGATAAAATATCGACTTTCTCTTTAACAAGATCCCTTATGTTAAGGTGTATTTTTTTCACGTGAATTATGTTTATTTTACTGGTACTCCTTCCTTATGTAACAACGTACGAAGGACTTTTTATATTTCCCTAAGATACATGTCCTGCAGATCTTCCCATATTATTGTTGTCAAAAACTTCATTAAAGTAATGAGCGAATAAAATTATTAGACATTCTGATTTATTTCTTAAGAATTTTTAGCTTGAGAATAAGTAAAAATCACAATTTTGGTATTATATTTTCTTTAGATTGCTTATTCATAACAGTATGAGGAATTAAAGTAGTGAGAAGTATAAAGTGTCAATAGTAGATCTGTGCTAGATTCTCTGAGATAGGTTATTTTTACCCCAAGTTTTATGAGCTTCTGACAATGAACCATTATAGAAATATAACTGCTAAATGTGACAACTTGCTATGGCTCACTGCACTGTAACCGTATTTTTTCTATGCAATGTGGAAATCAATGTGTTCCAGTATTTTAAGCTTATTCTGTAAAATTTCCAAGGAAAGAGACCCCTATACTAAAGAAAACTGTTTGTGCAGGCAATATCATTCTTAAATTTGTTATGAAAAAAGACTTACAAGTAGCCAATAATTTCCAATAATCGTTTTGTGCTTCTCAGCTTGTTTTAATGTCATGCCAACTTGTACTTGATTGAAGCTTTTTCACACTTATCCATGTCATTATTTTCCATTTTCAAAGATCTTATTGAAATGAACCCCGACACCGGTTGCCATAGCGCAAAAAGGTATTCACACTCATATTACAAGTCAACATACTAGCTTCTGAAACAAAATCTATAAATTGAGAATTTAAAAAACTTTGCTGTAAATATGTGAAGCTGTGAAATTTTCCTGAAACTTACCTTAGAACAATTGTCAAGAGCACTGAGTGTGAACGGAGATCCATTACTTCCGGGTTGGATGCTTTGCTCTCTGCGTGTCTGTAAGTGTGGAAAGTTTGTTTCTTACTTCAGCAAATGTTAATTTAGTACCTGTTTTCTCAAGAAGCCCCTCACAGGTGCCAAAAGAGAAAGTAAACTTATATTCAGAGTACATGGGAATGAGACAGACAGAGACCATAGTGGAGACAAAAAACAGGCCCCAACTCAGGTTATAAATTATCTATTAAAATTATGGTATATATTGTCCACCCCTCGCTCTCCTGAACAACTGGTCTCAGAAAACCAGTTGCACCACTGAAGCCGGGATGCTCCCCCCATAGCATCTCCAAAAATAAACTAGATTTAAAAAGTTGTTGACTATCAACACAGAAAAACAGAGATCAAACAAATTCCTGGGACCTCAATTTGTTACTCATTAAAACTTAATTTGTCTTTTATGGAAAAGTCAAAGACTTCAGATTTATCAAAAAGTATCAGGGACTGGGGATTTAGCTCAGCGGCACAGTGCCTGCCTGGCAAGTGTAAGGTCGTAAGTTTGATTCCTGGTACCAGAAGAAAAACAAAAACAAAAAAAATTAAAACTATCACTTGGAGCTACAGATACCCAAAGGCTAACTGAAAGGAGAGAAAAGTTTAACCTTCATTTTGCATTAGTCTTCTTTTGTTACCTTAAAACTTCATGTCAGAGTCCAGCACTGCCTGTTAATTATGTAAATGGTGTCTCTCTAAAACAGACAATAGATGATTAAACTTAAATTTACATAACCTATTTTCTCCCCTTTCAAGAATGAGGACATGGAAATCAGAGACTTACAAGGATACTCAGTTGCCCAAGGGTCTCCAATCATTACCCTAAAACTACAGTCATTCTAAATTCCAGAGATTCTCTGCAAATTTGAGGTTACGCCACCAAAGACAATAATCTAATGAACACTGAGTATCCTGTCAAATGAGAAAAGACTTCTCCGGAGCCACCAGCAAAACAAGAATGAAGTTAAGGGTAAATCAGACTCTGTCCCACTCAGTACCACCATAAAAGCTCCCCTTTAACCTTAGTGAAGAATCCAATCTGATCTCTATAGGAGTTGTGCCCATCTCCAAGCTTGCTGCTATAGTTCTTTCCCATTTCCTCTTACTTTCTATCTCTGCCCAATAAATCAGCCTGTGCTTTTCACCGAAGTGCTCTGAAATGCTTTTCTGTGATGATATATAATCAAGATCCTGCCAGGACCAGTGTGAGATGCTCCTCTCCTTAGAGTGACCTCAACAGAACCCAGCCAGTGAAAGAAAACTATTGTGAACCTCAGGGTTGACATCTCCTTTATTATATTTTTCCTCAGTTGGCCTTCAGATTTGGAAAAGGTTTTAAGGGAAGAGTTGAAAAGGAGGAAATAAATGTTAAGTAATTACATAAAAATGTTAATTATCTATCAGAGGAAAAATGATAATAATATAAGAAAATGGAAGACATAGGCTTTGAAATCTCTGGGGTATTTTTTTTTTTCCATTATATATTTCTGGAGAGTTTCTGAGCTGAAGGGGAAAAACAAAAAAAAATTACAAGAAAGTACAGTACTCAAATGAAGGACATCTTCTATTGCTGTTAGATTTTCTGACATTGAAGTATCCCTTGGATTAAAACATTAAAGCATAATTAGGAAATTAACTGTAATGTGTCAAAGCAAACAGATTCTGGAAAAGTTTATAACTTGAGGAGTTCCCTTTCACTGGAATTAGGGGAAGCCAACACACAATAATCCCTTGGCTGTTCCCAGGTGAAAGACAACCCAGAAGAAACTCAAGTATACAAACTGATCTGAGGAGACCTGGGGAATATAATTATCATGACATATGTTGCTCAGGTTACCAATAAAAGAGCAGATTTAAAAGTCAGTCTAAGGAATGTTTTACCTGTGTCAAAGTCTTTAAAACAGATTAGAAGTGTAAACAAGTAAAATTTACAAAAATAGGCAAATTGGCAGAAGGGAGTTTGATTAAACAGTCAAACAAAAGAAAAATACATAGAGTGAAAGAGAATGACTTTCTTATGTAATGTTGGTATTGCTAGAATTATAACTAACTGTTACTTATAAGAACATAAATATGAATTTTAGATTCAGGTTAGCTCTTGGGCTTGCATTCGATAGTTTTGTAAGTGTAAGGTTTCAGCAAAGGGTAACTCCTATAGCTCCTTCTTTGATAAATCACTAGTGATCACATAGAATTCTTGTGAATATTAAAAAAGATAATGGATAGAACTACTAACATAATGAGTCCAGCTTCTGCTTAAAAATTTGCATGTTACTCATCATGACAGTAGCATAGGAAATGACAAAGGCATCGCCCCACTCACCTCTCAGAAACCTCCCTCATGCACTGCAGTCTCTGGGAGTTAGAGGGAGGAACTCAGGCCTTGATGGACAGTCATGTGTTTGTCCGTGTGTGCATTCCTTCCTTGTAGCCTAGGAGCCTACTTCATAGAACACTTGATCGGAGGCATTGGCCCTTGGGACAATTTGCCATTTGCCTCAGTACTTTTCCACTACTCTTTCTCTCCTCTTGCAGATCCTTCAAACTCCAAGGTCCATAGAAGTACTAGAGCTTTACATCCTTGGTACTCAGTCTTTTTGTTTTTTTCTTTGCAATGCTGGGATGGAATCCAGGGACTCTCCATCCTAGGAGAGCAACTAGCCAAGTACTGGGCTGCATTTCCGGCCCTGTCTTGGGCCTCTTTAACGGCGACATGAGCCCTTGGTCTGCATTGGTCTGCCTTGGCCTCTCTCTGTGTGTCATTCCATGGGGTAAACGGAAAATGGGGATTTACATTCTGCTCTGGTTGTAACTGTTGCTCATATTATCTCAGTAAGTGATTAAGGTTTAGCTGTTACATTTTTTGCCTATTGCTTTAATGGGCAAAGTTGACACCTACCAATTTATCCCTCCCTCAAGCTCAGATGAGTTCCTGATACTTAAGGCCAAATTAATAGTAAAGATTCCTAGATGTTTAAAAATAAACCCAGAAAAAGTGCAAAGGGCAAAGTTCACGTGAATAAACAAAGAGGTATGAGAAATGTCGGTGCCTATTATCTATTAGATCTAGGGTAGAAATACATTGAAAACTACTTTCCTATGACAGGGTAGAAATTCAGCAGGTCCAGCAAAGAACACAGATTGGAAATTTTTTGCTTGATATTGTGCATCTCCTCACAATTACTGTGAGAGCCCCAGTGTAATCTTTATTGTCTGCTATGCTATTTGCAGAGATCTAATTTCCAGGGCTTCTTTTCTAACTTTTAATCAAGTCTATGTATGATCCTTTAAATCAATGCTAATGTTAAAGTGGATATTAGATATTGCATTACTATAGGAAAATGAATTCAGATACTTCACAGGTTAATGCGAATTTTGTGTGCTTCTCACGGGGACACACACTTCTCTTCAGAATGAGATGTCTATGATTAAAATGTTTTGTTCTGTTTTATACAAACAACATACCCTCCTCACCAAAGTCATTTAGAAACAGTGTTATTTGTTAGGCAGAGAATTATATATGCATACAAATAAAAAATCAAAAAACAAATTCACGCTTGTGAACGTTGTACATATTATGTATAAACATAGACATATGCATTTTTGCATTTGAATATGTATGTAAATATGTAAAGACATTTACCCTTGCATATTCAACTATTTTTTGGTACTATAACATAATTCAAATTTTAAAGCACTCCTTGTTTACTGTATGTTTCGAATCGTGTTCTTCCTTCTGAGCTCAATGCACAGTCATCTTCGAAGTCACAAATGTAATTAAATGATGTATACCATATTGGTAGCATAAAACAGTTAAGACCTTCAGGTGCCAGTTTACAAAAAGAAGTTTTTCTTAGAGTATTTAAATTGAAATCTTCAGGAAAATGAAAGTAATGAGTGGAAAACAAACTATTTTGCTATACTGTCAATGTTAATAGATATGTAGATTTACATATCTCACAAAAGGATACATTTCCTTAAACAAGCAAATATCAAATATTTATAAACTTTAAATATGATACTGTGTATAGTTCAAAACTCAAAACACTACACATATTCTACCACCCAATATTATTACTAAATATATTCAAAAAGAGTTCAAAATATTTGCCACTTTAAATGGTACCGCCATAAGTAACACGTCCAATTATGTAAGTCAATCAAAGAAAGTGACCTACTCTCCGGAGCTCAGTGAGGCTGGTTATTTACAATCACAGGCATTCATATCAATCAAAGCCTTTCATGTACTAAGAGGAAAAAAAAGTGAAATTTTCAAGTTAC
The DNA here is from genome assembly GCF_000276665.1 of Chinchilla lanigera. Classification (NCBI taxonomy): domain Eukaryota; kingdom Metazoa; phylum Chordata; class Mammalia; order Rodentia; family Chinchillidae; genus Chinchilla; species Chinchilla lanigera. The sequence goes on along the minus strand of NW_004955404.1, from coordinate 47,442,618 downwards.
TTTGAAGACCAAAAATGTGATCATTTGATATTGTTTGTGATGACCCAAAGTGCTATGATAGGTAGAAAAGGTCCTCTCATTTGAGCTGAGTAATCAACTGGAAAAGGAAAAAAAAAAAAAAATAGCAAATTTAACATTGAAAGCTCAAATACTAAGAACAAGTTTTCAACAATCAGCAAAAATTTAGTAAGGTCAGAAGTTTTCTTCTATTATGACAACTGTGAATACAATTCTAAAGCTCCCCTAAAAGTTAAAAACAAAACATATCAGGACATCATTTTATGGGAAACTTGTATAGATTTATTCTTAAGAACAAACCTAGTTCTTAGGACCCTCATGAAATCCTAAAGTTTTTGATATAAAAGGGACTGACCCTTTAGAACAATCCACTTCACTTCAGTGTCTTAATACAGATACACTGGAGTGAATTACAAATGTTATAAAAATGATTCTATAGGAAAGCTATATAATGATACCACAGATATTCATTCTTTAAAGATGCTCTCAATGATCGCATTGCAGTTTAGCCCAGTAAATGCTAAAGCTTGAAAAAAGGGCCACATCACTGTAGAAAAAAAATGCTATATTTCCAGAACAAGTACTTTTTAAAATGCAACTTTATTAGGCATGCGTGTAAGCTAAGTAGATGTTATAAATGTAAACATTGTAAAGTATCTTCTAACAAGAAGACAAAAGAGAAAATACTTTTCAGCCACTCAATGTTTCAAATTTTATCTATCATTTATCTGTTTATCTATCTATCTATCATCTATCTATGTGTACGAACTATGAAGAAATATATATCTGTTCTCTCTACATATTTACAACCCTAGAGAAACTAAACAATCAAAATGAACATTATTTGTGTACAATTTTACAACATTTTACTCTTTCAATGATGAAATATTTTATTTTTAATGACAAAGCTCTGTGACATTGTACTTATCTCAGAGAACTTTTGACCATTAATAATTTAAAGATAATCTAAACCAATTCAAATATGAAATTAGGCACAAGATACTGATGGTGGCTAGTTAATAACAGGATACTGAGTGCCTTAAGTTTCCATATTAGTGCAACATATAAAAGAATAAACTTGATTTTTCTTACCATATTTTTCAAACTATTGCTAAAAGATAAAACAACTAAGAAGTTTTAATGATTTATCAAATGTAATCATTAATTATGTGTTAAAATAAAGAGTAAGATATAACTTAGAAATCATTTTCATTCAAATAGTTGGGCAAATATTAATGTAAGTGCTTAATAAATTCTATTGAATGTAGGTATGAAAAAGTATGTACAGAATGAAAGTTTAAGTGAGAGAAAGTGAAAAGAAAGATAGTAAAGAGTACAGATTATGTTAGCTTTGTTAAAAAAGCAAGAATTCTTCTTTTATTATGACAGCTAGTGATACCATTTTAATGCCACCAACAAAAAATGAAAATATAGTGGTATTTTTAACAGTTTTATAGATCAATACTCAAGAACACTCATTAAAGAACATATGAACTTATAAAGGAAATACATCTATAAAAATGCTATTTGGACAGGTTTCACTAAAACACTGATAGACAAAAATAAAGGTCAGTACAATATATATCTGAAATATGTAGAGAATCATTTATCTGAACATTTATGGTGGAAAGGAATAAAAACTCAAATCTGAATATAGAAATCAGTTGCTCCTTTACTTCACTTGAATAACTACAAAGTCAAAATGAGGTTTCTCTATTCATTTACACAGGAATATTTTAGAGGAAAATTAAATAAGCTTTAAGAGATGTTTATTTTGTTTTAATATAAAGATAATTTCCACACAGACACTTGCAATTTTATTGGCCAGGTGTGATACATGCCAGGTGTGATAAGATGCAACTTACAGAAAATAATTTGACTGCAATCTGAAAGCTCTTTTTACACTGCCTACCTCATTTAATAGCTTCTTACATCACAGACTTGCTACTCAAGAGTTGTTTATCTTATCTGGTTGGTTAACATGTCTGTCTCAGGGACTCCACCCAAAAGAGGATTTATAGTACTACACGCTTCTTAAGGTTTCATTGTGATCAGTTAAATCTTGTAAAGGATTTGAATTTTTTCTCTTTGTGGTACTTGGTTTCAAGCTCCGAATCTCTTCCTTGAGCTACATCTCCAGTCGTTTTTAGTTTTTACCTTGTGATGGAGTCTTGCTATGCTACTTAATTCCATAGGCTGAGCTGGAACTTGAGATCCTACTGCCTCAGCCTTCCAGGGATTATAAGCACGTGCCACCAGGAAAAGTTAAACATTTGGAATTTAGAAAATGATGCATATCTAACACACATAAATACTTAATAGTGATGAATCTAAAATTATCAGTATTCTTAAAAGAACATTGTTATTCAGTATGTAATTTAGCAACCATTATAAATTTCTATCATTTTATCTTGAGTTCATGTATCATTTTTGTTGTTTTTGTGTTGTTTTGATTCTGTCTTCATTGTTCTTTTGTCAGTTTTTTCATTTTTAAAATAAAACAATTAAAAAAAATTATTATTTATGTCACTCCACTGATAATTGCCTTAATTTTATTAGAGTATAAACAGCTATGCTGAACTATTATCCAATCCACTGGTCTGTTTTCACAAGAATCCTTTCTACATTTATGTGAATAATCTTAAAAACAACAAAAATATCTTAACACTTTGTGGTGGTTAATTGACTGTCAACTTGAGTGGAGCATGCCCCAGCTGAAATGAATCGGCACTGTTCTGTGCTTGGTAGACCCACTTAAGAAGGTTCGTTATGGCAAAAGTATAACAGGAGAGTGATAAGGAAGGACTTCTGCTGGTCTTCCTTGGAAGTTTCCTTGCAGCTACATTTCTGTAATGTATAAATATTCTTTCAAATAAAAAATGACTCTTACTTAAACTATGGTTGAAGATTTAATACTAGCTCAATATTACTGTAGAAGAAACATTATTATGTGAGAAAAGATATTTCACTTATTATGTGAGGAAAGATATTTCACTTATTTTCCATCATCTAATTTCTAGGATCATATCCTATCATTCTAGTTCATGTTAAATTTGTTATTATGCCCTTAACTATCATGTGTAGAAGTTCTACCACTGAAGGCAGGGACTTAATGGATTAACTTAACTATGATAATAAAGTGATTCACATTTCCAGATGCCCAACTTGATATTAGTTAATATATCTGCCTAACTTTCCTCATGTATAATGTACAGATGATAAAATTAGGTGCAACACATAATTGTTTGGATTAAAGGTTAACACAAAATACTTAGAATTATAATATTAATGATGGTATACTATGCCCCTTCATAGTAGTATACAGACTTATATTCCATTATGAACATAGCTAAATTTATTGAGTTCTTATTATGTTATGGTTTGTGTGTAGGTGTTACCCTAAAGCCTCATGTAGTCATAGGGAATTTTTGTAGGTGGGTGAATCTAGAGGGTGTGATTTATTCCTAGTGCAATGCTAGGATTAGGGTTGCTAAGATTAAAGGTGTGAGTGCTACATCTTCCCTAGGTTGAGTAGCCTTTGTTCAAAATAAGGGACAGAAAGAGGCTTGTCTCATTCCCTCTTGTTTTATGTTGTTTTCTACAACCATGAACTGTTGCCCTCTGCCATGTGCCACCTGCTTTGGAGCCAACTGATTATGGACTGAAACCTCTATAAACTGTGAGCTAAATAAACCTTTCCTCCTTTGACTTTGGGTGTTGGGTATTTTGTCTCAGCAATGAGAAAAAAGTAACTAAGTCACTATACTAAAAGTTTTTTTTTTTCTTTTTAAGTAACTCCACTTTACTTTTATTTAACCCTGCCAACAATGGTGTGATACCATGATGGAAATTTTTAAAAATTAAAATCAATGAACAGCCTGACACCATATTAGGACAAAATAAGAGCATGCAGCCCATCATGTAGCTCATCCATTAGACTCACTCAGCCTTGACTAACTAAACCAGAGATAACTCGACCCAGCTCAATTTGACCGCACCCAGCTGCACAGCCTGTACTTTCTGGCAATGAGAGAGGACCAACACTATTACTCACTTACTTCAAGGACTTTCTGTCCAGCAATAGGAGATAACTGATGCTACCTAACAAAATTCACCATGCTTTTAAGTCTTTGTACTTCCTACTTGCAAACCTATATAAACTAAGCCCAAAGTCAGCTCTGGGCTTATGTGTTAGGAGCCATCCCCCATCAGCCCATCTGTGAAATAAAGTTGATTACCTCTCAACTCCTTGGTGCAGAGCTTTTTCCATTCAATTTGGTACTGGTTCTGCAACAGTATAAGTGCTTTCCTGATATTGATTTATATGAAGAAGTCTAGGTACACAATGAAACATTTACCAATGACAAAATAGAAATATGTGAGAAAAATTATCTCTGACAAACAGCAGATATAGTTTTTATTGTTGCAATTATTAAATTAAGAGCCAAGGGAAGAGCATAGCTAAGTTTTCTATTTCCAGTTCAGTTATTTTTGTATGATAGGACACTGTGTTCTTTAGTGATCCTCAACAAAATAGCTATGAAAATACATTTGGCATTGGTGTGTATATTTAAACAGATTTATAATCTGTTCTTTTCATTACATGATCCTTTAATAAAATTTAAAGAATTGCTCCATTCACAGTACCTCTTTTGAAGTCAGTGAGACCCTTACATTTCCTAGGTAATGCAGAAATTTCTTTTCCATAAAAACTAAATTTTTTTTCTAAGTTAGATGAGAGAAGGTATGCTATGTTCCATCTGAACTGTTTTGAAGTATCCAGCTCTTACATTGAGTACATCCACATGAGAGAGTCACCTTTATCATCACCCATTTCCAAAACTTTATAGCTGATATATATTTTTATGTTAAAAAGAAAAAATAATAAAAATGATGCAGAATTTCAAAACAAGTTATAGGAAATTAAACAATGGTTACTATATTCCATATTGTTATCTTCAAAGTAGTTGCTCAGATTGTCAGGTACAGGCATGCAAAATTGATCAAACATTATAAGCACTAACTATTCCTTTCAGTGAACCAATATAAATTAGTAGTACAATTATCAACAACTAGAATCTCATCTTTTTAAAAAGTTTTTGCACATCAAAAGAAATCACGAACATAGTGAAAAGAAAACCCATGAATTGGGAAAAAAATTCAGGCAACTATCCCTTAGCTGATAAAATTGAAACCCAAATGTTGCTTGATTTCTCTCCTCCCTCCAGCATTTGACAATTACTTTTCTGCATTCTGTTTCTACGAATATTACCACTTTAGGTACCTTGTGTAAGTAAAATCACAAAGTATTCGTCTTTTTGTGACTGGTCTATTTTGCTGAATATTATTTCCTCCAGGTTTACCATGTTTTATCATGTATCGTGATTTCTTTTTTTGTTTGAGCTTGAATAAGATTCTTTGATTATACTGCATTTTGCTTATTCATTTGCTGGTGTACACAAGTTGCTTCTACATTTGGCTATTCTGAGTAATGCATTTATCAATGTGTGTGTACAAATATCTTGCACCAGTGTCTCTAACAGCATAATAATTCATAATAATTAATCAAGCAGCCTATATGTCCACCCACAGATGAATGGACAAAGGAAATTATAAGTACACATGATGGTATACTACCAAGGGATAAAAGAGAATAAATTTAAGACATTTATGGGAAAACTAGATGCAACTGAAAAATGCAATGTTGGGTGAAATAAATCTGACACACAAATTAAAATACTCTCTGCCATCTTTCATTTGAGTGTGTATGACAAAGTACAAACAAAGAGCTAAATAAAATATTAGATACAGTAAAGATTAGGTAGCAAAAGGTTAGATTTCTTGCACATGTGAAGAGGTCCAAGAAACAGAGACAGGAACAGACAAAGGGGTCAAGGAAGGAAGAAGAGTTATGATATGCTGTGTACAAGTACCAAATACCCACAATGAATGGTAACATACATCATCAACAAGAACTAAGAATATTGAGAATATAAATGTGGAAAAGAAAGTTAGAGGCAGATGGAGAGAAGTGGGTTCAAAAAATGTTGTGTTATGTACATGCACCTACTCCCCACTACGTAAACTGCATTTAATGAGAACATACACTAATAAAATTAAAATTAACAAACATTATAGTCTAAAACTTTTGTCCATGAATAAAGATAAAGATATTTTAAAGAAAAGGACTTGCTTTAGTAGAATTACTGTATCATCTTGTAATACTATTTTTAGATTTTAAGAAATCACCTAATTTTTCTTCCTACTGTCTCCATCTTTTTACATTACCACTAACATCTCACAATGGTACACATCCCTGCTAACCTATTGTTTTATTTTTACTTTGAGGCAGCCATCATGAGTATGATGTGCTATATCATTGTGGTCTTGATTTGCTTCACCCTATAGAAAACAGACCATTCATTTAATGTCCACTGGCTATTTTCATACCTTTTCTGGAAAAATAGCTCTTAATGTCTATGCCTATTTTTAAATCAGGTTGCTTGCATTTTGTTTGCATTTTCCATTCCTAACTATACCTTTGTTGTATTAGCCAATAAATTTTACTCTCTTCATTTTTGACCTCTTTGTGTTTTGAGTTGAAAAGTAGTCTCTTAGAAAACAGAATAGTTTTGGATCATGCATTTTTATTCATTGCTCCAAGTGTGCTTTTATATATAAAACAAAGAATTATCCAAAGTCTTTATTTTCTATTCTGTTCTATGTTATTCTATTTATTTCATACTGTCCTTAATATTAGTTATTCTATACATGCAGCGGTGAACAGTTTTGCAGGGCAATGATTAATTTAGGAGTCAGAGATTTCCTTATAAACTGCAAAACACATTTTCAGTTTCCTGAGAACATTAAAGAGAAATCCCTGTACTGAATCAATCCATGCAAAGCTTGAACTCAAAGTTTTCAGAAATTTTCTTGGCATCTGACATTCTATAAATTATTTAATTGACTAGGGGAGATATTTACAAAATTTCTAAATGTGGATGTAATACCTTACACACGCACTCAGAGAAAGACATTCTAGACAAAGATGACAGCCAGCTTAAATCCCTACAGAATACAGAGCAGTTATTCAATAATTTAAGGATTCAGTTATCAAAGCAAATATGAATAAACTAATTAATAAAGCAAAATTATTATTTTTGCAGTTGAAGATGTATATGTTTTAAACAGTAGTGAGATGATGTTCACACTGACCAGCCCACACTATAATAAACTAAGTAGAAATCCAAGAGTTTGTTGAGACTTCTCATGCAATATATGATTGAGATTGTTTGGTGAAGACAGAATTGAAAAAATCTGCTGTTCGTAATGCAGTTCAAAGTTATCATTTCAGACTCTGACAAATTGATGCACATTTCTCCACCACAGGATTTTGCTTGGCAGGAAAACCCGATGATGGCATCAGTCTGGCAAGGCACTCTCTTCCCTCCACAGGGTCTGGGTAAATAAACTTCTTCTAATTTAATATTTCTCCATAGACTTTGTCCTTGAACATTAGATTAACTTATAATTTTATTTGCACTATCTTCTTGATTTACTTGACAGTTTTGTGTTTCTAAAGGACAATCTGTAATATACTTTACACTCAAAAGGCAGGAGCTTAAATTCCATGGCCTGCTTCAGTATTTTTAGATTCTGATAGAATGTTGTGATTTGTGTCATTTGTGCTTCCTGTGATTTTATGATATATTTTTGAAATTATCTGCACTCTGGGATGCTGTTATAAGTTACAAATGTCATTTCTCTCACTTACAGAAGACAGCAAATGTATTGATAATCACTCATTTTAAATAAGTTCTTAAAATGAAATGTTTCCCTCTTGTGACAATATTCAATAGGTTTTTAAAGGTGGGGCATAAAGAGCATTGTTCAAGCTTTGGCGAGATTATTACTAGAGCATAGAAATCAATTGTTGACCACAGGGACACCCGCACGTTGGCAGATGAGCACACTCAAAGCTTTGAGAACATCTCTATTCTACAGTGTTAGACTTTATGTTATTCAGGTCACTTAGTCTAAAATGATAGATCAAAATGAGACAATTCAATTGCAGACATTTACAGTGATGTGATATTCTAAAAGAAGAGATCCCTAGTGTTTGAAGTCAAGAAAACTGTTCCCAGTTTCAAGCTGATAGCTGATCCTATCACTTACAGGCCTCCTCCTCAGATTGCTTCTACTTAAGTAGTTCAGCATTAATAAACTTGTTAGGATGTAGGGTGTATTTGATGTTGACGTCTGTTCAGAGGAAATTATTTCAATAGTAGATGCTTGTGCTGACTTTGAGCATTTGGTCTTAATAACTCAGAAAAGGCTGAAAAATCTGTGGCATTTCAACAATATCCACAAGTTATAGATGAAGACTCACTCATCCATATCTAGCTAGACATAGATGGAAGCAAGCAAGCTACATGGCTGACTAAATAGAAGATAGAATGTTAAATATCTAAGTGATAGATAAATATTTATCCAATCACATATATATACATGTGTATATACATAGCCCACATGCACACAGGCAGGCACCACAAAGCCTGGTACATTGAAATTATTCTAGGACTAAGAAGCACTATAACCACAATATTCTCAGGTATCCCTCCATACTAAATCTCCAGAGTTTATTTATTTCTTTACCCAGTTTTTCATCAGTAAATGTTTGTGAGGCATTGGAACATCGACAGGATACATTTTAATTCCTTTTCCACATCTCCTTTCCTTTCCCTTCCTCCCCTATTCATCTATCTCCTGATCCCCCACCTCATTTATTGTACACGTTTGCAACACAAAATGCTCAATTGCTTGTGTGCGGTTGTTATATGAACACAGAAAACCTTAATCTGTTTCTGTCCCCTTTTCCCTCCTCCATCTCTTGATCCCTCTCCCCACTGAGAAAGATCTCCCGCCTCCTTCTTATTTTCTCTCTTTTATTTTGCTCTTTATTTATTCTTTGGAATTCTCACAGAAGAGAAACCATGAAATATTTAACTGATGTGTCTAATTTATTTCACTTAATGCTATAGCCTCAAGGAACATTCATTTTTTCCCAGTGATTCAAGCTTCCCTTTCCTTATGGCAGAATAATATTCCTTTGTGTGTAAATACTACATTTTCTTTACTATTCATCTATTTATGGATGTTCAGGCTGCTCCCAAGATTTAGCTATTTGAATTGTGCTATAAACATAGACATATACGTATCACTGTAATATGATGTCTTTAGCTCTTTGAGGAAGATGCCTAGAAAAGGAATAGCTAGGTCAAAGGGAATTTATACTTTAAGTTCTTTGAGGAGTCTCCATAGTGCTTTCCAACATGGTTGTACCAGTTTACACTCTCACCTACATCCTAGAAGGGTTCTTTCCCCTTCTACCTTCCACAACATTTATTGTTTTGGATTCCAGAAGATCTTTATCATCTTTCAAAATAATGCCATTATTTTGAGTACTTATTTCCAAGAAACTTTAAATTCATTGTTTTTATGTTCTAATTGTTAGCTTTATAAATTTTATATCATTATCCTCACTTAAGAAAACAGGAAATTGACCCTAAATCCATTTTCTCAAAATCATAATATATGAGAAAATATATCTGAAACCAAACCCTTAATTGATTAAAAAGCTATTTTTTACCTTTTGCTTCCTGGTATTTAGTTTTTAGTAGAAATTAAGCCATTGAGCACAGAACATATTGTAAATGTCAACTACAGAACAAAGTTCAAATAACAGACAACTATATTCTTTTTCCTGACACACAGCGTATGCCTGGTAGATACATGCTAACTGCTTATCTCTTAAAGATGGTATGTGTTGATGCTTTCTCCGAGTGTCATTCTCAGGCTGACACTAATATACAGCAACCCAGACCGTTTTACAAGAACTGCTGTACACATAGAAGGGTGTGGAGGTCACTACTTCACAGTCTGGAAGGCCCAGGTGACTTTGGGTACCAGGTACTTGCCCCCACACCTTATGATGTTTGTTTCCCCAGTTGCTGAATACATACTGGAGGTGGACATTCTGACTGCTGCTTAACTAGACACCACACAGCAAGAGTTCCAGTTGTGCGTTCATGTGATAAAAACTGTAGTGTAAGGGCATCTGTACCATGTGTCACTGGCTCTACCATAGACCATGGGAGTTGTCTGCATGAAACAGTACTGGTTACCTGGAGGCCACTTGGAAATAGGACAGACTATCCTAAAATTGGAAGAAGGAGGGGTAATACGCCCTGCACAGTGTCCTTTCAACTTCCTGACACTGTTTGTACAGAAACCAGATGGGATGTGGAAAATGACCATGGATTACCGGGAACTAAATAAAGTGACTCCTCCACTGAATGCGGCAGTGCCCAAGATTATAGACTTGATAGACTGTCTCACCCTGATGCTGGGTTGCTACCATTATGTCGTGAATTTGGCTAATGACTTCTGCACTGCTGTTTTACCTGACAGTCAAGATCAATTTGCGTTCACCTCAGAGAGTAGGCACCTTCCAGGTGTTGCCATAAGGCCGTCTGCATACCCCAAATTTGTGTCATGGATTGGTAGCCCAGGATTTGGCCAGCTGGACCAAGCCACGCTCTGTCACTGTTTCACTATATTGAAGATATTATGTTAACCTCTGATTCCCTTATAGAATTGGTGGCCATGAACAAAGACAAGGTCCAGGAACCTGATTGTGTGTCAAATTCTTGGGTGTTATTCTGATTGAGTAAGACAGAAGTAATCCCCAATGCAGTTATTGATAAGATCCAAACATAACTCAGACCCTCAACAGTACATCAGCTACAGGTGTTTGTGGGCATTCTGAAGTTCTAGTGGACTTTCACATGTATCTACCTATCCTGGTGCACCCATTAAATGGGGAGGTGCTACATGGGACCAGACAGATGCAGCAGAAGCTGCTTTTCAGGACTCTAAGAGGACTGCTGCACAGGTGCAAGCCCTACTAGTTGTTAGCTCTTCCCTGCCATTTATCCTGTCAGCATAGATGACAGTGGGTTTAACCGGCGCCCATGACAAAAACAGGGGGAACATGAAGCATCCTGTTGGGTTGGGTTACACTTACAGAAGGGAACTGACAGCCAGTATTCCCTGCTTATAAAACAGCTGGCAGCACTGTACCCTGCTCTGTATGCCTGTGAGAGCACCACAGGACAACAAACAGACAAAAATAAAATAAAAGTACAGACAAAATACCCAACAGAGAGCTGGGTATGGACATGGACAGACTATCCCAGCAGTGGAGTGGCACGGCCCCGACACTCAGGCACTGGGGAACATATCTCCAGCAGCAGGGCTTTTTCTTGGCTAGCCCATTGGCATCTGAACTGTTAACGGTGTTGGGACCCATGGTGTACATGGCTCACAAACCTGTCTTAGATGCTGGACTATAGGACATGACTTGCAGCCCCTATACAAAAGAAAAAAGAGGGACCGCTAGCTGACAACTGGTGTAAAGATGGGCCTAGCTGTGGTACAGCCCCACAATCGGCAGTAGTCACTGTCCAGCCCAGTATGGAAGTCTTGTTTCAAGTCAGAGCAGCCAGGTGAAACCAATAGGTAGAGTTGCAGGCAGTACAGCTACTTGTGACACACAAAAAAAGGCCCTGACAAGTATGCAGTGAACAGTTGGACCATCTTTAATGGCTGATACTCTGGCTGCCAGCTTGAACCACTCAGGACTGATGGGACACTGTCCATTGTGGGGTGGGGTGTTGAGCTATGGTGAGACTTGTTAAGACGTTCACCATGTAGTGTGCAATGTTTCACGGCATGCGTCCCTCCTGTTACCGGGAAATGACAGCCTCTCTCTGAGGGTTACCTTCTGCTATGGCACCTTGGCTGGACAAGAAAATGGGACATGTGGGACCCCGTAACATACAACCTGTGACATGGTGATAACATCTGGACTTGACTCCTTCTGAGTCAAAGGCTAAGGTGAAAACCACGTTGCCAGTGTGCACATTTAGCCCCCTGGAGGAAGCGGACGCCTACAACATTCGGGCATCCCACACACTGCAGTAATGACAGGTAGATTTTTTCGGAAGCTGTCTCTCTCACAAGGACATACATGTGCTTTGACTGCCATGGATACAGCCAGAGGTGTAGGTTTCACTGACTCTATGTTTCCCATTGACTATGCTCACATCATTAAGGCTTTACAATGGATGACTGCTACCCATGGGATGCCAGTAAAAATAACATGTGATCACAAATCTCATTTTACAGAGGCCCAGGAACAATGGGCCAGAGACAGTGATGACCCATGGCACTTTCATGTGCCTTGCTGGTCACAAGCTGCTGACAATTAAAGAAATACAAAACAGATTGGTCTATGTGGCTCCAAAGTTCTCTGGGCGGTTATGAGTCTTACCTCAGGCAGTTCAGTCACTCAATGTCCAGCCTTGATATATGGGTGATGGCCCACGGGATAGACTCCTAAAAGTGCAGCCAGCATGTCTGAGTACTCAACCCACAAAACAGGGTCCCAAGGTGCATAAGGGGTTTTAATCCTTCCCACCTTGGGGCCTATGTGACAGAAGGCTCTTATCAATGGACTTGGGACTGGCCTACAGACAGCCTGGTGGACAACTGGGTGTTTCTCTTGGAGCTTTGCAATGAAGGACTTAAACATATTGAACAAATACAGCTCTGGACCTCAACTTGGGCACTGAAAGCCTCAATGCATTGTCTGCCCAAAGCTGTAGCCACCATTCTGATGGGAAGTGACATTGAGGCTGCTTAGCCCATCCCCTTGAGGGTAGTGAATTTATCCCCAACACCCTCACCCACAGTAAAAACAGGAACCCAGGTTTGGTATTCTAAGCTGGGGGTAAGACGACTCCAGCCACAATCCTATCACAGGATGAGCATGTGACCTACCTCCTCCCAAAAGGATGAGATCTCCCTGTAATCATTTTTCTTTCTGCCTATCTGACCAGCGTTGTCTCAGGCGCACATATGTTTGCTCATGGCACCACCAGTCACATTGCCGAGTGTGCTCTGAACTCCCTACTGACTGAGGGAGCTGAGGGCCTCCCATGGCATGTTACGCCAACATCCCTGTCCAGCTGGACTGACTGGTGGCAGCAACACTTGATGGGCTCTGCCTGGTATCAAAGATGCCAGGCCTTCAGGGTGCTGATCTGCAAGAGTGTGTCTACCAGACAGGGACTGAAACCTGTTATATACAGTGTCTGGGGGGGGATGATGGGAACTCTGGTAACATTGTTGGATATAGCCTTGCCTTGTATTCAACAAGTAAGTGTGTCAATAAAAATCAAATGTCAGGGTGGATATTCCATAACTTGTGTAACAGGAAGTTATTGGTAAATGACAAAAACAAATGTTGGGATGGCCATAAGCTTATAGGTCTGGTGCCAACTGACTGGCCCGTTGCAGACACTTTTGTGATACCACAGGTTGGTCATACCTGCCTGCACACTGGACAGAGTGCTAGACTTGGATATTTATGTGTGTTAAAGACACTACCAAATCCACCTTTACAGACACACCCCATAATTAGGATGCTCTGTACCACATGTAGCACCATTCTAAATAGGTGAGCTGGTGGTTTGCCCCAGCGGTCCTGATGTTGCCAGGGGCAGAGACCATAGACCTGCTCCTTTTGATTAAAGCCCTTGCTCAGCATATGGCCCAGGCCCTAAATGTTACATGTCAGGCTTTGACATCACTCACAGATGAGACTCTTCCAATGAAAAAGATGGTTTTACAAGGCACATGGCTCTTGATTTGCTGACTACAAGACAAGGAGGCACTTATGCCCTTTTACATGTCAAATGTTGCATTTATATCCCTGACCAACAGACATGGGTACAGGAAGCTTTACAAGATATGGATGTGGAGGTGCCCACTATCCAGGCCCTGCAGCAGAATTCCCTTACCCAAAGGTGGGAATCCTTGGGCTCCACCTGGTGCTGGAGAGCCATAAGCTGCACTGTGGTTGCAATGGGGTGGGTAGTATTTTGTTGTTCCTGTATTGTTGATGAGGTCTTTGTGCACAAGGGTCAGCTGTATCGGCTGCTTACAAGAGACAACTCTCCCCAAATCTTTGAGGGAGTAGGATGTGGGGAACTGTTCAGACTGAGTCAAAGCTCAGTGCATATAAGGACCCTTCCAGACAACCTTAAGGTCATGACCCAGATGTCAATGCAGGCCCACAATGGGGCATAATTATATACCCATGACTCAGCAGTGTACAACTATGCATGAGCGAATGAGGCTAGCATGTAAGAATGTAAATAGGTGATAACAACCTGAATAGGGATTATACAGTAAAGATGCAGGTGGCTCTTGTGTTCTGCTCCGCTCCATGTTGCCTGCTGTTGTTGCTGATGTCTTGCACATGTGTATTCTTTAACCTGGGGACTTGATCTGCAAAAATTTCCATTGAACCCCGGAGTGGGCTGACTATATATGTAGTAGTCCATGTATTTAGAGAGCTGAGAAAACTTTAATTATGAAATCAAGAATAAATCAATAGTGCTGGCTATGGTAGCACATGCCTGTAATCCCAGCACTTGGAGGGCCAATTCAGGAGGATCATCACTAACAAGTTCAAGGGTAACCTGGGCTACACAGTGAGTTCAAGGACAGCCTGAATTACTTAGTAAGATCCTGTCTCAAACAAAACAAAATGAAGAAAAACATCCGTAGACATACCATATATTTAACCTGTTTAAAATTTTAGAGGACTGATTTCAGTACTGAGCATTAACCATGGACTCACTTCTATATGATGAAACAGAGTTCCACTGTCCTCTTCTTTCCTGCTTTCATGAATTCCACAAAAGTGTATTTGTCCCCTAAGAAAAAGTCAGACCCCTAATGGCTCAATTAGATAAAGCTTTCCAACACAGAGTCCTTGCACAGGGAGTATACAAACCAGTGTATATTCTCAGAGATGGGGCAAATCAAACTGCTGAACGAATGTGAGATGTGATGGACTAATGATTCACAACTTTTACTAGAACAAGAAAATGTAATCAGTTCTGCAGGTGAGGGTAGGGAAAGCTTTTAGCAAATTGGAAACCAGAAAAATCAAGTCTCCAAGTCATAGTCTGGTTTCCTACTCTTTCCATTTAGCAATTGCTATGGTTTTAAGATTCACATTATTTTTTTTTTTACTCTTATTTTTACATGTTTGAAGTACATAATGGTCACATTCACTGTACAGTGCATGCAAATAACACATTTCAATGCCTTTCTTACCTTTCCCTTTACCCACTTTATTTTTCCAGCATCAGATTCATTTGTTTATCTTACAAGACCTTTTAAAGTTAATTATTATATATACAGATTGAAAACTGGACCAATAAGTGAAAGAACATGTAAAACATATGACAGTTGATCAAAGTCAGATACACTTTTAACCAGTCATTATAGCACATGCCTATGATCTCAATGTTCAGGTGGCTGAAGCAGGAAGATTGCTTCAAGTTTAAGACAAGCCTGAATTGTATAGTAACATGCTGTCTCAAAAAGACCAAAAAGAAGAAGAACAAAAGATACACTTTTTGATACACTGTCCACACTGGGCTGCAATACTTTCTCTTTTTCCTGTTGTTGTCTTTTATTGTGTGCTCTGTATACACTCAGCTATTCATAGCAGAGAAGTCCTGTGATGTGTAGAGAGAAGTACATATTTTTCTCCCAGCAAGGATTTTCTAGCAGTTTCTGAAAGCAGCAGCTGAGCAGGGGTAAATGCCTAAGGTCAGTGGGAGGCTCCTGAGGCCAATCTGAGCCAGGGGAGGAGGCTCACACAGAGTGTTACAAAGAAAAGAAAGTGAAAGGAGAAATTCAAAAACTCAGAAATTAGTCTACTGTTGAAGAATTCTTTTTTTTTTAATGTAACCATATTTTTGCCAAATTTGTAATAGGTCCTGGGTCTTAAAGGTTCTAAGCTATGCTTTATCCTCTGCCCCATTTTTCTACAAATCTAATTTAATTTTCCCTGTTGGTATTCTGCCAAGTCTGGGGTCCGTTATAAAAAAAAAAAAAAACAGCAGAAATATTTACTGTGTGGCTCATTCTCTTTTCCGTGTTAATGCCACTCTAATGGACCAGCTGAAACTAACGCCGTGCAAGCATGCTCTGGACACAATTGCCCTTTTCCTTCCTTCAATTACACTCTTCTTTTATTAGCCGCATCCATTTCTTTCCCTGGATTCTCTTTTCAATTTCCTATAACTTGCTCATTTTTATGGAACATTGTTGCCTCTTCTACTTTCTCTGTTGTTATTGCCTTGCTATTTTCATTGATTATTTCCTGCATTAAATATATTTATTTCTGCTTATTTCGTTTCTTTATTCATTTTGGATTTTTTGTCTTATCCTTTACTTTACCTTCTTTTATAGTAAGTCCTATATTCTGCCTCTTTTTCCTCTTTTCTTCTTTTGCAATTTATTCTTTTTATCTCTCCTGCTTATCTTCTTAAAATATCTTTCAGAGTTTCTGTAATATTGACATTCTTGTTACACTTTATTTAGTATTACTTTGGTTGATCCACAGTGCTTTTATTTCTTGTCTTTTAGCCTCATTCATCTTGCTACCAGCAAATGATGAAGTGAACTGTAGTTATGTTGTTGTTTGATAGTTACTTAATTACAATGTTCTGTCATCCTGGGCATTTTTGCTTTCTTTTGTGAACAGGTGTGGGTCACGAACTAGTGAAGTATTTGGGCTCATATAAGGTAAGTGATAGTTTAATTGGACTAGTATAAATGATAAATAGAAGAGACTGGCTTTGTCCCAAATAAAATTATTTAACAAGAATAGGTAAGAAAATCACTTGTTAACACTTATATATTTATGATTTAGACCATATTGTCCTCAAAGAGCTTAGTGCACTCCTAAGCACACTTTTGGAAGGTGGTTGTCCAATGGAGGTGCTACAGCTGACTAACTGTTGGTAAGTGGGCTTGGTAGAGGCATATCACAGCAGGCATGACCTGGAAGACCTGTTCCCCTCCTGGTGTCCTCCCTTCTCTCTCTCCCTCCTGGCTGCCATTGAGTGAGCAGCTTTCCTAGGCCAGTCTCTTTCCCCTTGCCTTCCTGGCTTGTACCCAATTATGGACTGAAAACAGGAGCTCAAATAAACATCACACCCGTTAAGCTGTGAGTGTTAGGCATTGTGTTACTGCAATGAGAATGTAACTAAGGCATACAAGTAGATTGTTCAATTTACAGTATAGGTATAGAATACACATAGGTTAAATTTGTAAAATATATACAACTTCCTGCTATAATTAGGAGTTTCCATGGGAGTCTGAACTTGTGATTATTATTTTTATTTTAAGCAATTACTTAAAGATGAAAAGGCTTCTTCTTGTCCATAATAGTGTAATTTTCTATTATACAAACAGCATATATATTTTTTCATATACAGTATCTTAAAAAACAAGATATCTTTATGTAGTCTTTGATGCATCTTTTTTCAGTGAAAAGAAACTAAAGTTACTAGGTGGGAAAAACATCAGATGTGAAAAACTAAGACTTGTGTTTGATACATAAGCTCCAACTCATCATTAATTAATGTATATTGACAAATAAAAAGTTTACAAACATTGTACAGTATTGGAAATTTTAAATGGACCTATAATACAAAGCATTTTACCTTGTAAAATGTAATATGTGAAGTAAATGTTTCTTATTCGTATGAAAAGGAAAGCAAAAACATCTGTGATGTTTGGTTAATAGTGAGTTAGATGTTTTACACAGAATTAAGGACCAGTTATTATTCTATGATACTTCAGTACAGAATGATTAAGGAGATTATTACAAGGCTATGTACATTTTGGAAATATACATGCTTATTTTATTTGTATTATGTTGTCTTAGTTACTTTTCTCATTACTGAGGCAAAATACCCAATAACAAAAGTTAAAGGAGGAAAAATTTATTTGACTCACACTTTGTAAAGGTTTCAGTCCACAGCTGGCTGGCTCCGAGGAAGGGTGCTGTGGCAGATAGGCAATACAGAGCAGAAATAGTTCATGGCAGGCAGAAGGCAACAAAGCAGGCAAGCAAGGGACAAGCAAACCTCTCTCTATCCCGTATATTGTATCTAGGCTACTGGGATTAGGATAGTACTAAACCAATCAGTGGATTGATTTAATAATCACACACACCCATAATCCTATCTCCCTGAATCTTAGCAATGCACCAGGACTCAATCACACCCTCTAGATTCAACCACCTCTGAAAAAGCCCCACCTATGACTTGGTGACGCTTTGGGGAAACATCTAGACAGAAGCCATAGCACATGGTAAGCATATACATCCAGTAAGGAAAATCACACAGAAGTCAAGTAGCTTAAGGGACTTTTGCCAGACTGGTAAAAAAATATAGATTCTTATTTCTTATAATTAGTAAAAAGTATTGCAATTATGGCACAATTTTAAAAGCAATTATTTTTCAAACTACCATGTTATTTTTTTTTTTATTATTTTATGAGGAACCAAATTATCATATTTTTTTGTTTTTGTTTTTGTTTTTGTTCTTTGTTTTTCTTCCTGTACTGGGAATCAAACTCATGACCTTGCACTTGCCAGACAGACACTATGCCACTGAGCTAAATCCCCAGCTGCCAAATTATCATATTATATTGATAATATTTCCTGTAATATGATTCTTTTGAAATTTAATCTTGAAATTATTCTTACATTTTACCAGCTTTTAAGCAGTGCATGAACTTTTCAAACAAAGGAAATAATTTTTTAGTTACTTTCACATTGCTTTATTGAGCATAATTTATCTAACTGCTAAAAATAATAAAATTAATCAGCATTTTCATTTAAGCAAAATATCCACTTGGCCCCAAAGTGTGTTTTGAGCTTCATAGATGAACAAAGATGCTAGACTTTATTATTCTGATAATCGTTAAATGCTGGTCTTTATTTTTAGTGCACAAAAGATATAAACTCTCCACATTTTTAAAGTTATATTCTGAAAATACTTTTAACTGGTTTGGAGAAAAATTCTGAGTCACTTTTTTCTCATGATAGTGTCAAAACCTATTCCATTAAAGGATGAAGAATAAACTTGTAGAGTTTCTCGGTTATAATAACTTCTAATTTATAAAATCATTTGTGATTATGTGAAACAATATTAAATCTTCAATTTGTGATGGTAAGAGTAAATGTCAGCGTATGGTAATGGGAATAAAGAGTCAGTCCAATTTTAGGAGATGTAATGACAAGGACGACTCTGAAAGAAAAAATTCAATTTAGGTACAGCATATAGGAAGAAAATCATAGGAACTGTATTATGATAACTCCTTGCAAGCTGCAGCTAAACATTTTCCTTTAACACTTTAAATATACACTATTGTTTTACTTTGATAAATGTCAATAGGTGCATGAGTCTGAGTTTGAGGGTAGAAGGAAAGGAACGGTATCAGGAAAGCATTAGGAGGTATTGCTGCTCTCCCACCTTCCCAAATGGCTGGATTTAGGTGGATGAAAGTGCTCAAGTAAAGAACAGAGAGCCAATAATGAAACAAAAGAATCTATACTTAATGCAGTTTTAAATTTCTGACAATTCTAGAAATACAAATAAATGAAGACTAATTTTGAGGAGGATATTTTAGAGACAATATAATTTATATAGATGTGAAATATAAAAGGGAGGCAGATGGATAATTAGGATTGATGTATAATTGAAAATAAGAATATTGTGATTAAGAAAGACATTGCCCTTGACAGGTGTGTGGAAAAATAGAAGCAAAGTGAATTATAAATAACTGGCTTTGGTTGCTAATTTAACATGGAGATAAGGACAAAGAGGTACTGTAGTTTACTCACAGCTTACAGATTAACAGAGGATTAATGATTGCATAAATAATAACTAGCAATCATAAATGCTACCAGGTTATAAATACGTATAATATTTTTGTTCACCATGTAAGTTATAATTTCGATTCTTAGGCTCAAGCCATAAATATCATAAAATGTTTCCCAGTTTCTGACTTAAAATACACTCCCAGAGTCACTGGGAATTTTCAACAGTTTTCTGTTTTCTTTGAGTCTCCATGAGATATGTTTCAGTAATTCTGACCTTTTTACAGTCCATGGAAGTAGAATCGAATTCCACTATAATCTATCAATTTTGAGATCCTTAAATTTGCAAAAGTATTTCCCCAAGAGAACACTACATTTAGGATCACTACAGAAACAAAACAAAATTTTAAATGCTTACTTTGTTTTTATTCCCTAAAAGAGTTCTAGAAACTGCTAAATTTCCCAGCATTTACACTACATAGGCAGAAAGAGTTACCAAAGGGGTAGTGAAATTCTTACAAAAAATAAACTTTCAGCACTTTTCTTCCTAGCAAACTTCAAAAGTAATGTTAAAGTTATTTTGTTGTAAAAATATATTTTGTTGACTTAGATATAGTGCAGAATATAATGGAGTCCTATAGTCAAGCATAAGTTTTATATAAACATTAATATTATACTAGCCGTGAAAAAATAATTTAATGTTGCATAGTCAAAAAAATACACATATTTGTACACTGTAAATACTGTGCTACAAAACTCACTACAAACAACGACTGTAATATATTTGAGTAATGGTGGTAACTAGAAACCAAGACATATTATACAATATATTTGAATTAACTCATATACAGCACATGCAGAAAAGCTAAATATGAGTAAAATTCATACAAAGCAAGCAGCAAAATATAATAAATTTCAATGAATTTCATACAGTTATTCTCAGTACATATAGACAAGCAAATATTTCAGTAAAAAGAGTTCTAATCATAAAAATAATGTATTTTAAGGAATTCTAAAGTACTCTCATACATTTAGTGAAAGTAAATATTTCCTAATATTACTTTAACATAAGCAGTAAAAATTATATAAATTCCTGTTAATTACAAACAACGTTAAGGAAGGTCATTGATTTATGAGTATCAACAAGAAGATGCTTTCAAAATCATATCTGGGATTTCAGTTTTCCATTTATAAAATCTGAAAAAATCATTGCAGCCAGGAAAAGCTATCCTATCATTAAGACTCAAAATTTATAGTCATATTCCAGTCTTTTCACTCAAAGACTATTATAATACAAGGAATCGTGGCTGGTGCTTAGAAAATCTCATAGTATCATCTGCAGATCCCTTTCTCCAGACAAACCTCTCACTTAACCTCCCTCCTTTCTCATCCAGGTCTGGGGTTGTGGGTTAGGATTATCCATGATTATCC
The DNA here is from genome assembly GCF_000276665.1 of Chinchilla lanigera. Taxonomy (NCBI): domain Eukaryota; kingdom Metazoa; phylum Chordata; class Mammalia; order Rodentia; family Chinchillidae; genus Chinchilla; species Chinchilla lanigera. Next base: position 47,421,347 of record NW_004955404.1, on the reverse strand, counting down.
AGAGTTAGCATCAATGTTTACATTTCTAAAAAGCACAGAGGTTTACATTTCTATTGAATGTGGTATCACAGAAAATGGCATCAGATCTTCTCACTGAGGAGAAGAGGGGTATCTTCATTACTTTTCTCTCATTGCTGAGACAAAATACCCAACACCCAATATTAAGGAGTAAAGGGTTTAGCTCATAGTTTGTGGAGGTTTCAATCCATACTCGGCTGGCTCCAAGGCAGAGTGGTACATGGCAAAGAGCAACCATTCATGGCAGAAGACAGAAAAAGCAACAGGAGCAAAAGAGAGGAGTGGTGGCCTGCCCCATGACTGCATGTGTCTTTGGGGGGGACACCCAGACACAAACAATAACAAGGGGTGAACTATATAGATATAAATATGTACATTATATATATATATATATATATATATATATATAGAGAGAGAGAGAGAGAGAGAGAGAGAGAGAGAGAGAGAGAGAGAGAGAGAGAGAGAGAGAGAGAGAGAGAGAGAGAGAGAGAGAGAGAGAGAGAGAGACTCTATTTCATTTTGAGACATTTTCTCACCTAGATTTTTAAACTTCTACTCTTTGATCAAACATATTATGACCCTTTGTGTGAGGGATATAGCTCAGTGGCACTAGTGCTTGCCTGGCAAGCAAAGGATCCTGAGTTTGATTCCTGGTACCAAACAACAACAACAACAAAAAAAATTATGGCCCTTGCAGAGGTTATACCTACTTGCAGTCTTCAGGAAAAGCAGAAAACTCATATATTTTTAATAGCTGTAATAAGTTATTTTGAATCTTAGCAGAGAGTGAGAAGGGAAAGAGAGTGGCCAGACAAGGGCAAATTCACAACTTTAAACTTGAAATCTGTGCCAATTACATTCAATACAAAAGAAAATCTACAACAGTGCAGACAGCATCAGCTGCTTTGTTCATCCTGTTTCTGGAGCCACAGAGAATGACTTGAAGAAACCAGTAACTCAGGGAATATAAAGGATTTAGAGAGAGATTGGTTTCATCAATTTGAATAAATTATTTGTGCCATTCTTATTAATATGTGTATCACAGCTGTATAAGTTAAAAATTATTGAGCAATTATCACTTCTTTGCTAACAGATTTAAATTTGGACAAGTATGTGTCAATTTCTTTACTTTTTTCATTTGCTGTGCAAAAGAAACTTTTTCCTACTTTCTGTATTTCCACTGTTTAAAATGTTAACATTAGAGCAGACCCCAAAACAGCTCTGAATTGAAGAACTCCAATAAGCTGACCCATACCATCTTCATTCACTGTGATTTTTAGTATTGGCACTCAGTAAAATATGCTACCTAAATATCACAAGCTCTTCCATTCTAGTACTTCTATTAAGCAGTGAAGAGTCCTGCTTGTTTCAGACAGTCTGTCACCAGTAGTAACCTGACAACCACAGATGTCATTGTATTTTAGAGAATACTTATATAAACTCTTTTTTTTTTTTGGTCTTTTTAGAGATAAGGTTTCTCTGTGCAATTCGGGCTGGCCTTGAACTCACTTTGTAGCCTAGGCTGTCCTCTAACTTGTTGCAATCCTCCTGGCTCAGCCTTCAAAATAATGTGATTACAGGTATGTGCCACCACACCTGGCTATGTAACAATTTAAAACCATACAGTTTTAGTGATTTTTCAGGGTATACTAAATGATGGCAATAAAAATTCTAACTACACTTGAAAAGCAGAAAGATGCTAGATCTAAATTCTTTAAAGTTTACCCATCAAGACGTAAAGGGAAATAGATTAAAATACAATGTTTTCAGATAACACAAAAAGTACACTAGACTTCAAATAAAAGATTTACATATGTTTCTATTTAAATTTTTATTTATTTTATTTTAGCTACTGCTTCCAGGTTAAGTGCTGAATTTTCAAAACCATTAAGTTAAATTTGGACCAGCAAGCACTACTGAACACCTTCCTCAAACATTTTCTTTGAGCTTTGTAATAACAACAAAAGCCCTGAAGAATGTCACAAAGAATATATGACTTTTAAATCAAGAAAAATCTTCTATACTGTTCAGGAATTGAAAGCCTGAGTTACTGCAAAAATGTAGTATTTTTTAATTACTCAAGTAAATGGTAAATAAGAGTTACTTGAATAAGATGGAAATAGATTAACATTTTTTGGCTTTCCTTCAACTTATTGAATATGTACAGTTTGAATATGCATAGTCTGAAGAACAGAATCTGAAAATGATTTTATGTTAAGCATTGTTTTGACTTTCAATCACCGTGAAAAAAGTTACATGAGATAATCATCTTAAAAAGTGGGAAGGTTTACTTTGGCTCATAATTCTGTTAGTGATATTCTATTTTCAGTTGACGTCTTCTCTTTTAGGCTTGCGGTGAGCAGTGTGTCATGATGAGCACATGGTGAACAAAGCTGCTTAGCTCAAGATGCCCAGGAAGCAAAGGGAGAAAGCAGAAAGGCAACGATCTAATTTCCCTTTGCTAGCTCCAACTGCAGAGGTCCCACCACTTTCCAAAACTGTCACAGTTGAAAAGTATGTTTTCAACACATGGGCTTTTGGGGGATATTCAGAAGTCACATTGTAGAAGGCATCACTTCTCTTCATTGTAATTGGAGTCACTGGAAATCTCAGCTCATCAATTCGATTTTTCAAGAGTGGGTAGGGGATACTTGCATTTTTTTCTGTCATACATGGTTTTGTATAAAGCATTGCCAGTCATCTAAAAGTATATCTATAGTCATTTCCTATATCTTTTCCTCATCATGACATACTTTAGTCAGAACTTCTTTTCTATATCCCCACTGACATTGGCTGATATCCAGCATGTACAGGATCAAGACTGGGAAACAAGATTAAAAGGAAATAAACAAAATAAAAAGCAGGAATATCTGCGTGGTGTCATTCATAGGGTCTGAGATCAAGTGCTCTTCAATATTCTTAAATTCATCTTTAGAATTTTCTTATGTTTGTTTTTTGATATACAACATACAATGTTCTCAATTTTAGTTAGTGGAAGGATGAGGGAAGATTCTATCTACTCTGTCTTGCCACAAACATAAAACTTACTTCTATTTTAATTTTTTATACTTTTTCAAATAATCTGTAAAGGTAAATATGAATTTTTTTCCATCTCTTAACAGTTATAATAATACCTCTGTACTTGGTGGTAGCGAATCTGAATTCTTGAGTTCTTAGTGTAACTTTAAATAGATAAATTTCTCTAAGGATTAAGCCCAATATCAAATCATTGGAAAATCAGTAGATTTCCAGTGATATGCTCCAAGTAACCTCTATAAAATGTGAATACATATTTCTAGCATTAATTAAGAGGCCTCCTTCCTGATTAAGAGAGGAGACTGTCTCATATTGTAGTCTCCCATCTAGGGAGATAGGAAATGTTGATATTTTGTTTTTTACCATGTTATTTAAATTATATAAGATTTAGTTTTAAAATTGAAATAGTTGTCATGCTACCTCACATACATACATTAGTGCTTATTCAATGCTGATGTTGTTTTCTTGTTGTTCATATTAAAATCATTTACTTTTATTTACTTGATCATTTCATTTTCCCAACAGTATTTTGATGTATAAAGCAGTCTGGCACTTTTTGAATAGAGTGGACCACGTGAAGGTTTCTGTAATCATTCAACAGTCAAGAAGAGACCCCAAATTATGAAAATCACCATTTTAGCTCTATGCTCCTTTGGGAATACAAACTTTATTTATAGCACTCTTCAAATTCCGGGTTTTTTTTTTTAATTGAGTAAGCATGTGAATGCTGTCTCAGAAGGATCACCATTAAATTAATGGTGGTAAAATACAGAAATATTGCCTTTATATCTTTTGGTTAGATGGTTGATGATCATGCTATCACTTTAGAAACACATGTAAAAATCAAACTTGACTATGCCCAATGAAAGTTTACTTGTTTTCTATGGACCAGTTTACTTGTTTTCTATGCTTAGTTGCCAGGACACTTAGAAGAACTTCATTATAAGAAAAAGAACAATTGATATCTACAAGTGAATATCATCAGAAGAAATAATTTTGAAAAGAATTGCACAGCAAAAAGTAAATATTGAACAGGTGGAGAACAAAATGTAAAAGTTGAAAGTATTTCCCATGTCTGAAGGATGAAGCATTCAACATGCTTTTTCTGATATCTTCACCCTTTTAGTCTCTCTCTTCCCACCTGAGGTTGAACCTTGGGGTTAGAAAGCTAGTACTGTATGCTTTATATAGGGAATTCCTTGGGAAATTTTCTGAAATGAAGAGTGGATGACTTCTTTTACAGGGGATATATTGCTAACTAAGTTTATGAGATTGGATTTTATGCACCATGTTCAAGAGTCCATCTCTAAGTTTCTTTTCACATAAGAAATAACTAGAGAAGCAGAGAAAATAACATTGCTGAGCAGGGGATATTTAAGAACATGATAAAAGGCAATGTTCAACTATAAAAGAGTCAAGATGGCAAATCATTGCATTATTTACCTCAACAAAGTGAAACAAAAGAGGAACTATATCGCGTGCGCACGCACACACACACACACTCACACACACACAGCACACAACACACTTACTCTATGGATAGGAAAAAAAAATCTCATTGTTATATAACTTTATTTTCCTTGCCAAGATGCAAAGAAATCTTGTGTCAATTTGGATCACCAGTAAATCTCACACCATTGAGAAGCTCCCAGGGATGATTTAGAGGAATGCTGGAGAAGGAATCTGCCTTATTCCTTGGTGGGCACTGACAGTTTGAGAATTCTTTCCCATGCTTCAAGAAGCACTGCATGAGTTTGTGAAAGTAGTTCACAAAGTGCTTTTATTCTGCAGGCCTACACCTGGGTACACATGCTACCTGCTGTGTTAAGTTCTGCAACAGGAAGGCTTTGCTTGTTTATTGGTGCAAACATGTGGGAATACAAAAAAAATAAAGCAACCCATTAGGAGGTGCCATAAAATTTTAATGATCCATCAACCTTGACAATGAAAGCAGTACTGAAAGCACAGGGCCCACCAAAAAGAATTCCAAAGCATACCTGAAGCTTTTGTGCAAAATGTGAGCTAGGAGGATCCTATTGTACTCAGAAATCAGATGTATTCCCCACTATTTTCAAGAGTGGTTTGTTAAACATTTCTCAAACTCTACTGCAAAGGTACAAGGGCAGGACAAAATCTCCCCTTAACTATTTCTTTTCAACTCTCACTATACTCTCTAGTTTAAAGTAAGAACAAATTTTTACCAGAGGAAGTAACTCCTAATGTGAACAACTTCTGAAGGAAAAAATAAATAGGAAATCAGTTCATTCCTATTATAACTCATGATTGAAAGACAGTGTTGAAAGAATATTGTATGAACAAGGGAGTCAAAACTCTCAGAGAGACAGTACCAGACACTAGGAAAAAATTTGAAAAATGTCTTAAAATTGACAGAATAAATCTTGGAGTTGGGAACTGTTGAGCCATAAGTTTTGCTGAGTTTAACTCAGTTAATCTTGGTAGTCCTTATTATGCCATTTCTACCGAAAGTGCTGTTTTTTCATGTAACACAGATGCTTGTATTATATACAGGGTATCTGTTTTTGATTAACCTTTTAAGTGTTCCATTTTTCATCATGGGTCCTGTATGAATATAGAATATGTCAGAGAAAGTCAAAAAAGTTCAAATTTCTCTTGAAAATTATGTTAACCCATTGAAATGAAATTCTATAGAAATTAAAAATTTCCATATCATATTCAATACTCATACACAGAATGTTACTATGTGGCTTCATTAAGAAAATGGATATAAGGAAGTGTGTAAGGCTGCCCTCTCTGGATGGTGCTCTGTGAAGAAACAAGCAGATGCATCTCTGGGGCCCTAGGCAATAACAGCATAGACTTAATCAAGGATACTGAGACAATGAAATGGCCTATCAAGAGGATCTGCTATGGCCAAGTGCTAGCCACATCCTTTGACAAGAGCTCATTCAGAAAGAATCAATTCAAATGTCATATACATAATGGTTGATACATTGTGTCAACTTGAGAAGTTTAGAAGCTTAACTAAGAGACTCAACAGGGGGCCAGGGCCCTCATTTTATAAAGATCCCGATCCTGTGCAAAAGGAAGGCAGGGTATGGTGTAAGTGTAAGGGACCCACCCTATGGTGGAGAACCTGCATAGAATATAAGGGAAGAAAAGAGGCTTGCTCCCTCCCCTTTTGCTGTTGTTGCTTTTGCCTCTTTGAACTATTGCCCCTTACCATGCTGCCCTGCCTTGGAGCCAGCTGATTATTGACTGAAAACACCACGAACTATGAGCTAAATAAACATTTTCTTCCTTAATTTGGGGGGTAGGGCATTTTCTCTCAGCAATGAGAAAAAAGTAACTAAGACTATGTATATATATATTATAAATGGGATACAATATTTAAGCAGTAAAAAAAAATCTATAGTCACTTCTTGTTGCTCATATGTATTTGTGCTTTTAAGTTTCACCTTTGGCAAGTTTAAAAGATCTCTTATTCACTCATATCATATGAAAAAATAAAATCTTTCACAACAATCATGTTTCATCTTTTCTAATATGTATTCTACAAATTTTGTAAGACTTCCACTGAAATGCCCATTGAGTGTGCCTCTCATACCTGGTTATTTTTGAAGGTAGAAACTTTAATCTCCTGTTTGTGTATTTTCTCTTGGTTCCTGAAGATGAACCCAAAATAGCAGTATTTTCTGAGTACTAAGTTATCCAATTTTAAATGTTCACCTTCTAGTTTTGCTTTTGTTTTGTTGTTGCATTGTTGTTTTGGTGGTGGTTATTCTTATTTATTCAAATCCAATATTTCTTTCCTACTGAAAATTAGGTTCTGCTCCTTTATGTTCCCTAAAAAATGAAACGAGTTGATGGCTTGTATGGATACATTCTTCATGGATGACAAGATAGAGAAGCTGTTTCACTGTTGTTAACATTAGTGTTCTTGTTTGACTATGAATTTCTTTACAATATCTAAAGGACCCTTAACAATATCTAATCTTTGGAGAAGTAATATCAGACCTCACTTGTTTACCTTCTTAAAAAAATTACTTGGATAAATTTATATTTCTGTATTTGCCCCTGATTGGTAGTTGCAATTTCAGATTTGAAATGATAAGCTTTCACTGTTTGTGTGTCCATAATTCAGAAATATCTTTAACTGTCACTGCATGAATATACAATATGTGTTTTCCAATCTCCTCTTGATACTTAGAGTAAACATTATAAAATTAAGTGAATTAAAGATGTTCTATTTAATTTGGCTTATTGAAAAATAGATGTTCATATAAGCTGAGTATTAGCAAATTTTCAAGAAAATGCAGTATTGAAGTTATGATAACTTTGGTGTGCCAGGAATATATTAAAAATTCAGAATCCATCTCAAAAGTGTTTTAAAATCCACCTTTTCATGATTAATGTGAAATTCTGACAAGTGATACTAGTTTAATAATTTTGGTTCAGTAAATATAGTGAGGTCATTTGGAATTATCAAGGTTAAATGTTAATGATATACACTTCTATCAATAAAAAAGCTTGGAGAAATTTGTATTTCATTAATAATATACACTTATAATCTATGAGTATATGTTTTGTAAACTTCTACCTGTATACTGATCAACAGGGTAGCACTAGTCTTCTATAATGCTTAAGATATTGTTTATAATCATGAAGAATATATATTTGCATTTAGCCAAATTGAATTGTTATTCTGATGAGCATTAATCAAACAACAGTTGCTTTTTTGAGTGTGTAAATGAAGATCATTTCCAAAACTTTTATGCAACTTTAAAAGCTGTGGATTTGTTACTAGAGTTCTACACCAGAGGACTGACTTGGACGGGCAATAGAGTAATTGATGACTCCTACTACCTAGGTTCCAAAGATAGTAGGTCTATCCACCTCCTAGGAAGCAGATATATAGAAAGAGACACAAAGCCTCAAAATCCCCTTCAAGCTGCCCCTATAAGGACATACCTTTCTTCTGATAAGCCACTTTCCCAAGGTGCTGCCCCCTCCGTTTGCTGCTATATGTACCTTTCACATATGGGCCTTGGAGAACATTCCAAATCCCAAGTGTAGCAGCTTGTTAAAAAGCACAAAGAACTTAGAACAATTTTCTCATTTGTTGGATAGGTCTATGAATTTGGACATGACACCACACCTCATACTTAACTAATCAGACTCTCTTAAAATCAAGTGCAATATTTTGGGTGGTATTTGGAATTGAATCAATGGCCTCTACTGAGTGACATCCACAATCTCTCTCCTCATATCTTCTGTCCTAATTGTAGACAATTCTAAGTCAATAAATCACCCCAGGTTTGCAGAAGGATCCTCCTGGCTCATTCTTCTAATATTACAAGAATATTCCTCAATGCCCGATCATGTCCAGTACTTAAAAGTGTTTCTTTCCTGAAAATCTCAGATATATAAAATTTTAAGCATCTGAGATAATTTACTGGAAAAAATATGCCATCCAAGTCCATCAGGAAACTGCCTGTGTGAAAATTTTCTGAAGCAGGGCCAGTCACCCAATGGGAGATGCCTATTAAAAACCTGACCACACATAGTACTCACAAAATAGAAAATCCTTGCTTACAGTGTAAAGTCAGCACCTCTAGCAAACAGCACTGTAATGTCTAAAAAGTGCCTGAAACTGAAGTTTTCTAGCTATGAAAATGTACTGAAAAAGAATGATTTCAATAAGCTTACTGCTACTCAATGAATTTTACATTATTGTCATCTTCCTATCGGGGACCTGGCCAAAATCCCCAACTGCCTGTGTGAGGGGTATGGTGAAAGGATGAAATAAGAAATAGAGAAAACTTTAGTAATACATGAAATGGGGCTGGGAGGTTCGTGTCTCAGGATGACCAGAGAAAAAGACACTCCAAGTCTACCACTATTTATTGGGTGTGTACAATGACAGGAGGAACTATCAGAAGACTCAAAGTTGGTGGAAGACTCAGAAGTCATTGACTCAGGGGGGAGTAGACAATCTTGGCATGACTCAAGAGGGCAGAAATGATGCCATGCTAAGAAGGATCTTGCCTTCGGAGTTTGTCTCTTTTTTTTCTCTTTATCTTCGTGGCTTTAGTTTAGTCTTAGTGAGTAGGAGAGGTTGGACAATCCCTAAAGAGTTAATGGGAAATCTCAAAAGGGTGATAAAAATAATCTCACTCCTCCATTTATCCCTTAGGGAAGTATGCAAAATTAGCCTTTGCGAATTTGTGGTCCCCAACAATCTACAAAGTGCCTGAAGTTTTCCAGCTATTGAAATGTACTGGAAAAGAATGGTTTCAACAGGCTTACCCCTCCTCAGTGACTTACATTACTGTCACCTTCTTGACTCAGTCACAGTTTCGTGTTTTGTTATGAGCTTGCTAGCTGTTTCAATGGCAACAGAATGTCTCAAGTAAATAAGGCAAGGGAAAGACAAAGTTGTAATACTATTTCAAAAGAGTTACAAAAAGGGAAATTATAGAAGTAAATGTAAATTATTTTCTCTATAAAAAGAAAAAGACTATTTTTCTCTGTCTCCTTTTCCTCAGAGTATTTCCTTAGAAGTATAATGAATCTGAGTACTTACACTAACTAATGGAAAATATACAAAGGTATCGAGGGATTAAGATCAGTCTCACAGTTTTACAAGGTAGAGATTTCCAAAGTCATAGTAAATAACTGGTAGATAGAAAACAATTATATCTAGAAATAACTCAGGGTTCTGTCTCCAGGGATAGAGGAAAGACTGCTACAAGTATCACCTTTGTCTTTCACAACGTAACAGAATTATTGTTTTTAAAATTTCTGTATAAATTATGCAAGATTTTATTTTCAACTATGGCCATTTTCCCTGCATTGTACATGCTTGTGATTGGTAATACTCAACAATAAATTGCGTCTGTTCTTTTCTCTGTATTGTTCAATAAGGGCATATTTGTTAGATAGGATTGTTTTAATTTCCAAATAAACACAAATATATAAGATATAGCATCCACTGCATGTTTTGTTTAGTGGTTTAGAAAAGATATTTTCTTTCTCTAGGGAAAAAAAAAAATATATATATATTTGAAAATTTTAAAGACAAAAAATAAATACAATGATACAGAATTTTAAAACAAAATAGTAGATTAGCAATGGTTAATATATTGTATACTATTATCGTGAAAGTATTTGCTCAGATTACAAGATACAGGCATGAAAAACTGATCAAACAATATAAGCACAAACTTTCTTTTCAATAGGCTAATAGAAATTAGTTGTATAATCATCTTAGCTGTCTTGTATGATAGCCACTCTTTCTGGGCTGAGATGAAATCTCAGTGTTGCTTTAATTTGCATTTCACAAATGACCAAGGATGTTGAACATTTTTTTCATATATTTATTTGTCATTTGCATTTCAACATCTGAGAAGTGTTTATTCATCTCAGATGGTCATTTTTGGATAGGGTTTTTGAATTTGAGGGAGCCTGGGTTTGTTTTGTTTTTTTTTTTTTTTTTCATTTTTTAATATATTCTAGATCGAAGTCCTTTGTCTGAAGGACAGTTGACTAAATTTTTTTCCCAATCTGTGGGTTGTCTTTTTATTCTGTTGGTGATTTTTTTGATGTGCAAAAACCTTTTAATAAAATAAGATCCCAGTTGTTGATTCTTTGAAGTACTTCCTGTAAAGTTTAGGTTTTGTTCCTAAACTCTCAGCTTACCCTTATATCTTCAAGATTTCTACCTATTTACTCTTCCAATAGATTCAATGTTCCTGTTTTAGCATTTAGATCTTTGATTCATTTTGACTTCAGTGCATGGTGATAGACATGGGTCTACTTTTAGTCTTTGGCATGTGGAAAGCCAATCTTTCCCACACAATTTATTAAAGATGATATCTTTCTTCTACTCAACATGTTTAGCCCTTTGCGAATGATAAAGTGGTTGAGCACGTTTGTAGTTGTGTCTGCATCTTCTAATTTATTCAAGTGATCCTCAGCTCTGCCTTTCAGCCAGTATCATGCTGATTTTATCAAAGCAGCTTTGTAGTATAATTTCAAGTCAAGGATTGTGATGCCTCCTGACTTGCATTTTTTGCCCAGGATTGTCTTTGAGATTCTAGGTCTCTTTTGCTTCCAAATGAATTTAGGAATGTTTTCGCTAGATCTGTGAGGTATGCTAATGGTATTTTGATCAGGATTGCATTCAATTTGTATAACAGTTTTGAGAGTATGACCATTTTCACAAGGTTGGTTCTTCACATCCATGAGAAAGAAATATCTTTGCATTTTCTGCTTACCTGTTCAACCTCCTTTTTCAGAGTACTGTTATTTTCAGTACATAGCTCTTTCACTTCCTTTGTTAGGTTGATTCCTAAGTATTTCATTTTTTGGTTGCTACTGCAAAAGGTGTTGTTTCTCTAATTTCTCTCCCCAAGAGTTTGTTGTTTCTTTACAGGAGTGATATTGATTTTTGAAAGTTGGTTTTATATCCAGCTACACTACTGAATTTGGTTATTAAATCTAGAAGTATATTGGTGGAGTTTTGCAGGATTTTTATGTAGAATATCATGTCATCTGTGAATAATGATAATTTAGCTTTTTCCTTTCCTATCCTTATTCCTTTTATTTCTCTTTCTTGTCTAATTGCTCTGACTAATGTTTTTAGAACTATACTGAATAGGAGTGGTCATGGTGGACATCTTTCTTTTGTTTTTGGTTTCAGAGTGAAAGGACTGGGGACAGAACCAAACAGATACCAACATCCCACTCTTAATTGGGAAGTTATGATCTTGATACAGACACAAGCCAAGAACCTCCTACACACAGACAGCATCCCTGAAGAATATACTTTTCCTAGAAAGGCTTTGATACTACTGATATAGTTACATACTACAAAAACTCACATGGATCAACACAGGAAAAAGAAATGTTGCTTGAAATAGAAAATGACAAGATGCAGAAGCAAAATGCAATCTCAGACCTCTAGCCCACCCGGAAGGAATTCAGGATATATCCACATACAAGAAATTGGAGGACACACACCTGAAATTTTTGAAATGATCACATTTGAAGTAAAGAAACAAAGCCATGACATGATAGAGGAAATCATATTAGAAATAATCTCTCAGGTAAAATAAGAAATGATAATCATAATGAAAGAATTGCTCAGCATATCTAGGGAAGATATAGTTTTTTAAAAAGGGTAAATTTTTAAAAAGTATCACACCCTCCTCAACTTAGTCATAAAGTTTTGCACATTATTTTAAATGAAATAATGAACATTACATTTCATTAATAAATAATTTTACATATAAATCAAAAGTAAAACTATAAATTATTTTAACACAATTATCATACATTATATTATTAATAAGCACATGATATAATATAATAATACACTGATATATTTTTTCAATTTTCCTTAGGTTTTTGTAGTTTAATCTTAAATTTTAATAGTGTAGTTTATTTCCAATTTATATATTCTAATTGTGTGTTCTATAATCTGACTTCCTCAGTAAATGAATGGCATATTTGGAATGATACTGCATTTTTATTGACAATTTCTTAATTGTTGAATTCTGCTTAGATGATATTATTGAACCCAAAGGATTTCTAAAATTTATGTTAATATTTTTATGTAAACAATAGCATGCTATTATTATATATCCTAACTCATCCTGCATATAGTATTTTCTAAACATACATGAATTACATACTTTAATTTTATCTTTATATATTCTAAATTAAATTCATTTAATTTTATCTTTATATATTCTGAATTACATTCATATGTTAAAATCATGTAAGTTTTATTGAGGAATAAATTTTTGTGATTACCATTTTTAGTACCTTTCTTTATCAAAGGAATTTATTTAAAAAACTTGATGAAATTTATTTACTATCTGTTTTTATGAGACTCCTAAAAAGTTTGTCATATTCCTATAAAGGAATGTCGTATGATACACGATATGCATAGGTATCTTGTACTTTATTCTTTTTGTTTAGGTTTCTCTTATTATTCTCTCTGACATCAAGAAACTGTGTATTACAAATGCAAAGGCAGCTATGCTCTTTGCTTTCTTTCCCATGTAATATAAAGTTTCTGTAAAAAACATTGTGTTTCTTTTATTTATTATTTGAACGAGTCACTGGTGAAATCATGCTTATTAATTTTATGTTTTCTGTGTCAGCACAAATATGGGGATATAGTCATTCATCATTTACTTAGAAAACATGACTTAGGAAATGTTTTAAATATGAAGCTATGTAATGCTCTTCCATGTTAAAAAAACAAAACAAAACAAACCCTTATGTCTTTTTATTTCTTTATGTTTATTATGTCTTTTTATTGTTTTACATTTCTTTTTATTTTAATCATAATTTCCTCAAACTGTTTGCTGTATCACAATCAATATATTTTAGTATATTATACATCCATGATTTATGTCTCAAATTTTTAAAGTTCATTTATTTTTCTTTTTGTTCTGTTAGGAGATATTTCCTCCCAGGGAAGCACTTACATTATGTTTGTATTCAACTCTGGTGAAGTGCAACTTATATAGGTTACAATCACTAGATCATAAGTATTTAGTTCAATGAAGTTTGACAATTATATATACTTTTTATAATCATTGGAAGGAAGACATAAACATTTCACACTTTTGATGAGCCGTGGGGAAAAGTTGGCAGGTGGTACTGTGGGAGGGGCTTCCTTTGATTTAATTCCTCATGCTAGAAAATGTGGAGCTGTTAACAGCACAAAGTATTCTAGCTTCCCTTACCCCATCTGTCAAATTCTTCCTGTTTTTACCACTCCACCAGAAAAAGAACAAACACTGGTCTCCTTTCTTTAATGAGAAGCTTGTTAGTTTTTTAAAATTTGCTTATTTTACATTTCTTTTTGTCTACATTTCTCAGTTGGATTTTTTAACTGAACGTTTTTTCTTTCTGTTGCCTGTGGTAAAGTGCTGATCTCTTGTCATTGTGTACATCTTAACTAGAAGCCAACCAACTAATTAGAGTCACAATGGTTTTTTAAAACTAAGTTTGATATCCACGCTGCATCTCATGTCTACCGTCCAGCATTACGTACCAGTTTTCAACCTCGAAACAAATTTTCTCATGTTATTCTTTCACAAAATTCATTCAATTATTATATTTATTTCATTTTAAAATTTTCTCACATACCTTTCCTAGTAATGCCAGTATCTGTTTCATTGTTTTATCTATGTATTTTCCTCCCATGTGCTATCCAGTCATATTTAAAAGTCATACCTTGGTTAGATCCACTAGGATGCTCGACATTGAATATTTCAAAATAACCAATCAAAGAAAGAGATCAGCAAAATGCAACCACATGAACATTCACAAGATTCAGGGGGCCTATGAGATCAAAAACATGAAAATACTAGTGTATTTCCAAGTAGAAGGAAGCAGTAATTAGTTTAATGTGATCCATCCAACTGATAAAGACCCTGGATTCAGGTTAAGTGATAGTATATACTGTACCGAAAGTGGAAAGCCTAGCTGATGAAAGAAAAAAAAACACATCCTTTTTGTCTTAGTATTTTTGAAGTGCCATAACGAAATACTAAAGACCGTGTTTAAAAAAAAAAATTGATTTTGTTATACTTCCTGAGGCTTTAAGCTTGAGATGTGAGTGGTTTCATACCTAGTTTCCCGGGAGACCTCTAGGCACCTGTCATCTTGCTGTGTACAGATGACGTGCAGATGTGCATACAAGGCTTACTAGAAAGAGCAAGAGTGGAAGTTAGGGTGAGAATGAGAAGGGGAAGGTCAAGCGCCTCCAGGGGTTCTTCATACACAGATGCTAAATCTATAATATTAAGGAACATCTTATTATTATATTTAACTTTAATTACTTCTTTGCAGACCATCTCTGCAAATAGGGTCACACCAAAGTCAGTGTTTCTCCCTATGGATTTTGGTGGGACATAGTCCAACTCATATCATCATGTTGGCATTCAAATGCAAAATATCTTGCTATGGTAGTGTTGGTCATGAGAAAAGTCCTGTACTACTTCCGTCTGTCATCTCATGCCTTGGTCAAAACCCATGGTCAATGGAAATTCTTCTCTAGCTAAGAAATTAATCCTGGTTGCCCAGTAAAAGCACATTTGCTTTTTCTGCAAATGGGTACAGCACTTTTATCAATGACAAAGTAAATAAAAATTAGATTTACTGTGCATATATTGATAACTTATAAAAGTTTACTAATTTACATTGCTGAAAAAAATTAGCCATACTTGCTGTGGTAAAATATTTGACTATTTAACTTTATAATTTTACAAAGATAGTTATAAGACATTTTAATATTTTCATAAATAGAACCAGGGCACTGATAAAACTTGAATTTCACTGATTATAGATCTATTTTAATGGATATATTAAATAATGATAGTTTGGATTTACTTTTTATTGACTTTATCAAAACCTTTCTGAAACAGGTATCTTTATTTTCCAAACTTTATATGTGTAGAGACTGTCTCAAAAGAGTAATGTTTTTTTCAACAAACAAATATTGCAATTAGGATTTGTATTCAAACAGTCTAATTTCTGAGTTCATATTCTTAATCTCTATGCAATACTCTCTCTCAGAATAAGGCTTGTTACTATTTATAAAAGTCATGCAATGTTTTATATTATCATAATTTATTATATTTTAAGAAAATAAATTCAGATATTAATGGTTAAAACCAAATACAGTTTTTTTCTGTAACTTTAATACATCAATTTTATTAGTCAGTTTCCCCACTGATGGGACAATTTACTTGACACCAAAAACTTTAAGCAAAAGAGGCCTATTTTGTTCCCTACTTCAGAGGATTCAGATTACAGTTGACTGGCTCCACGTAACAGGTATCTTGGTGGAAAAACTTGGCATAACCAACATGCTTACTTGGTGCATGGCAGCAGGAAGCAGTGCAGGTCCAGAGCAGCAGAAAAGAAGGGGACCAGAAACACACCGTACCCTCAGTCAGGCCTCCCCGACCACCAAGTCACATCCAGAAGTGTCCTTCCTCAATTCTCATGCAGATCCCAAAGCCAATTCAGGTTTGCAATCTTACCAAAGCACTGTATGCTCCCACTCCTCAACTTGTAACCCAAATGCATCTTCTTAAAGCATATTTGATATCAAAGTAATCAATGTAATTCTGCCTAACATTATATAACAATTCTCTATTTAATCAAAAACACAACATTTCTTCCCATCTCAATAATGCCAGCATTTTTCAAAAGTCTAAGTCAAACACATTTCTGATACTAAAGGTGAACTCAATTGTGAGTCTCTGTAAAACTCGAAAACAGGTCTTATAATGCCAACACACAATGGCACAGGATAAACATTCTCTTTCCTGATGAAAGGAATAGTGGAATATCAAAGAATCAGAGCAAAACAAGACCAAAATCTAGCAAGGCAAACATGAAATCTTGATGCTCCATGCTTGGGATCCTGTGTACACGGTGCTGACATCAGATCCAGAAGACTTAGGCAGTGTTTCCCCTTTTGCCGCGCTGGTTCCAGCCAGCACGTTTACTTTCGCTGGCTCTTGTCTTGATCTTCAGCTTTTCTTGGCAGATATTCCATATTCCTGGCAACTACAAATTTCCGGGATCTCCATTATACTTGTTTTCATTCCCACAGCTTCAGGTACTGCCCTCCCTGGTGCTCCTTGTCTGGCTCCTGGGCCTTTCTTTGCTATGTGAGTGGAAGCCTCTCTGTCTCCACAATAGTTACAGATGGACGACAGCAAAGACTGCTTCCAGCCAAAGAAGTATCCAGGTCCACACAGACCATGCTTTCAGTAGCCTCTGAGTATCAGGACTACTGAGCACAGTGAAATGAACCCCAGGTCACCAGGGCCTTAGGAGGCCCTGCTCAAGCAGAAAGCCCATGGAAGCCTGCTCCATGAAAGATACGCACACTTTTGCAAATTTGAGCCTGATATGAATGAACACTTTCTGATTTCTGAGATAAACACAAGGCATCTTTCTTCTCATCCTTGTGCAAAGTATTTGTTTTCTTTATGATAGTACTAATCTCTTCAGCATCTAACCACCTTTGGTCTCAACACTGCAGCTCATTTCTTTTGGAGAAAAATGTAAGTTTTGCAAGTTGTCTTGCTCTGCTTTTGGCCCTTGATTTTCACTATAAATCTGGTTAAACACTTCCACTAGTATCAGTGCCACAACCTTACTATTGGGCTCCATTGCACTTTCATTTTCCAGATCAACTTGTCCCCTATCCTTAAATACAAGCCTTCAAAAATTCTAAAACCATATGTAAACGGTAGACAAGTTTTTGCCAATGTGGGACATCCACGCACTTTAAGCCATTTGACAACAGAGTCCTTGCTCCTAACTGAAACATCGTGAGTCTGGCCTCTAGTGTCTAAATTCCTAGAAGGATTCCGGCCCTCTGAGATCCAACCAGAGTTCCCATCAAGCTCAGGTTACAGCATTCTAGGGCACCCCCTGTGCACACCTTCCAACCTTTCCAACTTTCTGCAAAACAGTTCCAAAGGCTTCTAAACCATATAGTAAGACACAGTCACAGCAACAACCCTCTTCCTTGTACCATTATTCTGTATTAGTTATCTTTACTGTTTTGGAGACATAAACCTTGACACACACGATTTAAAGAGGAGTGCTTTAGTTTAGCTCTAATTTCCACAGGATTCTGTCCATGCTTGCTGGCTTCAAGGCAGAAATATAATGGCCAAGAGAATGATATAAAAGTTACTTATTTGATGTTTGCTGGCAACCAGAGCAGGGGACAGGCATAGAGAGGAAGGGACCAGGGACCACACGTAGTACTGAGAGTCACGCTTGCGTCACACATCCAGACACACACAGATCTGTGCTTTGCTAATCCCCTAGGTGGCTCTCAAGTCAATGAAGTTGACGGTCTCAGCTGTCACACTGATCGTTAACTTTGACAAAAGTAGGAACCACTGAAGAGCCCCTTATTGTTATATTTTAGTCAGTTGTATGACTATTTTCTGACAATTTGGAATGCCGTTTCATTTTCCTTTTTCTGCAGTTATTGCTTTAGTGACTTCATGAATGTCTTTTTATTTTTGAAAGTGAAGAATTAATTCATACCATACTGAACTGTTTTAAATTAGTATATTTGGAAGCTATTATTCGGTTCTCTCTGCCTAAATGATAACAATAATTTGTAGGTTTTATAGGTGGTGCCAAAAAGGACACAATTTTAAACAAATCTTAATTAGCAGACACTCATCTACTATTCTTCTATACTATTGAACAGTAATAAAGTACTTTAAAGCCTGTAATTGAAAGTTTGCACTATAGCTACCACAATTCCTGCTGCCATGATTAATGTTTATGAGATCATTTATGTTACCTATACTGTTTAAGTTGTACTGTGGCACTGCCAATATCTTGGTCTACCTTGATCCCATACAGGTTCTGCTCTATAATATGTTACAACTCAGTTAAAATTGGCTGCAGCATTTTTTTTTTTTCTGAAATCACAGAAAGGAAACAGTACCAAATATCACAGAGTGATTAATACAGAATATCTGTGAAGGTGCTGGAGAGGAAGAGTACAATTACCCACAATTTGTAAGTTCAGCAGATTACAGTGCTAAGGCTGGTGGTATACATGAAAACAAACAAAAAAAAAAGGAATCATTCTGAAGAATTTTACTTTTCAACAGTTTGTTGCTTGCTTTTCTTTGCCAGGCCTTTGTTTTCTTTCAGGTACTGAGAATTATCTTTGGAAACTTATGATTCTTTAATGTTTTACACAGTTAATGACACTTGATTAAAGTCTATAAAAACTATAGTACATTTTAAAGAACATAAAGTATCTAATTTGCTAACATTTATATTGGGAATGTCTGCTGTGGAGAAGAAACATGCGATTTCAATTCCCACCCATTTTATATAATAGATAAAATTAATGAATTTAATATTTTTAGCTTAAATTTTGAATACCCAAAACAGTTACATTTCAATTTCTATTTGCTGAATATTAAAGAAATGAAAATTAAGTACCTCTATAATAAAATATAATACATAATAAATGCACATGTAAGTACAGATGTATGTTCATATACACACAGAAATTTTGTTGCACAAAATCAAGAACACAAAAATAGTAAGCAGTATATTAGATGCCATTACTTGGAAATTCTATAGCTTTGTTCATGTCATTTAATACCTATGAGTACAGTATATTTTCATATTCTGACAAGGTTTTAACTATTTAAAAGAAGTACATATTTTTATTTTAGGGTAGTCACATCATATGTGTAGTACATAGAATAAAAAATACTGTACATTTATTAAGCATTTCCTGTTATATAACTGTAAATATCATGAATACAAAACACCAACAGGTAATTTTGATTATTGATGGGGGATGAAATATTTGATTATTTGTGTACTATCTTTCAAATAATTTTCTTTTACAACATGCCTGAAATCTAATTTCACTCCAACTATATATATATATATATATATGTATGTATAATATATATATATATCTTCTTTCCATTTGGTTGCACAATATTTATGCTAATTTTAAATTCTAAGATAGGTATTATATTTCAAAACTAGTAATGAGATATTGAAGGACAGTCAGTAGTCACTTCACCCAGATTATGCTAACAATCTTTATTTACCTTTTTCTGGAATCCATGTGCCTATATATTTGTCACTAAGATTTCCATAATAAAATCCTGATCTCCTTACATTAAAAATGATCCCTGTAATTCTAATATGGATCTATGTATTTAAAAATATAAATCCTATATTTCAGCTGTACCATCCAGGAGTATATTGCTCAGATACGATGTTTTAGAAGTAGCTATTGAATGGGCCACAGGAATTTGAGTATAGAATAGAAGCATGTGCTTCTCATACAGGCAATATTCTGCTGCTTTAGAAAAATATCATTACCTTCATTTTACATAAGTACATACAGTTAATTAAAATGTTATGTTATTAGCACTGGAATCATTTTATCATTGGTTACAGTTGAGTTTGAAAAGTCAAATGGGAATATGTTTAAATTTTATTCCTCTAACCAAGAACATTATACATTCCTTATTGAGGAATCAACACAAAGATGTTTTCTATTTCATTTTATTTAGTCACAAGAAACAAATTTTTTTTGCAGATTTGAAATAATTTATATCTTGCTTCCAGCTAAGAAATCTAGTTTTTTCCAATCTCTTGCTAAAATCTATTAAATCAAAGTAACTTTTTATTTAAAATTTGATAATAAATTACCAGTGTTTGTAGTAGTAGAATTTTGCTATTTTTCATTTTGTTTACTAGCTATATGCTTAAGTACAAGTTTATCTAGTTCAATAGTAGACACCAAGCACCTATTATTGAATAAATAATGGTGTAGTTATTTAAAGAATTTATTTATAATTAAGAATTGATTTTAAAATCTATACAAATTATTTTAGTTGACAACAACACTGAATTGAACATCGATTCTATCTAAGCAAGTAAAATACTGCACACAATTCAATGTATTTTGTTGTCATACTCAATGGGTAAATGAGTAAATCTGCTTTCATATTTGTACCTGATAAGCACATTCGGTGAAATTATTTTGTTTTCCTATGAAGCAGTATACTTGTATGAGGTGAGATAAACCTGGAGGAAAATAAATAAAAAGTTTTATAAGTTATGGAATTTTTAAAAAAATAGATGATAAAATGTTAAAGTGTAATGATTATAACTAGTTTTAAAAATTTTTCTATGTGTCATAAGTGAAATCACTTGAAGCTCAGTGCCTAGATACAATTGTATGCATTGTACACAATGTCTTCTGTGCTCTGGAATTGTCACCCTCTATGACTGGATTTTATGCCATTGTCTTCTCTGATCACCACCTCTCCACTCTTTCTTCTCCTTCCCTTACTTCTGCTCTAATCTCACCGTCCCCTTCTGTTTCTCATAGGTTTGGTGAGGAATAGTTTGTGTGTAACATTATAGTCTACACTATATCTCAGATAGTACCATACTACAGAACATTAGTGGACCAGAAATTTCAGTGAGTTAATTGGTACCTGAAGTTTTTGAGAAGTGTATCTCCTTGCCCAATTTCTAAAAAGTTACTTCTGGTCTTCTAGAATTAGTCAACTTAATACTTCATGGTATTGGACAAATGTGTCATTTTCAGGAACAAAACAATCAAGCTTTAAATTGACAAATTGTGACTCAGTAAAGGAGAGGTGATAAATGTCAAAGTATACTTTTTGTCCTACAAATTAAAGAAAATGAATACTTGTAAAATTCAGAAAAAATAAAGTAAAAATATGTGCCTCTTTAGCTATATGCAGGGACCAGATGCAATGCAACTTTTCTGTAGTTTGTATTATAGTTATTGAAATACAACTGGAATCAGAGTCTGGCAGTTCACAAATACCCATCTGTGCTCTGTGTAATCCAACTGGGTGATTGAAAAGGTTGTGATAATACTTACTGAACACTGCTTCTTTCACAGTGTTTGTAGTACTACTTTCTGCAATTCCGGTGGCCTCTGGATGACCCTTTCTGCCATAAGGAGATGTATTCAGAGTTTCCTTGAGAAAATTATGCCAAGTGTTGAGTATTTGAGTCACACATGCATGAAATGATAAAAGACAAAGTAAAAGAGATCCTGTGAGCATACTGGGGCTTTAGACTTCAGATTGGGTCAAAATGTTATCATTGAATGCCTACTATCTTCCATTTTGAGTAGAGAATCTGGAAAAATTTTAGGCCTCAAGAATTTAGTCTAGGGCTGGGAATACAACTCAGTGGCACAGCGCCTGACTGGCAACTGCAAGGTCCTGACTTCTATTTCCCAAAACAAAACAATAACAACAAAAAAAGTTTATGCAAGAATTTATTCTGAATCCATCATGTTTGTCTAAAATACCTGAAAAGATGCAGCATTTTCATTTGTCCAGTCTCTGGTTACAGTAGTAATTAGCTGTCCATGCCTTTGAAGTACTGAACATTAATTCTAACAGAGATGAAGATTTATTCTTCAAGGGACTATATCTCTACTATTCTCTTTTCCTGAGTGGACTTTAGTCAAAGAAAAGACTTAAATGAAAGACTGTAACAGTTATCCTTCTTAGCTTATACTGATCATGTTAGAAAGAACTTGTCTGCACAGGTAAGGCTGGTCTTCTTATTTCAGAGTAATCATATGTTTGAGGCTTCCTCCACATGAAGGTTAGGCTGAGGTAGAAATAGTCTCCCGGACATGCATGATAGACTGTGGCTAATATTAAACAAATATCTGCATGGGAACCTGGTTATCCTCAGAGAGAGCAGTTCACAGCACAGGACAGAAACTTTAGTACTTTTATGAACTAGCCTCACAAGAAATACCTGATATTTCCATTATATTTTACTTGCTATAGAGTCCAAGATAAAAGGAGAATGAACATCAAAAGGCATGAACAACAAGGTGTGAATCACTGAGGAACATTTTGAAACCTAAGCAACTGCCAGAGAACTGTACACATCCAACCTTCTATCTGCAAGATCAAGGTGGAGAGAGAGTTTGAGTATGAAACATGTCACATCCAATCCTTGAGAATGTTTCATAATATAAGCCCAGTTCTGAATCAGACAAGGTCCAAATGAGAGCCAGAAATGGAACTTTAAAATCTTTTTTCCAGGTTAGAACTTGAATCCATGACTTCAGACACGCTAAGCAGAAGTTCTATGCTTGAGTAACAGCCCTTGCCTTTGAAAATGAATTTTAACATAAATACATATAAACTATGTGCCTTAGTTACTTTTGTCTCATTGCTGAGACAAAATGCCTCACACCCAAAGTCAAAGGGGAAAGGTTTATTTAGCTCACAGTTGTGGAAGTTTCATTCCATAACTAGTTGGCTCCAAGGAAGGGTGGCATATAGCAGAGGGCAACAGGTCATGGCAGCGGAAGACAGCAAAAACAACAGGGAAGAGAGCGAGTGAGGCAAACCTCTTTCTGTCCCTGCATTATATCCCGTTTCCTGTGATTTGGGTGGTGCCAGTCTAATCAGTGGATTGATCCAGCAATCGCCCAACCCTAATCTCAGCACCCTTAATCCCAGCATTGTACCAAGAGTCAGTCACAATCTAGATTCAGCCACCTCTGAAAAGACTGCATGAGGCTTTGGGGAGACATCTAGACACAAACCATAATGCTATGATGTGAAGACCCGAACAGTAGACTGGTGCACACCAAACTCTCATAGAAGTAGATGTGCTACAAAAGTAGCACTAAATGAATTTGCAAATGAAAGAAAGTGGTGAGAGTTATTAAAAGTAAAATAATAGAGGTGGGGTCAAGTGGGGGGAGCTCAGGCCTCTGAGAACATTGGTGACTTTGAGACTGAAGAAGGGTCCTACAGTGACAAGATTCAGAACTTGATTGCAGGCTACCAATTTGCTGGCACTGCTTTCCACGGGGATGTGATTATGCTGGTTTGACTGTTATCCACAGTGAATTCATTGTTCCTTCCCTATAATACACTGATATGAGGAGAGTAGTATTTTTGTTGAACTTTACCACATTGGACAATTGTGGCATCTCCATATATTTTCTGTGTTCTGTCACCATGTAGTTACTACAGAGATGCTCACTGTCTTTCTCTACATGATACCTGCAGACCTGGACACCATCAGCATCTCCATGCCGTGTGTGGGATGGATTAGACAGACAACACCAGAAACTCTTGGCTGGACACATCCCCGGAACTTCGTCGGGAATTGTGTTGTTGCCTGAGTCTGCATGTGTTCTGCTCCCTGTCAGAACCTACAGGAATCTCTCTTTTCCCCTTGCTATCTGAAAAGATTTCTTATGAGGTAGAATCTTTAAACTCCTGCTTATGTCTTCAAGACAACTCACCTCCTTCTATAGTACCTTTACTTTTCCTTTTGCATACTCTGTAGATGATATATAAGTTTCAATGTATTTGGTTTTCCAAATCAAAGCCATAAATTCATGTGAGCTTGGACTTTTTCCTAGTACCACAACGTTTTAAACAAGGACATACTGCTTTCACTGTTTTTATCTTGGGGAGAGAACTTAACCTTTCATCAGACCTCTTTTATTTCTATATTATAGTGGAAAATACTTATTATGAATGTTTGGTAGATTAAATAAATCGATGTAAAATTACATGAATATGTATATGTACTATTGTTTAATTGGCATAAAGATAATAATTATCATTATTATCCTCATGAGTAGGGATTGTGAGCAAAATATTGAAACCTAAGTTTTAATTTATGGAAATATGTAGCCATATATTTACACAGGTGACATTTGTAAAGGAAAATAGGTTTGATTAGTATACAGGTATTTTGATAAATATATAAAAGCAGTCATGATAATTTATAGTAAATAAGGCATTGCAAATTGAAAACTGCAAAATTGTCTCAATTTTCCAATTTGGTTTTTCCAATGAGTTCTTATTTTGGTAATTGTATTGATGCAATAATTTGACTTAAGTATAAAAGAAGGCAAAATAAAATCATTACTAGATTTTTCTAAAATAGTTTTTTTACAATGCTTAAAAGATCATTTATTCTACAATGATTTTACATGTGATGCCACAATATGTATAAATCTATCTATAAAAATCACAGGGAAATCTGTTTTGATTATTTTTTATTTTCACTTTAGGCTTTATGCATTGTTCATACCAACCATGCAAACAATTTAACATGCATCATCTGAGAGCATCAGGGAAGAAGTGCACTGACTTTGCAATGTGAAATTGCATAAAAGGAAATGAATAAGAAGGAATTAACCATACAGTAATAGTATCCATCTGTCCACATGGGACTTGACACCACTAAGAATATAAGCAGAGTTGAAGAGCGCTGTCTTTTAAAGGGTTATGTAATACATAGGTTTAATTTAAAATATTTGTTTTTGAGAAAGAGTACTTTGAAAACACTGAAGTGTTTTGATTACGTTTCTACTTTTTTCAAATAAGCTTGTTGAATGTAATTACATTTATACAGTAATAATAAATTTTGTAAAGAATTCATAAAGATTTACATTTTAATTTTCATCCACACACCAACATACAAACACATACATATAAACTAATAGAATCATTGGGGCACACAATTTTAGTGAAAGATAGCATTTTCCTCCATGAAGTTCAGCAATTAAAACATGAACCAACTCTGCACCATAAATATGCACTAATTTAAAATTCAGCTGCATAAGTTCATATTTTTGAAAAGGGTTTGATCCTATTATTATTTCTGCCTTGGAGAACTCTAATATTTTATTAGAAATGAATCGCAATGAAATACAGATTAGAGGTACATTAGGAAGGCACACACTTGTAATAGACCTCGGAAGAGTACATGAGTTCATTTACAGACACAAAAGAATGATGTGAGGGGAGAAAATCTTATAAGATTTGTGCAAAAATTCCAAAGGAGAAAGTAATTCAGTTTTCAAGATTTTTGTTGTGAAACAATTAGAAATGAAAAAATATAAAGCTTCAATTCAAATGGCAGTGAGATTGCAATTTAGCTTAAAATCATATGTCTAGTATCAGAGAAAGAACTTCAGCATATAATTTTATACTCCATCGTTTGTCCTTCACTTTAAACTCCAACTCCAAAGAATATCCCACGTTGAATGTAACCATTGTGTAATGCAAACATGTGTTAATAAAAATTTAAAATTGCAAAAAACACATGATTCAAAACTGTTTCAACTGCATTCATTTTGTCACTATGAGAAACCCGCTTCAATAAGAAAGAGCACGAATACTAGGGAAAATTGAAAACACAGAGGTTATGACCGAGACAAGGTGAAAAGAGGAGAATGTTATTCACAAGCTTCCCAAAGCAAAAAAAAAAATCATATTGCTGCTTCTATTCAAGATATAGTAGGATCACAGCATATGAAAGAAAAAATAAATTGCTAATAAATAAAACACGAACCACACATTGTATATTTGTAGTACAATCTATATATAACTATATGAACAACATACTACATACTGTATATGTAATATTTGTGTGTGAGTGTGTGTGTTTGTGTGTGTATGTGTGTTCTCTACTATTTTCCATGTCATTTTATCTACCTGGGAAACTTTCTTCCATCTACAATTCATCTAATTCTTTCAAAAAGGTTTGGTAAGTGTCTCTTTTGGAATTCTTTCTGAAAGCTCCCCTTTTTCTGCAGGCTCAATTAGGAATTTAAATTCTTTATGATGTTGCAACATATATTTTGTGCCTATTTTCATATCTATGTTATGATGGTAATTTACTTGCAAGTTACTGAAGTTGTGACTTCTTCAATAAAATATCTACTATTAGAGTCAAAATATATGGTTTGCTCATCACTTGACCATGCAAGAAATTGTTTAGAAGTTAGAAATATTACTTTCCTTCAGAGAGATGGCTGCAGTTAATACAAACTCCAATATCTCACTGGGTTTTTAAATAATGAAGTTAATTCTTTTGTATAAAATACAATAGATTGTTGGAGATGTTTACTATGCACTGTTGTTTAGATATTGACCAATGAAGAAAATTCCTCCTTGAGTATGGGTACTAGAACTGACTTCCAACCACCAGACAGAAAGACTAATGTGCAGATTGTATATTAGTGATAGCATTGACAAGCCTGAAGTAATGTGATACCGTGGTTATGATTTCATTGCTCATAATGTAGCCTAATGGCCAAAATGAAATGTAAAGTGGAGAAGTGGGCTGATATTTAACATTCCAAAGTTATGTTTTATCTCTGGGTTTTCCCCCAGAACTTCATACTATCACGGGGGTGAGGCTGGACTTTTGGAGGCAACTGACTCCAGAGTTTGTGATTGGCTCATTGTCTAGTGCTGGGACTGATGGTGTGAATGCTACACCCACCCAAGGGTGGGTAGCCAGAATACATTATCAGAAAGAAAAACAGGTTTGCTCCTTCCTTTTTGTGCCTGTTGCTTTTGCTGTCTTCTGTAACCGTGACCTGCTTCCCCTCTGCCGTGTGCCACCCTGCCTTGGAGCCAGCAGATTATGGACTGAAACCTTCATAAACTGTGAGCTAAATAAATCTTTCCTTTTTAACTTCGGGTGCTGAGCATTTCATCTCAGCAACAAGAGAAAATTAACTAAAACAAACAGGGTAAAAGGAGAAAAGCTTCCTCCCAGAAGTGTGTTGTAAGTAGTAGTAGAATAAATGAATAAATGAAAGCATTGAATTAATATGAGTAAATACTTAGTCAAAAAGTTCAAGTTTCTATAGAATTTTAGCTTTTTGTCAATTTTTCCAACATATTTATCTGTTCTATCTTATTTTATTGGAATGTTTGCAATACATAACTATTACATTTATACTGAGGCACAGTACATGTACATACTGCATAATGCCTTTTTACTTCTGTTTCAGCTTCCCATTCATCATCTCTCCTCATCCACTGAAGCCCTTCCCATATCCTTACAGTCTGTCTCCATGTTTGCTATCATTTTTAAAAATTTACGATATGAATCATTATATTCTGAGATTCTCACGTAAGATAAACCATGCAATATTTCATCTTTTGGACCTGGTTTATTTTACCTACCATTATACATTCAAGGCATATCTGTTTATTACAAATAAGTCAATACACCACTGTGTGTACATATAGCATTTTCTTTATCTCTTGGTCAGTTAATGGGCTCATAATCTGTTTCCATGATTTACCTCAAAGATTTATAATATTTGTTGTTATTGTTCTCTATAGGAACAGTAGATATTAATAAACTGAGAATGGATAGAAGATAAAGAAGATATGGTCCACCCTTGAGAACATATTATATTCTTTGAAAATAATAGTTAATATATGAAATATTAGAAGACTCCCCTAAATTCTCAGATCCTAAAAAGATCAAATCAATACTATCCTTATTTTTTCAAATAATACTAACAGAATATTTTCCCCAGTTCTTCTTAGTGAAATCACTCATCTTTTATCACAAATCCTACTTCTTCTTATAGCCAACATGTTCCCATTTGGATACAGTTATATTACATCTTCTGTTGCTGCACATTCACAAGAACACCCTGATCAACTCAGACCAACTGTCTATTATAGATAGCAGTCCTAAAGAGAGAAAGTTATTTTTTAAAGTATTCAGAAAATCATAACACAGTATAAAAGAGCTATTTTAAGAATGATTTGCTAGATCAGAAAATAATCACAAATTGTGTCTTTATAATATGTTACAGTGCATTTAGAAATTATAACAATATTTGACATATTGATATTTTACATCTCAGTACCAGTTTTAACAAGAGCTGGGGAAGCAGATGTACTGTGATATCTGTGCCTTTTGTAATTTTAAACAGTTTGAAGCATTCTATAGGAAAATAAAACATTAAGCAATTCATGCTTTGCCTTCTTAAATGCATTATCATTTGCATTTGTCTTTACTAGAGATTATACAATGACATTTTTCCAGATATACTGTATAAATTTTGAGGGAAATTCTACTTCCTGAGCACAAGGATCTTCCATTTCTATTATGAAGGATTTAGACATAATGGAGACAAAAATTGTTATAACATTTATCTTGTATTGAAAATTGATTAATTAAAATAAGAAGGAATTTGCAGTAAAAGTGAAGGTTGTTTTTCATGCTATGTGTACTGAGCAGTGTTATATATCCAAGAAGTATTTTGGATTAAAGACGTGATTCCCTCAGATGGAATTTTTGAATTGTCAAATCATTACCATGCCAAGAATTGGAAATCATCTGGAAAATTTGAAAATATTTGGAAAAATCAGCTGATCAGTAATCTTATTTACTTGGTATTCAATCATTTTTGAATCCTTACACATTTTTGATCCTTACACATTATAAATCTAAAATAGCTCTGAAAACAGCACTACACATATGATCAAATATCAGCAAAATTATTACTAAATTCTACCTTACAAAATCAATTAGGATATTATTTTTTAAATATAAGATATATTTTATAAGTAACAAAACATACTTGAGATGCTTGCCATCTTCCACATATCTATACAATATAATTCAACTAAACTATATAAAAGTACTAAGAAAGATTTTATGGAGAATTAGAATATTAATTCATTTCTTCTGTACTGTTTAGTGAGTTCCTGTAATCTAATTTTTTACAAGTGTGGAATCTGGGGACATATCCATGAACAGAAATAAAATAACAAGTTCTATGTGATGTATTTTTTTTGGGGGGGGGGTTGTTGTTGTTGTTGTTTGTTTTTCTCCAGTACTGGGAATTGAACTCATGACCTTGCGCTTGCCAGGGAGGCGCTGTGCCACTGAGCTAAATCCCCAGCCCCTATGTGATGTATTTTGTACAAGAGATATTGGAACAACACTGGGTCTTGATAACATTGTAAAGTAACAAAATGGGGAAAATATGAATTTCTCCTTAGGGTTTTTCATTTCTTAGAGTTAGTTGTCTCTCATGTTACCCCATTTTATTTAAATGTTGTTTGGAATGAAGGGAGAGAGGAAGAGAGACAGAAAGAGAGAGAAAGAGAGAGAGAGGTTAAAAGAGCTGATTGTATACAGAGAACATTAAACACCTTTCAAGAACTAATAATACCAAAGAATTATGCATATTTTGGCAGATAGTAGGCTACTGAACCTGGAGTTCAAAATTATTTGTAACCAATATAATTAGACTCAAAGTACACATTTAAAAATGTGTGCATAAATATGCATAAATGTATTCAAAACCAGATAATATAGTAGTTGACTACTTTATGCCTTTTGAATACATTATTCTTTGTTTTTTTTTTGTTGTTGTTGTTGTTGTTTTTTTTTTGGTTTTTCTCCGGTACCGGGAACCGAACTCACGACCTTGCGCTTGCCAGGCAGGCGCTTTGCTGCTGAGCTAAATCCCCAGCCCCTACATTATTCTTTGATAATATCCTAGGTTGGTTAAATAACCATATGAATGTACTTCAGAATAAATCATGACTGATCTAGTCCAGGAGTACAGGAAATCATAACAAGAATCAAATGGGACTATGCTGAATAAAGAGCTTCTGCACAGCGATGTAAACAATGGACTGAAAAAAGAGATAGCCTACAGTGTGAAAGAAAGATCTGTAATAATTCTTATTCTCCACTCTCTTCTTCTTAGTAACAAGTTAAGATGTGCATATTGGTGAACAGATAAATTGTATACTTTGTCTTATTTTTCCTGTGAGTTAATTTGAGCTGATATTTTACCTTTGTGCTACTATAAGGCAACTAAGGTTTTTCACTTCATGCTACTATAAGGAAATATTTTTTTTTACCATGAGTATTTTTTGGTTCAAATATATTTTTGAATATATTTTTATATTTTATATATAATATATAATATATTCATATATATCCATATTTAATTCCCTTCAATTAATCATCAATTAATTAAATGAAGGGAGTTATGAAGGGAATTCAAAAAATGGAGGGATTTCAACTAATCAAATGAAGGGAATCATATATCTTCATATATCTCCATATAATATATATAATATATTTACATCTAATATATATAAAAATATTATTTTTGCTAGGAAACTACAACCATATGAATGTACTTTAGAATAAATCATGACTGATCTAGTCAAATTTGACACAAGGTTGTATACGGTTGTTTGCCACATCTTCAAGTTAAATCCTCCATGTTGCAAATTGAGGCTGCAAGCTGCCAAATCAAAGCAAATCTCTTGTGAGGACTAAAGCAAATCTTTGTCTTTGAATAGCTGAAGAGAACTCTCAACTTCCAGAAATACAAGAAATATAGAATATACTTATATGGCTCAAACCATACTTTGCCAGTAATATTACATGTATGGTGTCAAGAAATTTGTTAAAGGGGCTCTAGTTTCCTTATAGTAGCATGAAGGTAAAATATCAGCTCAAATTAACTCACAGGAAAAGTAAGACAAAGTATACAATTTATCTGTTCACCAATATGCATGTCTTAACTTGTTACTAAGAAAAGAGTGGATAATAAGAATTATTACAGATCTTTCTTTCACACTGTAAACTATCTCTTTTTTCAGTCCATTGTTTACATCACTGTGCAGAAGTACTTTATTCAGCATAGTCCCATTTGATTCTTGCTATGATTTCCTGTACTCCTGGAGTCCAATTCAGGAAGTCTTTGTTCTGGTAACTTTAAGTATTTCTCCTATGTCTTCTTCTGTTTAGAAGTTTCCAGTCATACTTATGTTTCTGATCCATTTTCAATTGATTTTCATATTGCCTGATAAGTTCTGATCTAGTTTCTATCTTTTGATTAAGGATATGGAGTTTTCCCAGCACTGTTTTTCAAAGACGGTCTCTTTTCTCAAAACCAGTTCAGGCATCGTTTATAAAGAATTGGATGAATGTTATTGCATGGATTCATTTCTGGGTCTTCCTTTGTATTCATTTAGCCTACATGCCTATTTTTCATGCCAGGTTTTTGTTTTTGTACAGTTGTAATAGTGATGATTCCAGAATTGATCTTTTTGCACAAGATTTCTCTAGTTATTATGTGTGTTTTTTCCTTCCATATGACCTGTAACTACTCTTTCAACAGAGAATAATGTCTAGAATAAATAAAGAGCTTAAATCTCACAAAAAAAAAACAGAAAAGAAAGCCACATAATGAAATAAATAGTCAAACATTGTATATATGCTCCCTAAAAATAAGAAGTGTAATTAGCCAATAAATATATTTTAAAAAAATACCAAATATCTATAGCCATTAAAAAAATGCAGACCAAACCATACTGAGATTTCATCAGATCCCTATCAGAATTACAATTATAAGGATACACAAAGCATTCAGCGCTGGCAAGAATGAAAGGAAAAAGGAACCCTTCTACAGTCCTGGGAGAAATACTACTACAATCCCTATAGAAACCAGTATGAAATCTGTGCATAAAATTAAACATACAGGTACCACTTGATTTAGCTATACCAAACCTTGATGTATTCCTTACAGAATTAAAAACATATATTACAGTGATACCTGCATAGCAAAGTTTTTGCGGGCACAATTCACACTATCAAAGCTGTGGAAAAGCCTCAATGTCCACAAAAGGATGAACCAATAGAGAATATGTGCTGTCCACATACACTGCAACGTTATTCAACCTAAGGAGAAATGGAATCATGGCATTTGTGGAAAGATAGATGGAACCAGAGACCATCATGTTAAGCAAAGTGAGCCAGATCCAAAAAGTCAAATAGCACATGTCTTCTCTTATATGAGGAATCTGGGGACAAGGGGGAAATGACAGAAAACCAGAATGTAGGTTATTATAGAATAGGAAATCAAGGGAAAGAGATGGTAAAGGAAAAGGTGAAAATTGGGGTGAAAATAATCAAAGTATGTTATGTACATGTACCAATACATGAAAATGAAACTCATTCTGCATTACTTCTATGCATTAATAAAATAACACAATAGTATAGTTTTACCTGGCGGAAATACATGAAGCATTTTGTGAATTATACTATTTTTTTATTAACTGCAAGTGAAATTAAAATATGCATCTCATATACATATATATATATATGTATATTTGGCTTCTTTCTTGGGAATGTATACCAACTTGTTCCCACATTTATATCAATAAATGCTTATAATTTTCATGTTTATATCAAATTTTGAAATTTTTTTATTAAGCAATGTTCCTCAAATTTTGGGTTCTGTGATACTTACAGACTATTAAAAGTTATGGAAGACTGCAAATATTTTCATTTATATCTTTCATACTTATATATTTGTCAAATTAGAAATGAAAACAGAAATGTTAAAATGATTAAAATCTAAATAATATTAAAATATTAATATCGGTAATTTCTAGAACAAACACTGTTCCATGGTTAAACATCCAAGATATCAATTAACAATAATAATTAACAAATGACAGATATTATGAAATTTAAAAATTCTAAAAAATATTGCAAAGGATATACTCATTTTATGTTTTTGTTTGTCTTTTTGATTTGCAAATCTCTTGAATTGTGGGCTAAAAG
The DNA here is from genome assembly GCF_000276665.1 of Chinchilla lanigera. Lineage (NCBI taxonomy): Eukaryota > Metazoa > Chordata > Mammalia > Rodentia > Chinchillidae > Chinchilla > Chinchilla lanigera. The sequence goes on along the minus strand of NW_004955404.1, from coordinate 47,388,293 downwards.
ACAGAAATTTTATCTACTTTTGCAATTATTCTGTGGATATAAATTGTTTCAGAAAGAACATTTAGTGAAGCTACTCTTATATTAATTTTTTTGGTGAATGAGTTATCTTTTCAAATATTTATGAATGTTCCTCTTTGATACTATACTAAATTTCAACAAATTTTAGTATCTTAGTTATTTTTGGTTGGTGAAACCAAATACTCAACACCTACAAGTTAAAGGAGCAAAGGTTTATCTCAGTGCAAAGTTCGTAGAGGTTGCAGATGGCTCCAGGCAGGGTGGCATGGCACAAAGGCATTACGGAGGAGAAACAGTTCACGGTGTGGTCAGCAGAAGCAGCAGCAGCAGTAATAGCAGCAGTAAGAGCAGCAAGCCTGCGTTCCTTCTCTTCCCCCCATATTTGATCCAGGTTGTAAGCCCATTGGTTGGAGTCTGCCACAACCAAGGTGGAAATTTCATTATGCTCACCCAGAACTGTGCTAAACCCATTTAACTATCACACATCCTAATCTCATTATCATATGCCCTAGATTCAGCCACTTCCAAAACGTCCCACCTAGAAGTGCATGAGTCTTTGGGGGGAGCATCTAAACAAAAGCCTTAAATAGTCAGCATACTTTGAATGGATATGTCATCCATATATTAATATGCAACACTGTATTATGTAGGGGTCATTTGGAAACAATTTTTTCCCTTATGCATATATTCAGAAATTTATCATATTATATTATTGCATATTAAAATAATTATTCATATCATTTAAGTTAATAATGACCTATTTTATTATCTAGCTTTTAAACTCATGAGTATAGATGTATTTCCAAAATTATAATTCTACCTGAAAAGTGTAATTTGGTCTTCAGTAAACAAAAAAGGAGATGCTTCCCTAAAGAGAAAATTTACTTTATTCTAAAGAAAATTTTTCTGTGTACTCTACTGTTTGCGCTAGGTGTTATATCTAAATTTTTTTCATTAAAACATTAATTAATTGTTCTTTCAATTCAAGGAAAAATGATATGTAGTTTGCTGCAGATCACTGTCACATTTTTTCAGGAAAAACCTTTCATATATTTACTCACATACTATCAAACAATAGTTACAAAAATTATGGACACAGACTCCATTCAGCTTCATCAAGGGCTTCACCAAACTTTATCACTTTCCTCCACAAAACTGTTTTGTTGTGGTTGTTGTTGTTGCCATTACTGTTTTAGTTGTGCTTTGCCAAGGTCCTTTTCCTTAATATATAGAGTTGAAAAATTCAGTGACTATTTCTACATTTTAGTATCATAGCTTTGAAATCAATCACCAGAAGTTATACTTACCTCTGTTTCCTACACTGGTGGAAATATTGACAAAGTAAAAATAGAAAAATAAAATTTAGCAATAGTATTTTTTATTCTCAGACTTGTTGGAATAGTATGTAAATTGCTTCAGGACTTACTAACCTGCCTTGAGAAAATTGCTCATGTGAAACAACTTAGAAATAAAGTATTTTATTCTACTGCTTAATAGGTAGGTTTATTCCCAGTCAACTTGAATGACTAAATTTAATTGCTATTAATTATGAACTAACTAAAAAAAAATGACATTTTTAATGGGTGAAGAAACTTCTCTAAGAATGAGAAAAAGTGAAAGATTTATTTCACTTTTTTTTTTTTTTTTTTGCACTCCAGATAAGTAATTTCTGGAACAAACAATGTTTCATGGTTAAGCATTCAATTTAACTGAGACTCCATACCCTGAACAACAGATTCCAAGTTTCAGTGTCGCTCCTATTATATTCGTGTAACTATGTTTCTCAAATACAACACATATTTTATTTATTCCTTAGGTTGTTTCTTACAAGAAAATATAACAACATAAAATATATTTCTCATAAAAAGGTCAGAAAAATACATACTACTGGGCATAACAAAATTTAGTTTACATAATTTTATTATTACTTTACTGAAAAAGCAAAGCCTCAATGTACATCTCAAATATTTTTATGCTAATTAGAGATGTATTTATAACTTCTCTATTTCTTTCCTGGAGCTGAGAATTCTAACATACACAGCACATTCTTTGGTATAATTGAAAATGATCATTTACAATATTAATATTATAGTCAATTAGGCAATTCAGATCTACAAGCTTTATTGTATAATATCATGGAAGAATACTTTAGAGGCTGTACTTTACAGTTCAGATTCTAATTATTGCCATACATTGATCCTTAACTATGTATATGTATAAGAGCCTTCATGAATTTGCCTTCAAAAAGATGATTCTCTAAAATAATTTTGAAGAATATTTGCAAGTGAAATTCCTTTATTTTTATCTACAATAGTACAGATTAAAGTATTTCATTTTAAATATTCATAAGTGATACAACTCTGAGTGATATTGAGAAATAGAACAGATGACAGGCTGATTTTATGCAACTATGCAATTAAAATAATTTGCTCTGGCTGTTTTCATAGAGTAGGAAACCCATAGCCTTACTTCTTTACAATTTCAATTAGACCTCTTATTAATCATAGCGGAGTGTCTTTGCTATCTTATGTGGAAATAATATGAAGATAAGAAAAATAGGTTTTACATGAAATTACAAAATATAATTATCAGTTAAATATACATGTAATTCTAAGTAATAATAATACTTTCAAAAATTGTACTCCAATATGTTTTCCACTACTTTTACTATCAATCAGAGTACTGCTGTACTTTAGTAAGGGATTTTCATTTGGTGTTTTCCTGTTACAAAACTGAGAATTCTGTGATAGGAGATTATGAGAAATTCTTAACTAAAAGTTATATTATTTTTTCTCATAAACTCTGAAAATTTTGTGTCATTCAAAGTCAAATTTTGACCCATTGTCAATATTTCTATGCAGTTTTTTCTTTTTTTAATTACTAACCCAGATTTACAAGATAGAAAATAGTATTTTCCAGTATAAAGAAATACAAAGATTTTGTATAGTAAATGTGTTTAGATTACGTTTTTTGAACACCTGTTTGATACTGGGTTCCTCAATGAATTACACAGTTAAAAAATACATTTGAACGCTGCACTCTGGTAACAGCAGTGGAGTGGAGGAAAGGGCATATGTAAAAATCCATACAAATGAAAGCAAAGATAGAATCATAATAATACAATAACTGAGCCTTCCGTGCTTCTGTAAGACTATGTAATTGGTGAGGTATCATACTTGGGTGGTTTGTCATATTTCCGTTTCAAAATATTGAATCCTAAAATACAGCAAAATGTATTACCTACTTAATGTTTATTGAAAAGAAGTGGGAAGCACTGCTCTGTTCAGAGGCAGCCACATTGCAGGCACTCTGGTGTGAAAAAGTAAAAATGGCTGATGCGACTGCAACGAAGTGAATGATAATAATTATTGGAAGAGGTCTCGTTGAAGAAAGATAGTACATTCAGAACTTGATGCTTGGGGTGGGGATTTAGCTAGAGGCACAGCGCCTGCCTGGCAAGGGAAACGTCGTGAGTTTTCTTCCGGGTACTGGAAGAAAACAAAACAAAACAAAAACAAAAACAGAACTTGATGCTAAGTTACGTATGGGTATCATATAAAAGAAAATGAAAAGATTTCTGTATTTCTGAATTATATATTTATGCAAATTCAGTAAATAGAGAATGTTGGGAGAAAATGGATGGTTAAGCTTTGGAGAGGAGAAAATGTGATATAGGAGAAGAAAAAAAGAAGGCCTGTTAATTTGTTTTGTGATTTTTCCATTTAAATTTGTCTTAAAATATCTGTAAAGAAATATTAAATTGGAGCAAATATACAAGTTTGGAATATAATGGAGACATTTTAGTTTCTGGGCACCATTGTCTCATATCTATAAAAATAATGGTTGTATCTTTGTGCTAACAGGATGAAAAGTGAACTAAGATTTAGAGAACTCTAGTATGCTGAATCTTAAAGTGGGACAGGGAGGTTCCAGTGTAGAACTATCTGCATGAGAATGCTGTGACCGACGGCCAAGAAAGGATGGCTCATAAATGTGACCCACAGACAGAGAAATTAAATGGGCTTAAGAGACATAAGAGCCATTCAAAATATTTATTTGAGGGACCTTTATATTACTTAAGTATTTTGTAAAGAGAGAAAAAATTGCTCTTTTTAGTATACACTTATTTTAAATATACATAGACTTATAAACACATATGTAAAAAAAGAAAATGTGCATATGTATTGGTTACTATGTGGAATTTAAATACATATAAGCATTGTGTAATGTTTAAACCATGGTAAACTTTATATTTCTTCAAACCTTTATCATTTCTTATGTGAAAATGTCCAAGATCATCTCTTATTTCTTTTTTGGATTATATAGTGCATTATGGTTATCGGTCACCCTAATATGCAATAGTACACCAGAATGTCTTCTATTTAATTTACTTCTAGTACCTGTTGATCAATCATTTCCCAACTCTTTCTCTCCCCCTTTGCCTTCCTGAGCCTCGGGGATTTGAACAACCATTTCAGCCTTGGCTGGTGAAGGAACACAAAGCAATGAAACAGAGCAACACTAGGGAAGCTGAATGATAGAATAGTTTAAAAGGGACAATAGAAGCCTGAGTGGAACTATAGGGAACTCACTTTTCCTGAAGTTCTAGCTGTTATGGTTAATTTCATGTGTGCACTTTGTTGGATTACAGGATGCCCAGAGCGCTGATTATCATTAATTCTGAGTGGATATGAGAGTGTTTCTAGAAAAGATTAGTATGTGAACCAGTAGACTGAGGAATGGGCTGCTCTTACCAATGTGAACAGGTATTAACCAGTCTTTTGCAGGCCTGGTTTAAAGAAAATGGTGAAGGAAGGACAGTTCTCAATTTCTCTTTGAGTTGAGATATTCATCATCTCTGGACTTATCAGACCTCGTATTTCTTCAGACTTCAAACTCCTCAGACTTACATGGGCAGATCTTTAAATTCTTGGGAATTTTGAAAGACTGATTTATACCATGGACTTTCCTGGTTTTCCAGCTTTAAGATAATGTACTATGGGTCTTCCAGGACTGTAGAAAGACATGAGCCCATTCCCAGGATAAATATCCTCTTCATGTATCTTTATACATGCTATTCTTTCTCTTTCTTCAGAAAACCACACTATGCCTGCTGTATATTCTAAGATTAAATAAAAACAGAATACTTTTCAATGATTTGACAATTAATGTGGATTCCAGAGGACACATGAGACATACTGGACAAGGAAATCCGGGACATTGTAAAGTCAGATGGAGAACTGTGATTTGTCAAGTTTTGTTTGAAGTTGAACAGTTCTTTCTTCTTTTTTCCAATGATATGTACATTTTTAACTATTACATTTAGCAATCTACATCGTAATCACCATAATTCCACTTGTGCTATTCTTAATATGATTATCATAAAATTAGTATATTCTAGAGAAAATTCACTTTGGGGAATAATTTCAGATTTTATGGAATATGTGCAAGTTATTCAAATACTGAAATGACCCAATACTGGAACAATATTAGTTTAAAATTTTAATTTCTACTTATGCATTTCTTTGATTATTAGTAATCTCAAAATATAGAGTCTAATTGAGTTTTTCATATTGATATATATAAACTTACATGTGTCCATCAATGTATATACAAATGTCTACACAGTTTTAGAATATATCTTGAAATAAGAGTATTTTAAATTAACTTCCTAGAGCATATGATAAGTATAGCATTTTTTCTTAATAACTTGTAGATAAGATTCCTTTTTCAAACTTATCAAGTATGTAGTATTTATTTTCTGTATTCAAGTTTACTTTGATTAATCTCATTTTCTCTCTTCAAATACAAATTAGAAAATCAAATTTTCAAACAGAAAATCAACAATGAAATCTATTTAAAAATATTTGGAAGCAAAGAGAGATTAAAAATGATATATTACATTTTATGACACAACAGGACAAGGAAAACTTAGCTGGCTGTGACTCCAGGAAAGTAATAAGGAATAAGATGTACTGCTGGGATACGCTGGCATGCCATGCCACCACACTGTGATCATGTGGGTGATCATTTAATCTGAAGTTTAAAGTTTTTGAACCACAAGGAATTCTAAGCACTTAGAAGAAACAAGACCTGGAGGCTGCAAAAGGTCAAACTGTAGCTTATCTAGGAAAATATTTCCTATCAGGAAAATTCAGTAGAATAAAGGGAAAGTTAGACCCTGGCAGGATAGTGACAAAAAACTGAAAGGGCAGCTGCTGTTTAACAGTGGTCTTCAGAGTGCTTGAACCAAGCTGGGTTTCAATAACAACATTCGCATGTAATATATGTTGGACTCCAACCATGGAAGGCCATAAATTATTTATGTGAAGTACTAGCCCAGGTATATGACAGACGTTGAGTGCTGAACCTAGGAAGAAAAAGTTGGAAAAACTAAAGCTAAAAACATATCTGGTTTATCATCACATTTAAAAATGAAATTATTATTATTTACTTGTAGATAAAACTAAACAAAGACTTCTCAGAAGCCTAGCATCTTGTTGGGTGGACTTTTAGAAGATTTCCTAAGAGAAAGTAGGAGCTATAAAGAATTCTAATAGCATACACTGGGAACTGAATGTCCTTATTCATGTATCGCAGGTTAAAAACTGCTTGACATTTTATACATTTGGCTATGGAAACCTTCGTATAATGGATGAATCCTATTTATACTGGATGGTGAAGATTAATGAAATGGCGGTCTGGGAAATAGAAGGTCACTGAATATCTTTCACAACTCTGCACATACTTCATCTTTTGCACCAGTAAGATACTTAATATAAACTTTTCGTTATTGTACTGTACAAAGAAAAGTTACAGAAGCAAAAATAAGTACAAATTACATAGAAAGATACAAAGCACTATTGTAGTTGATTCATTAATACAATGCATGGAAACCATTTTGAATTAATAACTTCAGCACATGTAAGGAGAGCGGATATTGCAAGTAGAAGCCTGGCTCTGTTAAATCACTTACATGTGATGTTGGATATTTCTTAAAAGAGACTAGGAAAGCAACCTCTTTGGAATGCATCGTTTGGTAACAGGGTGTCATTTAGAAAATAACATTCTTTATCACCACCTAGAAATGGTCAACAAAATAAAAATGCAGAATTCCTAGGACATTCTGATACTTACTTATTATTTTCAAGGACATCTAGCAATCGACATAGACTTGTCACTTATTCTTGCTTCTGAATAGAACAATTTAAAATATAAACTAAAAAAATAAGGCTATTAGTTGTCTCATTTAGACTACGGTTAAGGGTATATTTCAAACTATTTAAAGAGATTTTGAATGCCCCAACACAAAGAAATAATAATTTTATGAGTTGTGGTTATGCTAGTTATCCTGATTTCACCACTGCATACTATATACATGTGTCAAAATATCACATCACACCCCTGAATGTGTAGAAGATGTATGCATTCCTTTTCTTTTTGCTCATCAAAGCTAAGCTTTTGACCTTTCTATTCAACCAAATTAACAGTGAGCTTTTATGTTCACCTTAGTTTGTTCATGAGTGTATTAAGATTCTAACAGAGACATTAGTACATTTTCAACCAATGTGTAAATATGGTTCAGTGTGTGCTTTCTAAAATTACAAAACATTTTTCCTCACAATTCCTAAGGCATAGATGCCTTATGCATGCTCCATAATTCAGATTGTTGTACATATCTGCTGCTAGCTTGAGAAAGTTCAACTACAGTCACAAGTCTGGGAAGGGGTGGAGCCAGCAGAGTGCTGAGAGGGAGACATTGGAGATTAAGAAAATCTAGATGCATGCTAAAGGGAAAGATGCACAGGTGGGATCTGACTTCTCTGATGGAGAGGCAATGACAACCCAGTGTGGTCTGCATCTTTATTTATACCCAGTAAAAGGGTGGGAAGTACTCTATGGAGCCTAACCTGCAAGGTCTCACTGTTTTGCTGGGAACACTGAAAATGAATCATTCTCAAAGCTATCTGTGCCGTAGTGAAAGGGAGGAGCACTAAGGCCAGACACCTGCTGGCCTGGCCTTGCTCTAGTCCCAACAACTTGTTGGCATGGCTCACCAGTGGTATTCTGTCCTCAGGGCTGCCTTTGCTCTAGCCCAAATGTGTAGTCAATCTCCAACTCAGCCGCTCTTCACAGGACCAAAATGGTCCTTACCAAGTAGGCTTTTAATTACTGGACAAATACTGAGAAGAATGTGCAAGTATCAGGTAAAGTAAATGTTGACTACTACACCAGTTTGAAAATAAAGATAAGCTAGGTCTATCATTTTGGTTTTCTACATCTCTTTTTTTCTAAGAATCTCAAGTTTTTTTGTGATCACCCTTGAATAGCAAATTTTTTCAAGAAGAGTATTTAACTGAGTGTTGGAAATGGAAAAATCTACAAATCGTTTTGTTCTGATTTCCATAAAATTTCCCTTAAATTCTTAGGAGAAAATTGGAAATCTTAAGCTGGAAAACAATTGGAATACATTTCCTTTTTGGTATGATCCTTGGCACTCTTTTATCCCATGTAAAGGAAGACACAAGTTTGATTCAGGTCTAAGTTTTCTGATCAGAGATAGGACCTGGGATTTAGCACACATTCTGCCAAGTAGCGTAGCACTGCAATATATTTCATGGTGCCATTTTAAATGTTATGATAAATTAAAGGGACAAAAACAAGGCAAGTTTAGTACTGAACAGTACTGGGAGCCAAAATGGGCTTCCCTTGACTGACATCACTGACTGCCCAACTGCCATCCTGCCTCCCTGACCGTAGGAGAAGGTCTGGTGCCTTCGCCTTTCCCAATTGCTATAGCATTCCTGTATTGCTTATGGCCTCTTAGCTCTGTCTTTAAAGCATCAGGGAAATAGCTCCAAATTTATTTTTGATCCTGCTTCTGTTACCATATCTTCTCTGAGCATTTTAAGTACTCCTGTTATTGTACTTGGCTGACACAGATACTTCAGGATACTCCTATCCTAAGGGGTTTAATTCAATGACATCTGCAAAGTCCTTTTTGATCCATAAAGCAACATATGTACCAAATTTCAGGGATTGGGATGTGACATGTGGGGTGAGAAATCATTCTCCCTGACATAAGTATTACATGTCTTTCCTTTTTAAGAATGCCACATTTTTCATAACATTAAAGAAAAAAAAGTTTCAACACTAATTTAATGAAACTTCACTGACAAGACCTTCATTATCATCTTTTTAAAATACTGTACTTGAATCCTCGTTTTGTCTGAACTCCTTGTTAGCACCCTCTTGGCACCTACTTAGCATATGTAGTATACAGAAATACACATTTTGTCAATTTCATAACATATTAGCTATTTAATCTTTGAAATATTATATTAAAAAATAAAAGATGTAATGCAATTTTCAAACAACAAATAAATCTCTTTATAATCTTTTTTCTGGTTTATATTTGCTTTCTTTCCAACCATGACAGCCCCTGATAATAATAAATATTCTAATAAGTATATTTGAGGTCATTAATTTTGGATTAAATACCAGTATTAAAGGCTAGATGAACAGTTTTACTCGAGAATATTCGAGTGTGTCAATGATTGTCAAGTATTAAAAATTGGTCATTTTTTAATTTCAATATTAATTATAAGAAAAAATTTGAAGAATTTTAAAACATTTTTCTAAGAGATCAGAAATGAAACCTAAGATTTTAACAAAAAGAAGGTAAATAATTTGTAGACAATTATGCTACTCTAGTCTCATTTATTATTTGAATTAAGGTAGACTTTGTACCTTAAATAAAATTATTTAGTACATATTTGTATTTTTTTAAATTTTTATTTAGCTTTTTGGTACTGAGAATTGAACTTAGGACCTCATTCTTGCCAGGCACGTGCTGTGCCTCTGAGCTATATCCCTGGTCCCATGTTTGTATTTTAAATAAGCACTTCTGACAAAAATGTAAAATTAGAAGTTTGATAATACAACTGAATTAAAATTGGAACACTAGATATATTTCACATCACATTGCTAATTCACTGACACAGAAATATATGCTCTTTCCCTACATTGACATGCAGCTAACATTGGGTTTTATTCCCAAAAACAAACTTGTCCATTTTAATGATAACCAGAAAATAATTTAAATGATTGGAAATGGTCAGAAAGCAAGAACTGTGAAGACAGCTACAAGCTATTCATAAAAATTTTAAACACAAAGTTATTCTGACCAAAAATAAACATAAACTCTTTTTTAGAAAAGAACCCCATTGATCTTTTTATAGTCTGACATTTCCCCAATTGACTTATAATTTAATTCTACTTTCAGGTACAGAGGTCAATAGAAACACTAGCACTAAATACTGAATAGAGACATCTTTTTTTTTGGTTCAGGTGAGAGAAATCTACATTGTCTTCCAGTGCAGGGCAGAGAGAAAGACTAGTTGTAAACAAAGAAGAACAGGCCATCTGAGCAGATTAAAAAAAATCAAAAGACTCTCCACGGATAAAGTTTTCAGGGAATTATGAGGATGTCATTATTTCATGCGCTGGAAACTAGGTTTTCCAAATTAGTATCTGATTTTGTCAAACATGATTACTTAGATTTTTGATCGTATATTACATTTGGCCACATATTCTTAAATCCTAGATTCAATCTTCAGTTTAGTCCTATGTGGGTTCCTAGTTTCCACCATCAATTTGTGGGAGAGAGGAATTTCTTTTTTTTTTTTCTTTTCTTTTTTTTTTTTTTTTGGTTTTTCTCCGGTACCGGGAACCGAACTCATGACCTTGCGCTTGCCAGGCAGGCGCTTTTGCCGCTGAGCTAAATCCCCAGCCCAGGAATTTCTATCTGTAGAAGAAAGTGTAATGCTAATTTAAGTGTAAATTATTTTGCTTTAGAGCATTAGTGACAATTAGAAATCATTTTTGATCCTGCTTTTCTTATAACTTCCAACTTTCTATATCTCAAATAATTGGCATGCAGCAGTATTACACTCCTCTGTACCGATCTGAAATCAGTAAATATATTTAACTATGGTCATGTGCTCCTTTTTCTACTTCTTGACATTGATGAGATTTTATTTCCTACTGGATTCCCTTAAAATTTATTTTCTCAGGACACTACTGGCATCAACTCTTAAAGTTCTTTAGAAGCAAATGTTGGAATGGAGTTTGGAACAGTGAAAGAAAACTAAAAAAAGACACTTGACCCCATCATCTAAGTTTGCAAAGCCTTTATCAAACTGTTAAAGACTTCTCAAGGAATTTGTTTTATAAACTGTAGCTGCTTGAGAAAAGCAAGCATTCATAATTCCAGTGAATTTAGATGAGGTAGTTTTGGAATTTTACCGACAGCTTCAAGGCACTAAAAATGGAGTCTAAGTACTAATTACAATACCATTACCGGGCAGCATTTCTTTCTTAAAGACAGATGTTGCACTCAGATGTCTTTCACCCTGGCTAAGAAATTGCAATAATGAGAAAGCCTATTAAAACATGTTTCATGTAACTGGGCTCAAAATATTTCATAATATGTATTCTTAATATTTAAAAAATCATTGAATCAATATAATTTTGTAAAATTCATGCGGGAAATTATTTTCTATTGCCACTGATTACTGTGATATGCATATCCAAAGAAAATGGAACAATAGGACAACGTGGAGAAAAAGCACACAAAATTTTGGGGTGACAGGGACAAAGAAAAATCAAACAGTAATTTGTGGTGTGATTTCTGCTCTTAATTTTGAATTATTATTACTTTAAACATTTAGAGGGAGAAATTCATCCATGCTAGAAGAATAGGCTGGACAAAATAAAATTTTATAATACAGAATTGGCAGAAACTATGTTTACAGATGGAGAAATATCTATCTTAGTTATAATATTCAGCAAATAGACAATTTAGCCCTTTGACAGAGCACCAAGTGAAAATATTCAATAAACAAATGAAAAAATACAAGAAACTTTAGGCAAGTTAAATCTTCAGGGAACTTTCTGAAGTATTTTTGAAATACTGTACTAAAGACTTCTAAATCAGTTGAATAGCTGCATTTTGTTACTTTAAATAGCATTGAGAATTACCAGTATTCCTGAGTGTCAAGTGGTATACAAATCTGATCCGGCTAAAGTTTATATTTTTGATTAAAAAGATACAAAAACCTGATTGGCAGTATTTTGTACATAAAAAGTGACTTGGCTAAATAAGATATATTTTTCAATTTGAAATAAGTTTGAGTTATAAAATATGCAAATATTGTGTAGTTACATGTCTCAAAGAATACTGTCATTGTGGCACACACCTGTATTCCTGGCACTCTGAAGTCTGAAGTCAGTGAAGGTCCAGCCTGGGCAGTTTGGCAATTGAGCAAGACTCTTTCTCAAAATTAAAAGGAAATAAAAAGACAATTCTGGTTGGGAATGTGGCTCAGTGTAAAGGATGGGTTGAATTCTTAGACAAATAAGTAAATATTATAAATCAGGGAAGTAAATTAAAAAAGTAAGAAAATTAATTCCTCAAAAAAATGAATGTATTTGCTAATAAAAATACATAATGGTGCTTTCTACATAGACTCTTACATATTTTAATACATCAAATTCTGAAAGGTGCCAATTTCCCTCTGTGGACTTTAAAAATTAACATAGCCTTATGCAATGCTGAAAAATCAATGCTATTTTTTGCTGTGTCAGCATGCTTATACGGCACCTGGAGTTAGAGAAAAAGAAATAATATTCTGTATTTGTGTCCAATTTTGTAGTATTGTATTGCAGAAATGTTATATAAACTGTAATATATATTTATTCTTATTTAAATATCATTTTAGTTTTTGAATCAATTAAATATAACAAACCTAAGATTTTATAAGTATATAAAATTTTATTATTTTTCACTCACCAAGTTAAAAAATACAAACTTCATGTTGCTTTAGAATAACAATGCATGTTATTGATAGAGTATTTTTATCAACATTGATATAGTTTATTTCTCCAATTTTTATTATTATAATATTTAATTATCCCATGTATTTGAGAAAATAGCACAATACTGCTATTTACCAAGTCCTATTATTTTCCTTCTGCTATGCTAAGCTGGTTGTAGAAATTATCACATTTAATTTCAATAGTGTATTCCGTAAGCTTGCTGTCTTTTTATATTGTAGCATTAAAGAATAGTGTCTAATATAACAAAACAAAAGTTTTAAAAATCCTCTGCTTTTTATCAGCTGTTACCCTTTTCCTTCTCTCCTTCCTTTTCTTATTTGAGAGCGGGGTTGCCCTCATATACAAAGGGAAAGACCAACATTCACAAATTCTTGAGAAATTCTCCTAAAATGGAAAAACTTTTAGATTGTATGTACTCCAAGCCATCATTCTGGAAACCAATTCTCTATGATGTCTTGCAAGCAAGAACAAAGGCCTGTAAAACTTTTTTGTTTCCTCTTATCTTTTCAAAGACCTTTCTATAGTAATCAGCCTGTGCAGATTAATAGCAGTTTCAGCTCTCTAACAATCTCCCTGGTACTGTTGCTAATGTTTTTAATGCTACAGCACTGGTTTGATAGAGAGACATAGCAGTGTATGGTATAAATTTGATTTATACCGTAGTCTGCCTTTGTTGCTTGAAAAGTTATAAAGTTTGGGAAATATTATTCTTCTGTATTAATTTCTTTAACACAGAAATATCAGAAAGGTTTTTTTTGTATTTATTACCTCTTACTGTTTGACATGCTTTTCAACCCATGGCTTGACCTTTCTGACTGTAAGACTGCCAAAGGTTTAGTTTACTTTATTAGTATCTTAGCAATTGTTTCTGTGCTGTTTCTCTGCCTCAAATTCTGTAAATCACTTGCATCACAGTGTGTTGTAAATTATGGGGCTGCTTTTGCTTCTGAATTTGGTCTTTTGAATTCTGCTTAGCTCAGTAGCCTTACAGTATTTTCCAATCTTATTTCTGAATATTCTCCAATTTTATTTCTGCCGATAAGGCTATGAGTTTTTGGTTGCCATGTTTTGTGAGATTACCATATTGCACAATATGTACAAGAAAATGTCTCCAAGATGGGAGGGATAGCAACAATAAAATCAGTCATGATTTCATTGGATTCCATTTATATCCCGAATCTTTGATGATTAAGCCATAATAGCTCTACTTCTTATTTTGCAAGTTTTTGTTTGTTTGTTTAACTCCATCACAATCAGAATGGATACATCAAAGTCTGAATACTTCCTGAAGTTTGAGCTTTCATCATAGTTTGCTCACTCTCAAGAATATTTGATTTGTCACTACTGTTCATTAGTACAATTACAGAAATCACCAGTTTCTTCAAAATCATAACAAATATTTCCCCAGATTTCTCTTCTTTAGAACCTGTACTTAATGAAACATTCTTCTGGGAAATGTGCACATCTTGCACACCCCAATACTGGGCGTATTACTGGCCTCTTATGTGAATGAAAGGTTGCTGGTTTCACTGAAAAGGAGATGTCTTGTTTTATTAACTCTGCATTTGCCTTCTATTTTCAGCTGTATTGTAAAAGATGAATGTCAACAGCTGTTTAAATTGTCCAGACCACTTATTTCCTTGGTATATCAACAAACTTGATCAAGGTGTCTTTTAGTTTTACATATAGAAATATCCTATTCAATCAACTTTTTGCTTTTTTTTAAGCAAAAACAGTTATAAAAAAAAGTATATCTCAAGTATTACTATTTTTGCTTTCTGATTTCCTTGAAATATTTTTTTTTTTTTTTTTTTTTTTTTTTAATAAAGGTTGTTGTTATGCAGTTCATTCTGTTTTTGATTCCCTTCCATTTTCCTTTTTTTTCTCTGGTACCAGGAACCGAACTCACGACCTTGCGCTTGCCAGGCAGGCGCTTTGCCACTGAGCTAAATCCCCAGCCCCTCCTTGAAATATTTAATGATTTGACATAGAAAAGTTTGTGTTACATATTGCAGAAAGGATTGAATATTTTAATTGAAATCATCAGTAAATTAGAGATTAAAATTCTCTTCAAAAATAATTCATTCTAATGGACTAAATTACCATGGTAAGATACAAGAATATGCATTTTGAATGAATATATTCATCTGTTTCATATAAATTATTGACAGAAAGGTACTTTAAAAAGTAAGGGCAGTTTCTTCATTCATACATGTGCCACATAATGAAGATGTTAAGCAAAGTGAGAATACACTTGTCTTCATGTTTGGGGTAATTTTTCCCTAGGATACTACTGCAGAAATGAGCAGGCTTTTTATTTCTTCTGAAGGAAGAAGACAGGCAATTGTCATTCCTTTTTCTCTGCTATGGGTGCTATTCTTGACATAAAGAACTCCCACGTCTCTAGACGTCAGCGACTAATTCAGATTTCACATTTGTAAATTAGCATCCCACATGACTCGTGGAAACATAACCTTGAAGCATTTAAAATTAGGTCCTGTATAAACTGAGGCCTAAAAAAAAGGCTGTACTACCTGAAGAACAGATTTCTTATGTCTCAGAGAGTAGCAGGCACAAAGAAGTTTTACATGAAACTCACTACGTGATTTTTCTACTTTATATATATATATATACATATATATATTCCCATAAATAGTTCAGTTGCTTGAATACACAAATAACTTATTTTAGGTATGTCATTTATACATACAATATGAGCTAAGCCTTAAATAGTTGGTGAGAGTTTGTTATATTGTTTTTGGATTAAGTTTAATCTCGTGACTTTATAGTTGATTATAACATTTAAGAGTTCATGTAAGTTGAAACAAATATTAGGTATAATAATTAGTATTATAATAAACCTCTTCATAGTAAAATTATTTATTCCAAATCTCAGATTCTTAAATTTGAAACTATGCAACATCACCTATTCCAATAATACCAAATTACCGTGGAACTAAACTATGGATAGTATTCTGTATGTTGGCGGGAACTTGAGGTTAAAAAAAAAACCAATATAGACCAATCAGTTGTTACGTTTTCATATTACAAACAGGACTGCTAGCATACGTCATTTCAGTGTATCAATATCAGTAGCTCAAATGGATAACCTGAAGAAATAAAAGTCCTGAATATATACTATGTGTTAGAGTTGGCACAGAACTGTAATAATTGACAATCATTTGGCCTCTGGAATATGATTATGTACACACATATGTATGTATATATATATATATAGTATATATCCATTCTTCTACCTGTATATTAAATGAAGAGTGAGAGAGACACTGAGATAAACAAAACGAACATAAGAGAGACATGAGACAGGGACAGAGACACAGACAGAGACACAGCTAGTTCCAGAAGAGAATAATGAATCATTAAAACTTCTGGTATCTTAAACTGTTTTATAAACTTGTATGAGTGAGTATTAATGTCCTTGAATGAAGTTTATTAAATGGTATATTGTAGTATTATACCTAACCTAATATCCATAGTCAAATAGATGAAATTGGAGTTTGTTTGTTTGTTTGGGGATATTGTTTGTTTGGGGGGTTTTTTATGCACATTGTACATCAAGAAAGATGTTTACATAGCAGCATAATACAGTGGTTCATGGCTAAATTTTTCTAACACTTAGAGCCCATGACTGCAGCCTCTGAAATAAGGAATCATGTCACTTAAAATAGTTTCTCCAAGGTGTTCTGGCACTTATTACACTTATCAGCAAGATGAGGCAAATATTGCTCTGTAAAACACTTTAAACTTATCAAACTTCAGCACCAATTCTGAAATTCAGAAAGGATTTTAAAGAATAAAAATGTCTTTAACATAGAACATCTCTAATTATTATAAAAGTAAATAGAACCAAGAATTTATAGATTACTTGTGCACATAAGTATTTCTCTACTGTAACAGAGCAGGAGGTATCTCAGGTAGTCCTACCAAGAGAAAAAAATGTTTTTTTGTTTTTGTTTTTAAAGGGAAAAGAATTATGTCTCCTTTTATTAGAAAACCTCTAAAAAACTAATTTTAGTTATAAGGAACATAATCTTTTAAGAAATTATACATGACCCATCCAAAACATACACAGGAAAAATAAACACAAGATACAGATACATAGCAAAAATAGTATACCTAGGAAAAATAAAGCCAAGATGCATGGGAAAACATGAATTTGAAGAATGTAATCATGATCTATGTGCAATGTTTTATCAGTTTATTACTATGTAGAAAGTAGATCCTCATAAGTAGTTATTTGTGTATTTCCTCTTAAATTTAATTTTCAAAATAGTTGCTCAAAAAATTCAATTTTTAGGTATTTTAAGTGAAATGTTACTTTATTCTTTCTTTTGTATTTTGGCTATTAACAATAATGAATAAATTTTCAATACAATCCAGACTTAAATATTGAAAGTTAAAGTGCTATACACATAAACAGCTAATAATAATCTCGTTAATTTTTAATGACCTTTTTCTTGTGTGATCTAAAAATGCATGGACATTAGAAATATTGTGTCAAAAGTGTCCTTCCAGTGATTGCCCACAAAACCCATAGATTAATTATCTTAAAATATTTTAAATGAAATCATATCTTAAGTAGATTGGTCCCTTCCTTGCTCAAAACAGTCTCCATAGCATGGCTTTAATCAATCTTTTGAAAACTATTTTTCTAATTTATCTCAAATAAAAATCCACAAATCTAAGACCCATTTCTCTTTTTTAAAAAATTTGTTCACACCTTCCAATGTCAAAATTTAGTTTTTCTATTTTTTCAATCCTTCCTTTTCAAATTTAAATTTTGGTAATTTGTATTGCATGCTAGTTTAGTGCGCCTTAACTATGATGAAATTGCACAAATATTTAGCAAATCATTTTTTTATCTTTAAAACTTTACCATAATTTTAACTTGGTAGAGGTTATACAGATTTTCTTATAATCTCTACAAAGACTGGCATAAAAGAATATGCATGTTTTAAAATATTGTATCATGTTTGTGGTATTGCATGTTAGGTATAAAACCTAGTGTTTCAGTTAAATTGGCTTTTTGTTGTCTTTGAATGTAAAACTAAATTACAACCAACAAGTATATTTAAATCTTAAGGTCATGTACCTTTCTTAACAATATTTAATAGTTAGTGGAAACCACAAAATCAAAATAAAATAGAGTAATAAAATTCAATATTGAAGCTTGTTAAAAAGCATTTATTTTATGTATTTTAGAAAAAATATTCTGAAATTTTTGATACTTCTGACTTGCAGCAAAGTGAATTGTAGGCAGCCTCTCTCTCTGTCTGCATCTGAGCAACAGCTGAACTATTTTTTTCTGAGAAGGACTTGTTGCTTGTTTGGCAAAACAGACATATTTGTATTTGAATGCACAAACTAAGATGATGCTACATCACTTTCATCAATGTTTATGGGTTTCACAGCTGGCCAGAAAAGTCAACTCCTGACTTGTGCAGTAATTTTCTACCACCATTCATTTTTCTCACAAATCAATCAAAAGTGCTTTTCAGGATTCAATATCAGGTAATACACCTACAGTTTTATATAAGTTATTTAGCAATGGAGGCAGCAAAGACCTCTCCAATTATCAAATATTTCAGTAATACAAATATATAATTCCTAGTGAGGGATAGTGTGGTATATTTCATAACTCGATATTGTACCAGTAAAGTAAGTCAACAAAGAAACTTGTCTAGCAAAACTATTCGGAGTAGAATAAAAGTTTGAATATTTTGATAGAATGATTTGACGACACGTATGCTGGTTTCATCTCATGTGAAAGTTTCTTATGTTATTTCTGAATGTTGGAAGTTATTTTCTACATTCTCTGTTAATTGCTTATGACAGCCAAGAGTTAAAATATGAGTATCTTATTATATAATGTAGGAGAACAGCTGCTCACAGTCTGCTACTGCTGATGCTCTTGACAATGTGTCTCCTAATGCCCTAAAAACAGCTTCTCCCTGCGTGGTTGTTACTTCACACTTCCAAGCTCAAACAATTGGCCGACTGAAATACCAAGTAGCACGCTGAGGAAAGTCCATTTCCACCTAAGCTAAAGAGATAGCAAGACAACTATGAGGCGAGGACAGAAAAACAAAACAAATTATTGACAGCCATTATTGCTTGGATTCCTTTAGAAAACAACCAAAACATTTAGCTCTCAAAAAAAAACCTTTCATCAAATCGATTTATAAGTAACATTGGTCCCGTAACTTTTCAAGAGATTGAGAGATGAAAAGGCATATATAGAAAAAATGAAAAAGAATTATTAAGAAGAAAATAAAAATAAATGTAATTCTATAACAATTGATAATATTCCTGTTGAATTTATGGGAATCATGATAGGAAAATATTTTGAGAACATTTTGGTTGTTTTTAGGAAACTTTTACTATACCTCTAAGACGGCTAAAAATTTTTTTCCTACACATGCTTTAATTTATTTGACTCAAGAATTTGTTCTCATTTTGCCAAGTGAAATTCTTTCACAGATAAACATGAGAATCACTATTTTCAATGTCCTTATTTTCCCAAGGGAAATTCTTTCCCTTTAAACAATGGAATCACTGTTTTCAATGTGCCTGCTGTTCATGAGAGCTAGTAGTACATGAAATAATTTATCTCAGGAAATAATTGAAGCTGCTATCTTTGTCATTTAAGTCTGGTTTAGACAAACATCTAAATCTAATGAAAGAAAATGCTCTGCCTGATAAGGGATGAGCTTCGTGTTCTAAAGTATCTGCCTCATTTAAAAAGCCCTGTAGTCCTACAAAAATAAATCTTGCTAAAGGCATTTTTTTAACTTTCAGTGGGTGTGTATTAAATCAAAGGTACATGAGAAGAATGCTTTGAAATGTATCTCATTTCTAATATGCTAGTAAATCAATAGAAAGGATATTTAATCAGAAATATTTAATTAAAGTAATATTTAATCAAAAAGAAAATTTTTCTACATAAGTTGTCTCACTTATAATTAAGAAACATTCAAAAGCATGCTGTTGATGTGTGTAATTGATATGTCAATACAAATGACCATACAAAATATGCTGTCCACATATGTATTTGATATATCAATACAAAATAATATCAGGATAAAGAAAATTTGTCCAATTTGTTGCAGTGTATATTGTAGTTCTTCAAAGAGGAAGTAGAAAGCAAACTGCACTAAGAGAAAACTTTAGAAAATATAGAGAAGTACTCAGCAATAAAAATGATAAATTCGAGCCATATATGCGAAAACATATGCTGCTTGAGACCAGAATGCTAAGTGAAATAAGTCAGACACAAAAGGTTAAACATCAGATGGTTTCTCTTACGTGAGAAATCCAGAGTACATGTAATTTAAAGAATAAAAGAAAACAAAAGACAAAGGCTGGGGAACACAGAGATACTTTCCGTAATCTTGGGAAAGAAGCCTGCAGGAAGGAGGCCGCACTGGGAAGGGAGGGAAAAGGGAAGAGGAGGGAATGAATGTACTGATTATCACCAAAAACAGTAATAAACAAGGGAAATACAATATTTCAACTGTGCTAACAGTGTAGTTCAGTTGTAGAAAACTTATCTAAAACCTAGGGAACCCTGTGTTCATTCACTGGTACATACACACACACACACACACACACAAACACACACACACAAAAACACACACATACACACACACGTACACACACTTAAAGGTTCCAGAAAGATTTATTTCTGCATAAAGAACCTATTCTATAATACACAATCATCATTTAAATATATATATAATAAAAAAATTAGTTGAAACCAGAAAACTGTAAGGGAAAGTTCTTTTTCAAAATAAACTGACAAAGGCACAAATATTCAGAGGTAAGCATGAGATTTAATGATATCAAATATCTGATAAAGATTTAAATTTTGGAACAAAACAGTTTAGGAAGTGTAACTTTATGGCTTAGTAGAAAAATTTCATCACAAAATTAATTGGGCTAATGTGTCATCAGAAGAATATCTGCCAGAAGATATCAAGAGAATTTGATTATTCATTAATCAATTTATGTGAAAATCTAAATGCTCATAAAATAATTTGGTAGTTTTGTGTACATCTTCCCTTTCTTCAAAATTGCACCTATTTTAACAAATTTGAAGATTTTAGAATCAAGAAATGAAAGGCACGTGGTATCAAACAATGTAAAAGGCTTTGTTGTATTTTTAAAATTATGATGAAAAGAAAAACATAATTACTATTTTGCTAGTTAAAATCTGTGAAGGCATTCTGTGATAAAACTTTTCATATTTACTTTTAAAAATATAATGTTTAATTTGTATTCTAAGGAATAAACATCTCATTATTGAAAACATTTCACCAACATGAGGGTAGTTGTAAAAAACAAAAACCATAAAATTATAATTAATATCTGTTGAGTTTTAGTAAAGTTTCATGCTATTTTTAAAATTTTTTTGTACTACAGATAGATTTTATTCACATTGCTTATAATATGGGATATAAAGTTTTCACCAATCCATTTTTCATTTAACAATTATAGCATATTATTATATATAATATATAATTATAATATATAATATATTATAATTATGCTATAAAATATTTTTTACATCTTTATTGTTAGAACAACATTTGCAGTGATATAAATTTTAGCCATCATTTATTGTTTTCAGTTTGTTGTATACTTACGGAAGTAGATGTTGATGTGAATCTCATCCGAATATATGTAAATTTTTCTTTCCTTAAGTCAGTTTCCTAGTAAGATTAGCTCCCAGCTTATCAGCTACCAATAATTACTTAGCTATAAATATTACCTCAAAACTTACAATATTTTTACTATTTGCAATCTTATAAAATATTGAAAGAAATCAAGTCCTTCATCTTAGTTTCTTTTATAAGTTAGACAAGCATAAATGGCATCTACCTTTGGCTGCTGCTGAAGTTTCCATGGTCCATATATCTATGAGTTTCCTGTCCTTTATGTCTTTCCCCTGTCTTCTCCCCATCCCTTCCTTTCTCTCTCCCTCCTTCCTTGTTTCATTTTTCTTTCCTTTTGCCCTTCCTTCCTTTCTCTCTTTCTCTCTCATTACCTCCCTGTCTCCCTCCTTCCTTCTACCTTCCTTCCTTTCTTTTCTATTCTTCTTTCTCTAACTTTGTCTATTTCTAGTAAATTTCAGTCCCATTTTGATAACATATTACATTTGGAGTTGCATATGGCACAAATTTTCAAGTAATATAGCCTACCCGTTGTTTATTTTAATCCAAACACGTAGCTAGATCAGTAGAGTTGATAATCAAAATTCACCTTCACTTGATCTCCTTTTCCTCAATCTATAAAAGATTTAACAGAAATTGCTACATGTTATTCTAGCTTTTAAAAATGTATACCTCCTTACATAGATTTACAAGAATATCTACCTATTATATAGGTCATACAGTATGATATACA
This sequence comes from Chinchilla lanigera, assembly GCF_000276665.1. Lineage (NCBI taxonomy): Eukaryota > Metazoa > Chordata > Mammalia > Rodentia > Chinchillidae > Chinchilla > Chinchilla lanigera. The sequence continues at coordinate 47,365,949 of NW_004955404.1, read as the reverse complement.
TAAATAATTATATATAATCCATAAATAAAAATCTTACACTTGTGATCAATTTTAGTATAAAGATATTGAATGATGGATAAAAATTGTTATTTTCTTCTAAATTGATTGTATATTAGTAAAATTCTTTCATTTTGGTTTATGATGACTATTGTCACATTTTACTAGTTATGCAGTCAATCTATATTTTGGCTATTGAAAAAGTACGCATGATGATATTATAGTTTTCATTGCATTTCCCCTCAAAATGTGTTACAGTCATAAAGCCCAGTACTTTGGAAAGTGACCTTATTTGGAAAAAGGGTTATTCCAGTTGTAATTAGTTAAAATAAGGTCATAGTGGAAGAGGGAGAGTTATTCCTCCAATATATAATTGTTCTTTTATTTTAAAGAGAATTAAGAAAAACAAAACAAAAAAAGATGATAGGAAATTAACATTGGTTTTATATTACACATTGTCTTCAAAGTAGTTGCTGAGATTACTAGATACAGATATACATGATTGAGTAAACAATGAAGTATTAACTGTTCCTTCCAATAAGCCAATAGAAATTACTAGTGCAATTATCTTAGCTATTCCCAGTCCTTTTTTTCTCCTTTCCCCTATCCCAGCTGTTCTTTCCTTTTCAAAAAAGATAAACATAGCAATGAAACTGAGTTTCAAAACATGTTATTAGGACAGTTATAATATAGTTGTACTTTATTTATTGTTGTCCTCATAGTAGTTATTCAGGGTAGAAAGTATAGGCATGGTAGCTTGTCTATAAAATATTAATACAAAACTTTCTTTTTAACGAACTAAGAGAAACTAGCTGTATAACAATCTTAACTACCTTGTATACGCATATATTTTTCTTATAAGAAGAAAAAAGATGTGAAGACACAGAGATGGTAGTACCAAGTGACAACCCAGGCAGAAATTAAGGTGCTGTAGGTGCATGTCAAAGGTGCCAAAAATGACAACCATCGAGAGAGGCCTAAAAGTGGCAAGAAAGCCTGTGGGCTCAGATTTCTTGATTTGGAATTCTAACACTCAAACATGTAAGATGATAAATTTTCAGCCACCAGTAGTTGCTTAAAGATTTAGGCAAATAGATTTTTGTTTTGCTTTTATGTGCATATTCCTATATGTGAATAACAGTTTTCATACATTATTATGGAATTTCATTACTTGAACCATGCTGTTTAAATATGCTGCCCCAATTTTTGTATTACATAGATGAACAATATATTCCTTTTTCACAACATTTTCCAGTTGGATGTGGACAGAGTACATCTCTAAACGTATTGATCAGTTACTCCAAAATTACTTTTTTGTGATGGTATAATCAAACACAGAGGTGCTTACTGTGGACCTATACACCCAGCATTTTTTATTTCTTTTATTTTAATACAGGGTCTAAGTAGCTCTCTCTCCCAGAATTCAAACTCTTGATCCTTCTGTTTTAGGGCTCTTCATGCTGGAATTACATCATGTACAACCAAACTTGTCTTCTAATATTATTTAATTTGCAATTTTTGCTGATTGGTAAATTTATGTAATTATTAGTCTGTTTTTTTCCTATAGACAAATCACCTTTTCATATGTTTACCAACTTTTCTGATGGATTTACTTGCTGTACCTCTGCCTTTCAATGTACAAATATCATACTTTAAACTATGTACTTTCTTTTTAATTTAGAGTCATAATTTCCCATTGTTTCACTGGAATTGACACTGAGATTACTCATGGCTGCTTTCTTTTAAAGATGGCAAAAGTTGTGTGAAGGTGGGAGGCATGACGTGGCTCACAAAGCCTAAGTGTGCAGGATGTGGAAATGTTCACAGCAAACTTGCTGCCACTGCTCTGCCTACTACAAGGTAATCAAAAAACTGATTAAAATAGGATGGTATTGACTAAAAATGTACTTTCTAGAAGAATGTTTGTGTTCTATAATTTAAAATAAGCTGACTATTGCATTTACATGATTAATTCATGTGACCCTTGAAAAGTATTGATCAAATTAAGGGCATATTTTAACAGAAGTTGAAATGGCTACAAGAAGTGAAAGAGGTAAAATGATAGGTAGGGCAACTAGAATTTTCAGTAATGACCTACAAAAAGTAAAAAGTGGCATGATGGACTAAAGATGAGCTTATTTAAACTAGAAAAAAACAAAGATGAAATTATTTTATTAAAAATGTTACACATTTTCATAAAATGTTATTGCCCATAATCCATGAGAGATTGCTCTGGTAGTGCTAGAGTAATTGAAAGACAGTATAATTTAAAAAAGAACACTGAACAGACACCTCATAAAACTGAATAAATAATAATGTGTGATTTAGTATCCTGACAAGGCTTAGAGATGAGATGACTGTGTGTAGGGCTACGGATAAGAACTTTGTCTCAAAGGGAATGTTACACCTTAATTAAAAAAGAATTACCTTGTGCCTGGCTCCAAGGAGTGGTTTCGAGTCAGCTTTTGTTAACCTATTTCTTTTGCTACTCTCAAACTAGTGTAAGTCAACATAAATGCTGTTAATCTTAATTTTTCTATGTGTTTATAGCCCTGCTGAGAAAAACAAAACAAAGATAAAAAATGAAAAATGATACATTTCTGGCTGTTAATTATAATTGCTTGATTTTTTCTACGTGTACTGCCTTAATGTTTATTTTGCATTACATGTCACTATCTACTGCTACCAAAACTGCTACCACTTCCTTCACACTGGGTGATTCTTAAAAAGAGCAATGTTTGTGTGTGTGTATAAAGATATACAACAGATATAAAGTTCTAAATTAGTAAGTAGAAAAGATTATACAATAAATTGTGGAACAATCACTATGCACCAAAACAAAATTTAACAGGATCAAAAACAAATATTAGAAAGAATCTGGTGAACTATAAAATAGATAAAATTCTTGAAGTGATAGGTAGAGGTGAGAAATTTCTGAAAATGACTCCCAATTATGCAAGAAATAATATCAAAAGTCAACAAATGTGATACTATCCAATTAAAAATTTTCTACCAATAAAGGAAAAGGCCAATAGAGTGAAGAAGTAGCCAACAGAATGGGAAAAGTTTTGTAATTCCTTAGACAGAACAGTAAAATCAAGAGCATGTTAAAATCTCAGAATATCAGACCCCTAAAATGAAAGACCCAATCAAAAAGGAGGCAACTGAAAGAAAGGTGAAAGAAAGAAATGAAGAACTGCTCTGCATCCCTGGCCACAGAGAAATGCAAATTAAATCAACAATGAGATTTAAATTAATCAATAAATTAAGTCAACATCTTACTTCAGAACAATGATTATCCTTAAGAAATCAAATAATAATAAATGCTGGGAGGCTTCAGGGAAAAGGGCAACATTGCCATTGTTGGTGGCAATGTAAACTAGTACAACCTGTATAGAATTCAGTATGGAGATTCCTCAAGAAGCTAAAGTTAGAATTTCCACTTGATCCAGGTATTCTCCTTCTAGGTATCTTCCAAAAAGTGTTAAAGGCAGAATAGTACATCAATATACACATGTGCAAGTTTATAGCAGCACAATTCATTACAGGTAAATCACAAAAGACCCATATACCCATCAATAGATGAATGCATAAATAAAGCGTGATGATTTATACACAATGGAGTACTACTGTGCATTTAAGTTATATGAAGGTAAATGAATAAACTTTGAAACCAAAATATTAAATGAAATAATTCATACACAGAAGCTTAAATATTGCATGGCTTCTCTTTTAAGAGAAATCCACTGCACAAATAATGTAATAATGTAAAGAGCAAAATAAAAGAGAGACAATAAGAAACAGGAAGCATTTGTTTTGGAAACAAAAATGCATCTAGAGATAGAAGGAAAGTGGAAGGAGAGGAAAAGGTGAAATAAAAAGAATTAAGATATATTATGAAATGTATAAACCCCCCATGATAAATGTAATTATTACTAATGAAAATATGCACTAACAAAAATAAAATAATTTTTTAAAAAAATTTTAGATTATAAATAATTCTAAAGGGTAAAGTAAAATAACGAAAACAATATAATGAATGAAATGATGCTAAGAATCTGTATATTTTGGTATTAAAACACATAATTGGTATAGGTGAGGTTCTGGGTTCAGTCCTTAGCATTACAAATAAAAAGATGTTTATATGATTATTTTTCATCTTTCCTTCTTTATGCAAATAATTAGTAATACTAATTAATTTTGTATTTAAATGGTGAAGCAATCTTGAATTCCTGGAGTTATCTTCATTAGGACACGATTTTAACAAGTATATTGTTATATTACAAATACTTTTATTGTGAAGACTTAAAATGACATATTGTGTTTCTATTTTCACTATCATTTTTTAAAGAATATGATCACTTTTATATGTTCTCACTTGGCTTGAATCTTATAACATGAATTTTTCACATATATTGTGCTGGGATTAGATTTCCCTTTACTCCTATTCTAGTTTATTTCTACTAAAATTCATGATAATCCTTGTATTCTTACTGTATAGTATCCTGGCTATCCAATAGCTCAACCAAATCAAACTCAAATGTGTAAAAGTTCTGTGTAAACTGTGGGAATGTCTGCAGTTGCTAAAGAGTTACTTGCCAAACATTGTGATGTTTCAAGGTACAGTGCTAGTAATTTTGCTTTCATCAATTCTAAGAAACTTCTAAATAGATCATGGTTTTTTTTTTTATTTTAGTCTCCAGTCCAATGCTCTGACCTACGAATTCCAGTGCCCATATTCCTGTCCTTATTGAGATTATTTAGTCTGTCATTCTTTACCATTCATTCATTTTATTTATTATATTCATTAGATCGCATTCACTCGTGGCCTATTATTCAGTTGAAAAGGTTTCCTTAGACTTTTTTCAGTTATTTAACAGTCTTAGTGAAGTGTGCCTGTTGATCTGTAGTCCAATATGGACAGAAATAAAAATCTTTACCTTTAAGCATGTCTAGACTTTGAAGATTAGATTAGATTTGAAGGTTAGATAGCAATTCCTGGAAGTATACTGAAGAGTCTATTAAAAGATTTATTAAAATACTTTGTTACACTTTGTTCTAACATGTAACACATATTTAAAGAAATGTTTTATAAAAGTAATGTTAAAGAATTATATTTCAGTGTTTTTAAAAAATTTTAGTAGCAAAGCTAGAAAAAATATTAAAATTTGGAACTACAATGAAATTATCAAAAATGTTACTGAAAAAACTGTAGTGTGCAAAAGATTTATTTTTTCAGAGCTTAATTTTGAAATCTATACTTGCGCTTGGAAGCTTTTAATTTCTGTATATAACTTTTTGGTTATTTCTACATTTAAATTGGAAATATTTGCGTTCATTCTTCAACATAATATAATTGAGAAGATCTAGAACGCTGTAGCACCCAAATTAGACTATCCAAGTTTGCTGGGCATCGTGGTGCATGCCTGTAATCCCAGCACTCAGGAGGCTAATGCAGGAGCATCTCTAAGTTCCAGGCCATTCTGGACCACACAATGAATTCAAGGTCAGCATGGATGACATAGCAAGACCCTGTCTCAAAAAAAAAAAAAAAAAATCTATCCAAGTTAATTAGGAGTGAGCACATTATATTTGATAAGATTTTCTTGTATAAATATTTACAAAAAGTTGCATTAATTAGAAGCAAATATAGAGTGCTCACAAAATGTGTGAAGTTAAAATATTTAAATGTTTGAATGTGAACCAAATCATCAGTGGGCCTAGGTCGCTCCATGCTTACCAAATATCTGAGCATGTGTGGAGACAGATCCTGCCTAAGTAAATATATTTTCATTTAAAAAAGTATAAACAGGTGTGAAAACATTTTTTGAGAAAACAAAGCTTAAAGGAAGTATTAAAAACTTGGAAATAATTCGGCTATTGTTAAGAAGACATTCAGAAAAATAAGCAATGAAATAGAATTAGCAACAGCTATTGTTAAACAAAAGAAATAGTCTCTATCTCACAAAAGAAATACTTTGTGAAAATGTGCCAAGGATGTTGAACTGACTAGCATCTCGTTTGTTGAAATATGTTAAGTTTAAATGACATGTGCAAAGTGTCCAAGTATTAAGATTAGAGCTTAATGACTTTTATGGACACAGAGAGTATATATCAATACAATCACCAGGTAGATCCAAGTATGCAATCTTTCCAACATCTTATACAATTTACTTACCCTTTTTTCTGGTCAATAGCAAAACAAGTTGTTATCTAGTTGAAATATGCTTATAGGAATAAAATGTTTTTTCTAAGCCTCATAGTAACTCAAAGAAAATATCTATGGAAGACAAAAAAAAAAAAAAAATCAAAAATTACCTCCACAAATATCACAAAAAATGATCAAGCAGTTATAAGCAGCAGCATAAGAAGAATAAATTTAGGAAAATTCTGTAGAGCTAACAAAACAATTAGCAAAATGACAGGGGCTAAACATTCCATACTAATAGTTATTTTATGCATAAATTTATTACTGCCCCCTAAATAGTCTATAGGAATGCATAAAAAAAGATGCAACTATACATGTATACAGGATACTTACTTTACATTTCATGACCAAAGGAGCTAAGATTTCTCTTATATCAGAAACCCAAAATACAAATAAAGAGAAAAATTATAGATAGGTAACAAGAAATAAAGAGAGATTTTTGTAAAGAGAAAGAAAACAAAAAACTGGAGGGAAGGGAAGCAAAGAGGGAAAATGATGACAAAAAGCAGAAGCTGTGCTATGTACATGTACTAGCTCCCTACAAGGCATGCTATCATTATGCACTGTAAACACGTGCTAAGTAATAAAAATTTTTATGTACATACATATATTATCAAAATATATTTGTAAAATTCAGTCACTATATTTTCAAAATAGATTTTAAACCCAAACTGTCTCAAGAGTTAAAAAGATAATTATAAAGTGATAGAAGTGTTAATTCATCTGAAACACATAAAAATTACAAATGTTTATGCAGACCATGTAAGAAATATATAGAACAAACATTGTCAGAAATGGATAAGAAAAATAGACAACAATCCCATTAAAATCTAGGAGACTTCAGTCATATAAAAAGCATTATTGGAAAAATCAACAAAGAAGTTGAGTTTTTAAATTAAAACAAAACAAACGGATCTGACAAGTAAAGAATTCCAATAAACAGCAAAGGAATACATATTTTTCTCAAACATGTGGAAAATATTCCAGAAAAGAAATGTCAGCTGGTCATTGAACATGTGTTACTGCAACAAAAACAAAAAGAGATTAGTCATATCAAATATGTTTTCCAGTGACAATAAAACAATGGAATGAAACTAGAAAGGAAATTCACAAAATAGGCATAAGTTTAAAAGGGTATTTTTCAGTAATCAATGGGGCAAATTAAAATAAAAAAAAAACAATGGAACTCAGTTTGAGACCAAAAAAGAAAAGAACAACATATACACACAGCATATATAAACGTAATTGTCATAGGGACCTCGATAGTGATAAATGCGTATACAGAATTCAAAAGCATGGTCTCAAGTTTACATGTAAAGAAGTGAGAAACAACAAAATCTCATTAGGGGAAAGAATGAAATGAAAATTATATACTAGAAATAAAAGAGGCCAGAAAACTTCTTTAGAAAATAACACCAGGAATTGGTCTTTATAAAACAGCATTAAGAAACATGGAGCTAAATTAAGAAAATAAAAAAGGAGAAGTCTCAAATAAAAGAAATCATAAATAAATGAGGCAACATGACAAAAGGTGACAGAAATATAAAGGCTCAGAAGGGATTACAATTAACAAGTATATGGCAATAAATGGGATTGCTGAGAGGGAAAGAAACATTGTTAGACATGTGCTGTTCATGAAGACTAAACCCTGAGGAAATAGAACACCTAAACAAACCAATAGTAGGTAGGGTGAATGACTCAGTAATCAGAAGCAGAAAGAAAAAGGTCAGCATCTGATCTCACTGGTGAGTTCTACATATATATATAAAGAAGAATTAACACAAGTAGTTTTCAAAATTTTATACCAATTATAATTACAAACAAAAAATATTTTATCCACAAAATGCTTTCGAATCTGCAAATTAACTCTGACACTTAATAACCCATGAGATTCCAAGTTCAAATGTATGTTACTTAAATGAAGAAATAATAAAATCTTTAATATATATTCATATCTTAATTGTTTTAAACTCATCTATATCAATTACATAGTTCCACATAAACACTTGTAAAATAAAAGTAATCAGTGATTACATAACCTTAAATTTGCCCTCTTCCTATGTACAAAATGATACATAAAATTTCATGCTATTGAAGTCTGTCACTAGTGACTCTTAAGCAAACAGCAATTTTCAGGTGTCAAGTAATTTTCAATTATAAAATACATGCTTACTGTGAAACTATAAGTAATATTGAATCATTAAAAAAATAGGAAATGTATATGAGAGACACTCAACATATGCAAGTCAGAAATATCTTCTTTTAGCTATTTCATTATTTAATTAGGCATTTGTACTGGGAAATATTGAAATTTTTCAGGACTTTATTCTCCAAGTTTCTGTGTTAAACTACATTAATGTAAATAAAAAAAAATTTCTGCCACAGATGTAGCTCAGCAGCACAATGCCTGCCTAGCAGACACAAGATCTTGAGTTCAATTCTTGGAACAACAACATCAAAACATATCCTAAGACAATTTAAAAATTGCTATTATGTAAGAGATGGAATAAACAAATATATGCTTTTAGAAAACATAGTTAAAACATAGAAATCATGTTATTTTTTCATAATCATTGCAGAGAGAGGAATGTATGATTCCAGCCTGTAATTTATCAATGATTTGGCCTATAAATGTTCTAAGTGAATCATACATAACTAAATCATTACTAAAATCAGAATGATATTTCTGATTAAAATAATTAAAATGTATGAATATACTATCATTTTCTACATGAGAAAGGCCCCAGAAGATTTGGCAAGGTTTTCTATGTAGAAAAATTATTGTCACTGTTATTGGTTTTGTTATTTATAAATATGTGTGTGAGGTTTGTGAATAATTTTATTTGTTTAGAGATAAGGGGAGTTTGAAAATGTGCTCATATTAAAAGCTATTTACGATTGATTTTATCTACATTGATTAGTAGTAACAAGTACTGAGAAATTATTTTTACCTCTCTCTGCATTTGCAATGCAATCACAGAATGGAAGATTTAAAACAATTGTTACCATCTTTGTATCAGTTATACACTTGGAAAAACAGTTGGTATTGAATGTTCAAACAACTTGCTTAAATATTCAATAGGAATTTTCCTTTTTAATTAATGGAGGACAATTCTAAAATGGTAAATTTTTAGTGCATGCAATTGCCTACTAAGATAATATAACTAATAACACTTTTCAGCAATGTGATAGTCCTCTAGAATTTTTTGAAGTGATAAATTTTATATTTCTCTTCAAATATACTTAGATTACATGTGAAAAATAGTTATTTATTATTCTGGATATGTTCTACATTGTCACAAACAAAATGAAAGTCTTTGCTTTTAATAATTGAATTGGTAACTTGCTCTAGTCTTGATTTGTCCTTTAGTAGAGTATTAAAGTCATAAAAGATGAATACTTCAGCACTTCAGTGATTCCAAAGAGTTCTTTAAAGAATTCATTCATTTTAATCACTATTTTGGTATCATCAGATTTCCTTTTCTCTTGTATCATTCCTATCTGAATTATTTTACTTGCATTTTCTTCTTGGGGATAGTGCACTAAATAGTTTGTTATATCTTCTTTGAATTGAGGAATATCACCTTAGTGTGAGGAAGCTATAATATGACAGCTATGAAGTGGGCAATCATATTTGCTTTGCAAATTGTATACTTTACCAATTTTCTTATATTCTTCACATTATCTTTGAAATAATATAGTTTTAGATCATGAATCTCTGCAGTTGAAGGTCTGTGTATAACACTATAGCTACGATTTTTTCAACTCATTGCATATACACTTGGTGTCTATAATAATTGCCTTGATATAAGTTAGGTGAGGATATATTATGTATTATTTAGTAATAATGAATTGACCAATTGCTAAGCAGAATACACACTATGTTCAACATTATGGATTAAGCAATAGCTATACATTAGCATAATATTAGCACTGTGAATTAAAAATATCAGTGTATCCAATTACCAAAAGAATCAAGAGCAATGTTTCTATGACTAACATCAGAAAATAAGACAATTTGATAAAAATGTTTATCATTTTATTTTTTATTTTGTAATAGTCTCCATTTTATCAATCTAAAATGTGAAATATTAGATATTATTACTTTTTGCTTCTGTTGTTACTAAATCTGGATTATCATCACCAAATTATTTTCTGACCAGTTAATAAAATCTATTAATTAAAAAATAATCATATTATAAAGTTTATACCCATGTTTGAATCATTTACTTATACCTTATTTAATGCTGATACAGTTATTTCAATGTTTTATCTTTCATTTATATCAGCTTTTATATTCACAAGAAGTACTTGGTTGAAAGAATACAAATTATTGCAGTACATTCATGATCCAGGTTAAGAAGCATATCATTTACTTATACCTAGAAGCTAAACTCCATACTAGGGTAAATTCTCTTCCTTACCTATAAATTTTTGAGCTACTGGCATCTAAGAAACACTTCCTGACACTCAAAAGATAAAAGAGAAATTTTGGGGTGTGTGACTAAAATCATGGAGAATGTTTATATTTGTAAAGATTATTACAGTAAAAGACACATTGCTATTCATTCTCCTCCCAATATCTCCTCCACAATGAACACACTTGTCCCACCTTTCTTCACAGTTTATAAGCCTTTCTGGAACATCTCTTTCCTGATACACTTTTTCCCCACATTGATTTAATTTCTTTTGGGTAATACCTAGTAGTAAGATTGGTGAATTGTATGGTAGTTCTAGTTTTAATTTTTTCAGGCAGCTTTATACTAGTTTTTTGCATAATGATGGTGTCAATTTGCATGCCCACCAACTGTGATCAAGGATTACCTTTTCTACAAATCCTCACCAATACTTGCTAGCATTTGTCTTTTGACAATAGCCACTGTGGTAATACTTTCTTAGGAATTTAAGTTGCACTTCTTTGAAGTAAATCTTCATTCTAATGCCATCCCTAAAGGTCTTCCTTTTTTTTTTTTTTATGTGTTTCAGAAAAACATTTTTCTGTGGGTATTTTTGTATATGTCTGATGAGACTTCTGAAGTAATTCTCTGGAATAAAGATAGTTCTAGAAAAACAGAAGTAGAGCCTACTAATTTTCAATATTAGCAGACACTGCTAGAGTGGTTTTATCTATGGTCTGAATATTTGTAGCCATGTTCTCAAAATTCATGTACTTAAATCCTAACCCCTGTGTTAGTGGTGTTAGTACGTAGGGCTTTGAGAAATGATTAGGGCTTTGAAAGATGATTAGGGCAAGAAGGTGCAGACCACATGACTGGCATTAGTGCCTATCTAAAGGGGACCACAGCAAACTAGCTTGCTGCTTCATTATGTGACTGCGAATTTCTATTACCTGAAAGTGAGGTTCTGGGGTAACAAATATGTATATATCTGGAAGTGCTTTAGGAACTGAGCAATATTGCTGCAAAAAGAAATTTTATCGTACAATATAAGTAGTCAAATTTGTCTTTAAGAAACTATTATTAGAAATGTGGACTTAGAGGATGCTGAAGAAAATAACTCTGGAAGCTAGAAAAAGAGAAATTCTTGCTAGGTAGTGTCAAAAAGCTTAAAAATGGTTACTTATGAGTAGGTGGAAGGAAGAAAAGGTAAGAGGTAAATTTAGTTTGTAGCTAAGGAGATTTTCAGGCAAAGTATTGACACTGATTTCTTTTTACTGCTCATCATAAAATGTAATAGAAGACAAATTCCATGAGGAATGAACAGCTAAACAAAAAGCAAAGCATAGCTTGATTCTCAGCCTCTTCAAACTCACAGGCGCTCCAAAGCTATTAAAGTAAAACTTTGCAGTATACAGCCTACAAATTTTGTTGAAACAGACACAGAAAATATAAAAGAAAGACAGGTAATTTGACACCCAAAATTCATTTGTCAGGCAGCAAGCTGGTGAAACTTCTTAGATGTGGTACATTTTGGTAAATAAGGTAAATGTCTTATGGGGCAAAAGTAAGAGCTCCTAAGTCTTGCTGAAAGTCAACAAGAATTCTAGGCTTTCAAATGTAATCAAGAACTATTAACATTTGTTGAGAGGAATAAAGGCTTTCTACCTTCAAATTTGTCCTTTTTTTAAATGGAGATTTTATTGGCTTTTGCCCCATACCTTTATAAGCATTGTATTTTGGAGTGGAGGGTGTGCTGAAGGAGACAACAGCAAATATACTCAAAGTATCCCACATCTTCATATAATATTCTCTGCTCAATGGGCAAGATCTATAACTTGTCATAATCAATGTAATATTTAATTCATAAAGGTATTTTGTTTGGTTTGACATGTTTGATTGTTATTTTCTTTTTTCCTAAATCAGAAATCCTCACTTTAGTCACATTGGGTGCTAAACAGAGGGAATATGTCTCATTTAAATTTAGGGAGAGAGGGACTATGGCTCATTTTGAAATGTACTTGAAAATTTTTACACTTTTGATTGTTGTATACCTAGTGTAACATTTTGTCAGATATACTGAATATAAGTATTTAAAACTGTTCATTTTCGGTGTCTTAAATCACATAGATAATGACTTGATTGCTTGTTGTCTATTCTTGCTCTTGTTTATATTTCATTTATTTATATTTCTGAGCTGCTACTTGGAAACTATGTGTAGGATTTATAAAGGCTTTTATGGTAATTGGGTTCCTACCAAGGATGTGTATAATTACTTCTGACAGACTCCTGAAGATAATATACTTCCCATTAGTACATTACAATATGTCCTTATTTGAAAATTTAATGACAACCCTGAGACTTATGTCTGAACGTGTTTGTGCTGGAGACTTGTTTGTGCTTATTAGATTTCTTGGGAGACTTCCTTGTCCATTTTGCAGTATTTTCCAATTGGGATATTTCTTTTGAAATTTCCAAAGCTGTCGTATACCACATGATGGGACTGCCGGCTAGATTATGGCCTCTTGTGCACAATGAAGAAAGAATTGCCTGAGTGCGTCTGTTACAGCTTATAGCTAGGTGTACTCCCAAACCCTCATGCACTTGGGGCCTTTGGGAGTGACTGGACCATGGACCTGTGATACCGGATGATAGGTGTAATAGTGGACTAGTCTGCTGATTGTTTAGCACAGTCTGCTGTGGACCATGGATTTAGGGAAGAGAGAAGACTCACCCTGAGTGTGAGTGGTATGGACCAATAGCCTTGTACCTCGGAAAAGACAAAAAAGGAAAGAAGATAGAAGTGTCACTGGTTCCTGCCTGCCATACCGGAGGCTATTTCCCTTCTGTGATGCCCCTCCGCCATGCTCCCTGCCTTGGAACCAGTAGGCTATGGATTAAAATCTCTACAAACTCTGAGCTGAAGTAAATCTCTCCTCTTTTAACTTGTGGGTGTTATGTATTTTGTCCCAGCAATGAGCAAGTAACTAAGATAGCGCCCAATGGTGAGAGAAAACGGAGCTATTTGCTGAAGAAGAAGGAAAGACATTCTCAGCGCAGGAGTGTGCCAGCAGGACGATGTCAGGAAGAGGAGTGGGCTCAGGATGACAGAAAAATGAAACCACACTGACAAGTAAGGCTTTCAGTTTTAAAAGATGTGCACCAGGTGACTCTCACTGGGCCCCTGGATAAGATTGACAGGAATGATTGACAGACATTTGGTCACCACAAGAGCTTTCAACTCAGATGCCTGTCCCAGGATCCATTCTAATTAAATTACAGGCATGAGAGAGATACTTTCCACATTTATGAACCTTTAATGAGGTTCAAGTGAGGGAAAGAGTGTTGAGGCTCAGGCCACAAGATCTAGCATGTAAATGCTCTGGTCTGGAGCTATAGAGATTTTCTGGACCTTTGTTATTCTATTTCTGCTTCTCTTGGGGCAATGACATGAGGATTGGCCCCGGGGTGTCGTTGAAATTCAGATTGGTGGTAGGGCAGTGGTGTTCCAGCCCCAACTGTGCTACTTGAACTAATAGACTAGTAAGAGATATACATGTGAAAGAGTAAATTAAAGATTAGACTAACTAAATAAGGAAGTCATATATTAGGTTACTAAGAGATTAAATATTGTGAGAAAAATTTTAAAAAGTAGTATCCTGGGGAGTAAGGTGGATTTTAAAAGTACAGTTGAAATATTTATTTGGGAAAGTGCCAGGCTGCTTAGCGTAAGAATGCAGAATTAAGAAATAGTGGAAATGCTTTGAAGAGTGACTGCATCCGGGCTGTGGGAGGTGGGGCATCAAGGCTGAGTGAAATTAGTAAAGTCAAAATAGTATGGTTAGGTAGGGACTCAGTAAGACAGTGATATTTCAGTGAACATTTGAAAAGCTTGGGGAAATAGATGAGGCTTATACTAAAATATGCTCCACTGATGCATTATTTGGTGACAGATCTGAAATTTATTTAAAAGAATTTCCTGAATGATTGGATATAGGGTTTTGGGGAAAGACTCCTTTATTACAAGGATAAAAACTATCATAGAAACAGATTTGAATGAGATGAATCAGGGCTTGGTTATGTTGCTCTGAGATACCTTTTAGTCTTAGATTTTCTTCATAAAGACAAGAGAGGACATGGTAGAGTATTTCACAACTTATTCATGAATGTACTAGAATTTTAATGATTAATGTTCTGTAGTCACATAATCTCTTAAACACAATTATTTTGCACCTATAATAAATGCAGTTTGATAAAAAGTACAGTGAATATTTAAATTGAAAGCATTATTATAGTAAAAGATACATTGCCATTAATTCCCATTAAACATTGTTATTATATTTTAATTGGAAGAGAATAATAAAGAACAATAGCAAAATACCAACATATATCTCTGGTAATCTGAACAACTAATTTGAAGGCTACAATATGCAGTATAACACTCACTCATAAATTCTTACCGTCTTGTCTAGTGAAACTTTGCATCATTTCTAATGAGTTTCTTTTGTTTTTATTTTTTATTTTCTTTAAAGGCTTGATCAATCTTGTATTCTTACATCTGGTAATCTGAGTAACTTCACTGAAGATAACAATATGTAATATAACAGCCACTGTTAATTCCTATCATTTTGGCCTGAACCCCTGTATCATTTTTGGTTTTGATTTGTTTTGTTTTTGTCTATGTTGCTGGTAAACATTATTTTTAATTATGGTAATTAACTTGATTTTATCAGTACACATTTTACACAGGCATTAGATTACTACATTACACCTCAAATATGTCCACATATTGTCAAACAAAATTAAAAATTGTTTTTAAATGTTTTATTTGACACAAATATAAAAGGCATGATAATACCATGCCAAATGGGCATTTGAACTTATTCAATCATTCTTGCTGTGTTCTTTTGGGGGTTATTGTGCAAGGTGATATAATATAATACAGGACACATATTTTATAAGAGTATTTATAATAGTGACCCAAAAATGATATACAAGAGAGTGCAGGAAATCTGTCCACACACTATAGACCAAGAAATCTAGCCAAGGCCTGGATTCAACAGAAATATCCTGTATGAGTCCAGCTGAAGACCTAGAGCTCATAACAGTGCCTCCCACAAATCCAACTGGTGGCTCAGAGCCCATAACAATATCTCATGCAGGCATCTTTCACAGATTTGTGCTGTGAAGGTCCAAAGGACAGTGGTGGAATCTGGGAAGTCTGTGCCAGTGGGATGAAGGATCTGTGCTAGCAGGCGGAGGGATCTGCACTGGAGCCAGAAACCAATGCTCAAAGAACCAGAGCTCCCCCGGAAGGTACCACAGTCATCCTCAGAAACAGGGAGGTCCCGAGCTCCTCCAATGGTGAAGAAGCTACACTGGCTTTCCTGATGGGAACACAGCTGCCTTCAAGAAACTCAATGCAGCAAGCTTCTTCAGGAGACTGAGCTGATCACCTTCTTCACTTCCAGAGCCAGGAAGTGATGCTCAAGTGAGCTCCAGAGCTCCCCCAAAGTGAACCAAGGCTATTCTCAGTGCCAACAAGGCCCCAAGAACCTTGGAGGAAGAAAACAGCCAAGTTCATCAGGAAAGCCAGCATGACAAACTCCTCCAACAGAACCAACAGCTCCTTACAGCTTCCACCAGCTCCTAACAGCCTTTCCTCTTCTCCAGTTCTGTCTCTTATGCTGCTGGCAACAATCCCCAGGTGGGCCTCCCATACCCAGCATCATGCTTACTCAGTTCAGCTGGGGGTTCTAAGCTGACCGCCAGTTGTCAATCCACTACACTTGCCATTTTCTGAAACACTTCAGGAGTTTTTCTTTGGTGAGGGTGTTTAGTTGTGCAGTCCTGCGTGACTCAGTGTCCTTGGAGCAGACCCTGAAATCACACTGGGCTACATGCAGGGGATGAGGACACCGGATGTTTGTGTGAGCCTGCTTCTCCTTTGGATGCACTTGCAGTAGCAGTCACTGTATTTTTAATCGGTCTCTCAGGAAAGAAGACTTCCAGAATTGCACCACAGGTAGACAAAATGATGGGATAAATGTTAAAAGTTCGAGGAATTAGTTTGAGGATAATTTATAGCAACATGTGTTTTTCTGTAATACCTTTTTAAAATATCACTAACATATTTTGATCACATTTCATATTAACAAATATGTAGTTTATTCACTGATAACAACATACAAGTAGTGTTGATTAAAGCCAATTCATTATATTTTAATAAAATGCATAAATCTCAAAAAATGTCTAATAATATTTTATACACAAAGTAGTTTGATAGAGTTTTGATCTGCTGACCACCTTATCTTGACAAAAATGAATAATAATACTTTAAAAAATGGTATTACCATGCCTTTTATGTTTGTGTTAAATAAAACATTTAAAAACAAGTAATTTTTAATTTTATTTGACTCAATATGTGGACATATTTAGCATGTAATATAGTAACAGCAGTGTATTTAAATAAAAAGATGTCTCAGCACTTTGGATTACAGTTTGACAAAGTTGAGCCTATAGATTATTAAAATCAACCAGAAATTAACCTCAAACTTTTGCTTAAAATTTATCCTGCTCTCAAGCTAGAATTATAATAGGTGTAGACAAAGTAGTCATTTCCAAATAAATCATCCAAGAAGGAAAAGATGACTTATTATTCGGGAAATTAAAGAATTTGAAACAAAATTTAAAAAAATATTAATGAGAATGAGAATGAAGATCACTTTGACAAGCAAAAATGAGGAAAGAAATGAAGCAGGTAGGAGTAAGACAAGATACAGTATCAGACAGAGCTGCCCAGGTGAAATACATCCCAAACTTTAAATATGATTTAAGTGGCTTTCAGTTTCCTCCATCAGTTTAAACAGGACCTTAAAGTCCTATCAGCAATAGAGATGAAATTGACAAAGTAAGCAAGAGTTAATCATACTTTTGCAGAAAGAAATTGGAATATAGTAAATGAATTGAGTGTGGTTTTCAAAAGAAACAGATTTACTATGACCAGGGTTTTCAATTTTTATTCATTAAACGGCTTAAATGTGACCTAAAATCCTAAGTGCAATCTTGTTTAAACATCACATTATAAGAGTCAAAGTATGTTATCAGCAAACAAAAATAGGAAGCTATTTGTTTTCATTTCAAATATAATGAAACTTTTTACAGAAACCCTATATTCCATCATTTACATTTCTGCCTATGTTCCACCAAATATATTTCATCGGAAAACATCTGAAAAGATTTAAAACATATTTTCCCCATTACTTAACATTTAACTTCAATACATATCACAAATAATCTCACAGATTTTCTGGCATATGGTCTTGATATCATTGAGCACATATCAGTCATCATGATGTCATGATAATGTCAATTTGATTTGAATATGATTTAATTTTCTCAATCATGTTTTTGAAGCCAGTTTCTTAGCTGTTCATGGATCTTTTTTAAATATTATAGATTGTTGGTTTGAAATCAAGAATGACAGTACACTTTGTTCTTACATTCATTCATCTATTTGGTAAAAAAACATCCAATTAAATATAATGTATTTGTGTCCTAGTATTGGACATTCCAAGATATGTCTTGAATGGAATTCAAATTGCTCGCCCTGATCGTGGAAAATGCAGCAACAAATAATTAATGTGAGAGGATATAATGATACTGTTATAGAGATTCATGTTATGTGCTAAGGGAAAATAGATTTGAGAGACAGACAGACAAAGAGAGACTGAGAGAGAGAATAGAGGATACAGATATAGAGATGCAGTTACAGTGTCTAATTGTGTGTCTATCTTTTGGGGCATACAAAACCAACACATGAAATTTTGTTACAAATCATATGTTAAGTTGTATCAATAGGTTTTCCTAATCCTGAGTTCTGACTGAAAGATGATCCACTTTTAAATTATAGTTGTTTTAAATTTTGCAAAAATTTGGGGTGTTTTGCATATGTAGGCATTTTTCCCATCATAGTTATGTCAAATTATAGTAACTGTTTTGTTTATATAGAGAATGCAGATCCAAGAAAATTTTCTTGTGCATAAACAAAAATTACGTATACTTATATTAAATTATAGATTTTTCTTCCCAGAAGTATTAAAAACATTGTACCCCAGCAATATATGTGAATCCATGTTTATAGCAGTATGATTTGTAATAGCTAAATCTTGGAAACAACACAAATGTCTTTAAACAGAGGAATGGATAAAAAAAGTGTAGTATTTTTATACCATGGAGTACTATTCATCCATAATGAAGGATAAATGTGAGACTTCAATAGATAGATGGATATAACTTGAGGCATTACTCATAAGTGAAATAGATCAGGCTCACATATATAAAGATGTATCATCTCCCTGGTGTGAAAAACTGAAAGAGTAAGGTCAAAAGTGTACAATAGATATGTGAAATGGGAAGAGATTGTTCAAAAGGAAAAGGCAACTAAGATGGGGGAAAGGAGAAAGGAAGGAAGTGGAAAAGGAAAAGGGTAAGTTAGTTATACTACTTGTATCTCTTAGTTCATTGAAAAGAAAGGGCTGTGCTAATACTGGAGAATTCTTTTTGTCCACATATCTTATACTCTGAGTAACTACTTTAAAGACAACAATATGAAAAGTATTAACTAGTGTTATTGCCCTATTATTTTGTTATGAAATTTTGTTTTACTTTTTTCCATAAAATAAAAAAGTGAATATTCCAATTCATGAACAGAGGCTATCTTTCTATTTACCTACATTGAAAAAGAAATTCCACAGTGCTTTATAGATTTGAATGTGTGAGTCTGTGGACTTCATTGTTAAATTTATTACTTATGTCTTCATCCATTTAGATACTATTTTAAGAGGATAGGCTTTCTGCATTTTCTTTTTAAATTGTTCATTATTAGTAACAGAAATAAAATTCATTTCATTGTGTTGCTAAAACTAAATCAATTATGGCAATGTAGGTACAGCTACCTCTTCTTAATGTACTACTTCTGTTTAGCTTAGCATAATATTTTGAATAAAATTTTCATGTGTATATATGTGAACCTAAAATTGATCTAACACTGTTATTCATTCCTAAAATAAGGCACCTTAGTGGCTGACTCCTCTAATTTCTTCAATTAGAGATGTGCAAAAATTAAAATTTCAGTTAAAGTTATAATAACTGAGTGATTCCTATACACCCTAATTATTGACCAAACCAGAGACAAGTTCACTGTTAGATATTTGACAGTTTTGAAACAGTTTAAATAGAAATTATCTAATGTGTCTCAATTTTTTTCAGAGAAGTTGAAGCAGGTACATAAGAAATGAAATATTTCAAGCACCTAACTCCTGCTTGGTACAGTCAATCGTAGTTAAATGTTTGCTAAAGATGTGTGTTTTAGTTATTTTCTTGTCCTTGGATACAATATCCAATACTCACAACTCAAAGAAGGAAAGGTTTATGCAGCTCACAGTGTGTAGAAGTTACGTCCATAGTTGGCTGGCTCCAAGGCAGGATGGCACTGCAGGGGGCATTGCTGAGGGGAAATAGCTCTTGAAATGACAGCTGGAAGCAGAGAAAGATCAAGAGAAAAGTGATGAAAAGACAGATCTTTCCAGGCCAGGACCCCAGGGGCCCAGCTGCTCCAAACAGGCTTCTTCACCCAGAGCACATTAAGCTATTAACTGACCAATGGGCTAATCCACTGACAAGTATCAGGCCCTCATGACCCAGTTATCTCCCAAGAGCCCCACTATGAGTACAGGAGGCTTTGGGGGGACATCAATGTACAAACGATGCTACCTATTGACACATAACACACTTTCGCATCTGTGTCACCTGATATGCCCTCGGATAAGCACTGCTACCCTCCAAGTTTATTCCCATGAGATTAGCCACTTTTAAATTCTTTACATATATTTTTATATTGATTATTTACTCTATATAATTTTTTAAATGTGCAGAGAAGTAGGCCAATATAGGTACAGCTTCCTTTTCTTAATGTAACACCTACTAAGACATAGAACTCTCAATAGATTTCTCTATTTAAGTAACAAATATTAACTGATCATTTACTACGAGTGGGACAGTTTTGGAAGTTGTTACTGTTTTTTAGAACTAAAATTTTGAGGTCACCGTGTTTCCCTAAGATTAGACATTAACATTATTTGTGCAGAAATATCTCCTCTCACTAAAATAATTTATAGGCTGCTCTCTTTTCATGCAGCCCCACAGTGTCACACAGTTATGGTTTCTTACATGTAAAATCCACTGTGACAGGATCACTGCTAACCCATGATGCATGTAGTTATCATCTTTTGTAATTATGGTGACAATATTTTTAACTAAACAATAATGACATACAATCGTTGATTGAACAATATTATTATTTATAATATATATCACTGCACTCCAGCTGAATGAGATCAAACTTGTTCTACTTTCATCTCATACTGCCAAATGATGGATTGTTTAATTTCTTTTAATCAATACTTGTGGAGAAAGTGCAGGATCGTTTACTAGACTCCGTCATGCCCAGACATACAGTCATAGACTCTGACATTATGGAGTGCACGATTTGGAGGGGAAGGAAAAGAGCGAACAGTCAATCTCACTACAGTCTCTTATTTGTGAGAAAGCTACAAGAAATTGGTACTTAAAGATCTCCTAAACCGTGTTGGTGTTTGACAGATACCTCAATGAAAACAGTAGTATTTGGTAGCAGAAAAATTATTGACTTTGAAGTTCACAATGCTTATATTGTGTTTCCATACATGTACATTATATTTATTTTGTACATAAATAAAGGGAAGTTATAAATTCATTTTACAATGTTATTTTGGCAACTAAGGAATTAATGAAATATGTCCCCCCCCTTCTTTTTTTTTGTTTGTTTGTTTTGGTTTTGTTTTTGGTTTTGTTTTCCGGTACCTGCAATTGAACTCACGAAATTGCGCAGGACAGGCGCTGTGCCGCTGAGCTAAATTCCCAACCCTGAATTAATGAAATATGAATTCTGCGAACTAGTGTGGGATTGTGAAAAGGATCTGAATTCTGCTGTCAGATGTGTTTTAGTTTGATAACTGCATTTTATTTGGCAAAATTATGAATGTTCTCAAAGCCTTCATATTTTAATGACAATATATTTGAACATGTATGTATAAATATGTACATACACATATCTATGCATAAATATATACACATACTACAAATATATTTAATATTGGAAATTCAAAATATATTAAACTATGTATGTGAAATACTTATCACTTAGGATGCATTGGAAAAGTTATAGTTCCCTTTAATTTATAAACTATAAAGGAAATTAGTTTCTTTCTACTTTCATCAAATGTATGGCTCACCTAACTGCTATTTCGTTATTTCTATCCTTTCAAACATTCTTTTAAATTTCTTATTATTTGCTTTCTAGAACAGTCTAAGGAGAGAAACATAAATAATGGCATTAGGTGGTCTCTTCTCTAGCTCATCTGCACATGAAGTAAATTCCTGAGAATAATTTCTGAATTAATTCAAAAGCTTATTACATCATTCCAGCTTAATACACATTTCCCTATATAAACATTTTAACTACAAAAATAGTTGATATATGAATTTATAAATATAAATCATTAACTATCAAATGAGAAAATTATTAATAGACTTTTATCCTGCATATTTCTAATCTTGGTGTTATGTAAATAGATGATATCAGATCAGACTTAATAAATTTTATAGACCTTTTCAATCAGATATTGTTTCAAAGAAAAAAGACAGAATTACTCATGGCTATGAATCATTTCATTTTTTATACTCTCATTTGCAGTTATTGTGTAACAAAAATATGTACATAATCTATTACTATATATAATGATCTAAATGTAATATTTTTAATATATATTTTCCCTTCCCCAATTTTATTTGGTATTTTTGTTACTATATATTTATCTGTGTTGATATGAACACGTAAGACTATATAAACCATTGAAATAATTTGTGATATATAAATATGTACATATACTATCTTTAATGCATTACAAATACATCACAATTTACTACTAATAAACTATATGTTTTAAATATATACTGTATTTAAATATTTCATATTTATTATTATATATTAGATATTATACATCACATAGTATGTGACATGATCTTTTTATTGTGGGAGCATGAAAATTTCATAAGTATTGAATACTCTCACTAAAGTTATCTTTCATCAAGAAAATTGAGGACAATATCCAGGTGGTACTTACAATTTTCAGACATATCTTGTAACATACCCTTTTAAGGTACAATAAGAGTAAATGCAAAATAACTGAAGCTGATTTGCCTGAGAATAGACCTCTAGAAGAAATGTAAATGTTGATTCAAACTATTTAGAATACTTTAGAACTCAAAATTTTTTCTTGATATTTAAAGATTACCAGTGAAGTAAGTGATGATTTAGAAAACAGCAACAATAATGCAGCTTTGTACATGAGTTTCCTTAGTGCAACTATTTGGACACTATTGTGAGTTACTATATGCAGCTCTATTTTACGTACTTTGGTCCTGTAGTCTGCATATGCTCACAATACATAAATTAATATATACTCTTTTATAGTAAAGCATAGGTGTTTTGAATGGAAAAATATGCACTGAGAATCGCCCAGTTGGGCAGCTCCTTCCAACATTCTGTGAAATCAGAGACTTTTGCCAAAACACAGACTGAGACTAAACATTGAAACATGGATGACAGTTACCCACAATCTCACAGAGAGAGAGAAAGAGAGAGAGAGAGAGCAAGAAGAACCATTGCCTCAGTTGTAATAGCACTACCCTCATTACATACCCCTTATATCGCATGACACTGGTCATTTATTAAGTTAAAATGTATTAAAAATCTTTGCTCATCTTGTGAATCACTTGCAGAACAAGTAAGTTTTCTTTAACTGAACATATATATTCATATAAGGTACATAAATACATGTATAACTATTTATCACTGTGCATATCTGTTTATAAAACTTATGTATTAAGAGGAATATATACATGTATATGTGTGTGTGTACAATCACACACACACACTGAGATGGAGGAGGTTTAAGAACAGAGAAGTTTTGGGTGTCATGTTGAGATGCACTGCAACTACAGCAGACTAAAATGTACCCAGATGGAACTGTTATCCCAGCCACTCAGTATGAGGACCCATAAACCAGCTGTTTTAAAAATATTTATGAAAAAATTCACTATCATCTGAATATGAGAATATAGGTACTTCCACATATTTATTCAGTATTTTTTCAGTTAAATTACAATTGAAATACATACTCTGTTCATTTGGTTTTACTGATGGGTATTATAGAATTTATGTATAGGTAAAAATAATATTTCAAAGAGATTTTTTTTCTGTTTGTTTGGGACTTGTTTTGAGAATCAGGAATTGAACTCAGGCCTTGCACTTGCCAGGCAGGCTCCATGCTGATGAGTTATTCCCTGGGCCCCTTTATAAAGATTTTGTACCCATTTATTGTTGCCTTTCACCAATAGTTATTGTTCATGTGTATCCGCCACCTGCTTCCTCTCCTCTCAACAGCTACACGCTGGCTGAGCTGATAACATCCTCCTCCCTTTACAGATTCTCTCTTGCTGCACAGTTTCACAGTTTTGAAATGTATGTAAAGACATCATATGCCACAGCCCTCAATATACTGAAATATGAAGTTTGAGAATAAGAATTTTCAAATAAAGCAAAATTAGTGGATACAAATCATGTGTCTTTTTCTTTTTTTGGTACCAGAAATCGAACTCAGGACTTTGTGCTGCCAGGCAGGCGCTTGTGCCACGGAGCTATATCCCCAGCCTTCCATGTATGTCTTAAATCCATGACAAATCACCATTTATCACTGTAGCTTTCAGTATAATTAACCTGTGATCAAAGACTATTTTTTTCCTTTTTTGAGTTAGTACATGTTTGCAGTACACTATGATTACATTCGTCATGGGGATTTACATATGTACATAACAAATCTTAATTATTTGTTTCTCATCCCCATTCCCTTGTAACAGCAAAAATTCGGGTTGTACTCCACAAGAAATCGAAGGACTCTATTTAGAACAAACAGAGTTTTATTATTTGCGGCTAGCCACCTCTCATCCATGACTGGCAGGTCAGGAAAGTGGGACTGAACCTGCCTTTGTTCCCACCTTATATACATTTTTGGTTTCCAGGATAACAGATTGGAACATTGTAGCCCTGGCCACACGGTTGTTTTCCTTGTACCATGTGACCGTGTCAGGCTCGGGTCATAAGCCCAACCACAATGATTAATACTTTCTGTACTCTGTTCTATGTGACCCCTTTAGAGAAACATACATCTCCTTTATGGTTACAGTGTTTATCTAGGGGCAGGGAAAGGGTGAAACAACCCAGGCAGGGTCATAGGTGGTTATCTGGGCCTGGGTGTTCTTTGTCTTTGGAGACGCATTCCAGGGCTAAGTCAGGACTGCAAAGGTAACATTTTACAACCCCTCCAGGATGCTTCTCAAGACACATTTTGAGACTTGCACTAAGACTACAATTATTCTATCTTAAACTAATGTGCTGAGAGTCACCTTCCCCTACACCCTCTTCTACCTCCTTCTAATCCTTTTTCCCATTACCGTTTCCAAAAGCTCTATTTGTATTTTCTTTAATCCTTTTTTCTTTTAAATTTGTTTTCCTTTCTTTCCTTTATATGAACTAGCTTACCATGTGCTTTGCTTGATAGTTCCTTGGTAGTCTGATTTCAATGGCCTTCTGTACCTTTGTGGATTAAAAGTATACTATATATTTAAATCATAGATCAAATATGTAAGAAATACCATTACCCTTTTAGGTCTATTAGACTAAAATTTATTTACAAGAGCAATTGCAGAGTATAAATTCTTGCTTATTAGAAATGCTGGCACAGTATTTTAGCATAATTATTTTATTTAGAATTAATTAAATTTTGTGATGTGTGATATTACTGACAGCTTAATCCAATGACAAGATTAATAAATATAGTTTTATTGAAATTATAAGATATTATCAAGAGAATATCAACATTATAAAATTGATTTACATCTTATCTGGAGCTATACATCATCGTAAGAAATATTTTTCTACAAAAAGAACCAAAATACATTGCTGAGAATGCATAAGCATAAACAAACAAAATCTGAAATATCTTTAGTTAAAAGCAAATAATCAAAAACAATTTTTTCGGAGGCTGGGAGTTTAGCTCAGCGGCAAAAGCGTCTGCCTGGCACACGCAAGGTCGTGAGTTCGGTTCCTGGTACCGGAGAAAAACCAAAAAAAAAAAAAACCAAAAAAAAAAAAACAAAAAAAAAACCAAAAAACAATTTTTTCATCTTATACACTGTTTTTGAATGAAGACAGTATAAGATTAAATTAATTCTGAAGGTGATTACAAATTTAGATTACTTGCATTTCATTATTTTTTTTTTTTTTTTTTTGGTTTTTCTCGGGTACCGGGAACCGAACTCACGACCTTGCGCTTGCGAGGCAGGCGCTTTTGCCGCTGAGCTAAATCCCCAGCCCCTGCATTTCATTATCTAATGTGAGGAAATGTTCTACTTTCCTATTATGTATTTCTCCTAAAAATAATGTGAGTGTTCATTAAATGCATATTGGAATTATTAATTTATCACCACACATTCTCAAAGATTATATGACTAAATTGTCCTCTAGTGCTTTTGATGTTAAAATCTTATACATAAATGTGCAACCTATTTTGCATTTCAATTCCTAGTAAAGATTGAATAATATGAGATTTCTGTTGACCAACAGGAAGCCATGAATACAGATGTTTGTTAAGGTTCACAATAATTTGTTAATCAAAAAGTGTTACATGGGTGATTGCAGATAAAGTAGTAAATCAATTATTTGTATAGGCATCACATGCGTGTTTCTCCATCTTATGAACTAAAAAAAACTTATTTAAAAACACTCAGCTGGAAAAGAAAATAGAACAAAGACAAAGTTTACAAGAACGTTTGTGCAAGCTGAACATGACGAGGACACCTACAATACCACTCCTGTGGAGTACTGAAATAGGAAGATTGTAAATTCAAGACCATTGTGGGCAACAAAGCAAAACTCTTTCTCAAAAACAAACAAATACAATCAAATAAAAACTCCAGAAAAACATTAAATATTAACACATATGTTCAAGAATTAGAATACAAGAATAACTCAAGAATGCTAGGATTCAACTCATCGAAGTCTACCTCAGTGATATAGGGGAAAGGAATCTCCCAACCTGAATGATATCTGGAACTAGTTCCTTTTCTCTAAAATCGAAGAATGAATTTTAGGAACAATGGAAGTTAAGAACAGAATACATGTATTAAGGGAAAGAAAGCATCTGTCAGAGAGAGGGACAGAAGGGGGACCTAGTGGGTTGCCCAGGGAACCTGTTTTTTCTAAGGTTTTTTTCAAGCAAAATCATGAGGTGAGGTATGTCCAAGGTGGGGAAAAATGGGAAATTTCAAGGTGGGCATGAGGTGGGACAAATCTATGGTCAACAAATAAGGATTGTTCAGATAAAATTGATAAAACTGTGATCCAATGGCGAAATGAGTCACCTAGCAAGCAGGCAAGCATACAGAACAGGGGCTTTTCCTGTAGGGGGTTGAGTCAGTGACTCTTCAAGGTGATCACTACCTATTTAGAATAGCAATCCATCCCTCGGGAGGTATGTAGGTGTGTTTGTTTAATCTTTTGTCTTGAGGGGTCTGGGCCACAGCAAGTATATATCCATTTGCAAGGTGTCTTGTCTTCCATATTGGCTACTTCCAGGACCTGACCCTGTCTGACTGGCTGTAATAGTTCTATCTAACTCAGGTGCCTATAACATCAAGACATATTAGTATCAAGGCTTTAGTGCTTAAAGAGAGGAAAGAATGAAGAATAAATGGAGGAGTTTTTTATTTCTTTTTATACCTTCAATATCAATTTTAAGTTACTATCATTTCAAAATTTCTTGTCAGCCCCATCAAAGACCCCCACAATAATTTAAACCTGATAGTATACCATAAAGAACACCAAAACTTAATAATTCATACATCAAACCACTTTTTTTGTTGGTGGTGGTACTAGGAATCAAACTTAGGACCTAATGCTTGCCAGACAGACACTGTGCCACTGAGCTATACCCTTGGCTTCTCAAAGTATTCTTATTTACTGTTGTTCTTCTCTAGGGTGGCAAATATTTAATTATATTTAATAGCTCTCACTTTTCACAAACTTTCATTGTTCTATTCTGAAAGTCATTATCTCACTTAAGAATGAAAACAGCATTTAAATAGTGCTTGCAGTAAGCCTATATACATTACAATTTTCAACTACTTTATCTTCTTTTTTAAACTAAAAGCAACTTGAAGTTCGAATTTATTTTGGTAAACTCCGCAATAAAATATTCATAGAGCATTATACATAAACATAAATATCTTTTTTGTAAATTGATGTCCTTTTTTGGATGCCTTTTTAATCCCTTTGATCATGGTGCTACAAACTGCTTTTCTTTGAATAAAACCATCAGCCTTTCCCCTGAAGCACGCCTATCTGGAGATCATGACAGGTAAACTGTATTAAAATTGCTTCATTACAGTATTATTAAAATGAGGGCATATGCTAGTTCTGCTTCCTGTCATCCAAAATGGTTTCAGGAAATATTGTTCCTCTTTGATACTCCAAATTCAATTGGCATGAATAGATTATAGCACATGATAGAGTCATATCCTTGCAAGTACACATATCATCTCAAAAATAAATCAGTCTTTAAGGCAGAGAGGGACAGTTTTTGACAAAGAAATCTCCAAATGTATGTCTCTCAGCTGAGAAGCTGAATGCTGATGTGAAATCTGAAGGAAGTGGAACATGTCTCTGAGAACGGCAAATTTACTGTACGTGTATCATGGAGGATAACTACATGGAAGTGAGTTTATTCAAGCTCAAGACAGGAAAACAAAGAACTTAGAGACACTCGTCATTACTCTGGGATTATATGAAGAAGGTCATGCACAGTAAAAGTGAATAACCTGTCTATTCACCAAATATAGGACAAGAGGAAGTAAGTTTAAATTGCAGGAAAATGAGTATTTCCTGACCATCACATACTGGGCCACTAGAATATATCCAGGAAGGTTATGACAGCTGCTTCTCTGAAGGTGTTTAAAATGAATCTTTATAACTTATAATTGAGGTACTAATGTATGACAAGTAAAAAAAAAAACAATCTTATAGCTCATTATACTTTTCAGTAGAGTTCCCAAATTGAATTATGTTAACAAAAATGATTCAGAAATGGACTTTTTCAAAATAAAGAATCTATAATTTCTTTTTTTGTTCAAGGAAGTTCATATATTTAAAAACACTAAAGAAAATAATTTTATTTAATTTTCATTGCCAAATCTAAGTGAAGAATTTCATGAAGGACAGAAAATTCAGAGATAAAATTACTGTTCAAATCATTGTATGGAAGGTTGTATGGTAAAATGCCATTTCTAAAAATAAGATTAAATATACTTATAGCCATCAGTATCATTCTGACTTTCTATATGCAGATAGTCATATCTCATGTCATAGGACATAACAATTGCTGTAAGGGACACTTTTCTTTTTATGTACAAACACTCTAACACTTGCTATTTGACATTTATAGACTTTACTCCTAATGTTTGTTATTTCTTCCTTTCTATAACATCATCCTTTTGGCCTTTGACATTGTCTCGCACATACTATGTGAACAGACTAGTGAGGCAATATTTATATATTAATGCTAGTATTCAGGTAGAAATTAAAAAGTAACTCTTTAAGACATGAGGAAGTCAGATATAAGAACTAAATATGTTTAGGTAACATTTTAATATTGATTCATATGAAAAATAAAATGTTACTAAATTTGCTTATTTTATGAGATATTTAGAAATTCTGTTGGCATATATAATAATAATTTGAAAATCCTCTTTATGTAGGTTGTACATAAGGAGAACAGAATTTGTTTCCTAGCTTTAAAGAATATTTTTCGTGTAGATACTATGGAAAATATCTACAAACAATATGTTCATGTAGAGGAAATCAAGGTAATGTTTCAAAGTCTTATTTTGAGTATGTAGTAGATCTTGCACCAGAAAATCATATCAAAATTGACTAAAACAAAAAAAAAGTGTTTAGGAAATGGAAATAATTACTTTTACTTCAGAAGAAATTAGATCTATAATCAAAGTAATAGAAAGCAAAACTCAATTATTTTATGCCCTCCTGAGTCAAAAGTTCAAATTAAATTATACCTTAATGCTTCTCCCTATTCTGACATATTTTAAAGTACAAATTCATGTTTCTCAGTATTGGGTAGTTCTCTATTCATAGCAAATTTACCTCCTGTCCCATTTAGGTGAGGCTAGGGATGAATGAATATACATGTAGTCCCTCCACAGAGCTTAGGTTTGAGTCTTAATATTTACAGTTCTGATTACTTCATCAGCAAATTCAGTTGCTGTATCGGTTCCATTCTCCAACTTGTACATATTGTCTAATGGGAAGTTCTAACAAATTATAGTACAATAGATTAATGGAACATAGGAAAGAAGTGTAAGACTCACTGTTTTTATTCACTGGGACCGCGAGCATACCTGCAGAGCACCCTTACCAGGAACATTATACTTTCATTCTAACCCCTATGGACTTTATTTCACTTGTTTGTGTATATATGTACCAACCCACCTAAACTCTAAACTGCCTAAGGGAAAGAGCAGATCTCAAAGACTTCAGAATTCCCAGTCCTGGACATGGTTCACAGAATACATTAAATGATAAATAAAATATTTGTGTAATAAATACATGAATGAATGAACATGTTTGAGTTGATTTCATACTCAGATCTCTATCCTAACAAAAGCAACACTTTCTCTGTGAAACAACTGTTTCTAAGGTCAGTACAACATGGTAACAATTTATGCAAAATAATTATTTCTACTTGAAGGTTACCTTGATTTTCTGCGTTTAAAAAAATTAAAATGAAATATCAACTAAGAAAATCTGTTTTCAACTCTTGTACCACAAGAAAAACCAAAGCTTAGAGCAGTGAAGTTGATCTGGGAGACTTTGAACAAGTTGGAATGCAGGGGGCCTTTGAACTTTAGTATCAAAGCCAGGGTAAGAAAAATAGCATTCTTTTTATGGGGGAAAATTCTCAACTCTAGAAAAATGGCCTCAGTTACTACAGAGCAAACTTGATACATTCAGAGAGAAATGAGCCTGGGGGTTATTCAAATAGAGTAGCAAAACCAACAATATCAAGATTCGGCCACTTAGAAAATTTATTCAACAAAGAAGTTTTAAAACAAAAATTTTAGTGAAATTTCTCCTGCAACATACTACAAAATACTCTAAAATTCATGTTATATTGTAGTTATGAGTTAATTTGTCATCAAGAGTGTGTCCATTGGCTAGGATTTAGAAGTTTTATTACTCATTAAGATTCTGTAAATTCTGTTAGTATTTTCACTCAGTAGCTAACAAGAAGTATTCCTGTAAGCTCTAACGTACCTAATACTTCTTAATCAATCTTACATATTTTTATTAACAGTGCCTATGTATCAAACAAATATAAGTGCTGTGTTATTTTTTCAAATGTGAACTGTATGCATCATTTTTGTGAAAAATTGTTATTTTATGCTAATTAAACATAGAAGTGCTTGACAGGCATATGATTTTAGCACTAATATAATTCAAAACTGTGTAATCTGAAATATATACCAGTTGAAAATGTTCCTTCTTTTGGACCAACTTTACATACAATTAGAGAGAAAATTTATCAGTTATTTGGCAATAGATTTTGTTTTCCTATTTGGACCTACAGAGTTGTGTTTGACAGAGGTAAGCATTATTGTTTTTT
This sequence comes from Chinchilla lanigera, assembly GCF_000276665.1. NCBI lineage: Eukaryota > Metazoa > Chordata > Mammalia > Rodentia > Chinchillidae > Chinchilla > Chinchilla lanigera. The sequence goes on along the minus strand of NW_004955404.1, from coordinate 47,334,453 downwards.
AACTCTGATAAATATGTGTGGTGAAACAATTTTATCCATTTTATATTGTGAATTCGTACTCTTAAATTGTGTTTTCTGAACTTATTTTAGCTTCCAGATAATGAAATGGTGACTGAAAAATGGAAGTACATATCCAGGAAAGAAAATGTATTGATATTTTGGAAAATTGTTTTAGACAATTTAGAAAATATTATTTCTAATCAGAAAACCATATTGCTGTTACTAAGTGGTTTTGTACCCACTGAGAAATCTAAATTATTTTTGTATAACTTCAAGTTTTGGTTAGCATAACATAAACTACAGTAAGATTATTTTGTCACCATTTTTTCCATAGACTCAAAAGTTTAAGCTATAGTCATGAAAGGTCCAGTATGTCTTAATAGAATAGAGTACACCTGTTAGTGTTGTAAAAAGTGTGTCAGATGAAATGTCTGGTATCATGTAGATAAGCTTTAATATAGGAAAGGTAAAGAACAAATTATTAACATTTAAATGTATAAAGTCAGTTTTGAATAAAGGAGGCAGAAAAGATGATAAGACTATTGAAAAGAAATGAAATTAATTCATACAATGCAATCAAGCAAAAAAAAGGAATGATAGTTAACAAATACTTGAAAGGTTAAACCAAAGAACAGTATTTTATATCTTCAGTCAGTGCTTTAGAGAAAGTAAGAACAAATTAAAAACCACACACGTTACCTTATTCAGCAGAAATCTTCAAATACTGTCCATTATTTCTCTTCAAATGAAAGGTTATAAATAATGTTTTTCCACCATCCTGTTGCTACATATTTACCAGTACTGTGAATTATTTCATAGAAATATCATCGGTAAACTTTTTTCTGTCTGTCTTATTTCCAGAAAATTTCTTTGTCCTGTTGATCCTTAAAGTAATTCTGCCCTCTTAGAGTTCAGGCATTGGTATATAATTCTTCATTTTAAAAAATTATCTCAATTGATTTTATCTACATTCACTGATGGTTAATACCTCAGATTAAGCCCCAAACCTGTGTCTATTTTTCTCACTATCACTGACATGGATAGTATGTACTACTATATTGATATTTCAGAAGAATTTCAGTATCAATATTTCAACATTTATCAGCATTTATCCCTTAAAGTTTTTTGTTCCTTCATTATTCTGTCTCATTTGATCACATGGTGGCCATTTATTTTCTAATACTAGAAAGCTAAGAGTAAGTGGCACTGTCTTGTATACATCAATATATGTTAAATATTCTGATTGTGATAGTTTCTTTGTAGAGCATGTATAAAAAAGAAGCTAACATTTATGCTAAATAAGGAAAAAAAGCAATAAGCTTGGTAATTAGAATTTCCATTGTTTAACATACCTTAACCTGAAATAATTATACCACATACTTTATAGAATATAATGAAATAATCCATGAATATATCTTTCATATTTTCAACACAAAAGTATATTGATGCACAACATCAGACTTCTTAGATTTGGTCACTAATGGAAAGATAAAATATTTTCTACTTCAATAACAGAATTGTAAAAATATATGAAAGCTATAGAAGCAAAATGCATAAAATACCTACAGAATACTTTCTAAATACACATAAGAAATTTTCAAGAGAAATAAAATGGAGACAGCAGAAAGCTAAACTCAGGACAAGTGAAAAGTGGACCTGTGCTAGGGTTAGGTAAAATAAACTTGTGACAAGGGGGATGTATTTAGCTTTAGTTTTTCGTAAGATCTTTACCCTTGGGTACTGAACCTTGCTTTCTCATTTAAGGTAGCAGAGTACATTTCTGTGAAATCTTTGTTAGCTAGTCTCCAGGTAATGACTCTATCTTGTTTTAAAATTTGAAATTTTTCTTTCTCTTTAGTTTGGCTTGACATGCTGGTTTCTAAACTTGGTAGATGTATAAAAACCTTAATTAATTCTTAGTTTAACTTCAAACTCATCCTTAGTCCATGTAAATAAGTATTTTAAAAAATGTCAGGTATCCACATCGTCAGTATGTACTAATAACATACCTCATTATTGGGAGGACAGTACTATCATGTATTAGTCAGGTTGGCACTAGACTCTTATGAAGATTTACAAGTAAATGCAGACAAAGTTACTTAAGTTAGTTAAGTACAAATGCCGCATAAACGTGATTTCTTCTAGGACTCAAGTGATCAAAGCAAGAAATGAATTGCAAGATAGCCACCAAAACAGTACTAATATTAGAAGGTATTTTGAGGGCATGATTCCTAAGTAAAAATCTCAATATTTTCATTTCTGGAAGTATCCATTTCCAAAGAGTATTTGTTATATTTATAAACTTCGTATCTAAAAGTTATTGCTATTTGTTTATTGTGAAACAAATGTGTATAAATTGCCATTTCATCATTCTTCAGTGGTTTTCACTGAAATAATGAATAAATATTTATAAAGATTGTGATCATTTGTTTACCAAAAAAGAGCTCAAGAAACAGACTGTTTTATTGAACATGTGAAAATGAGTATTTACCTAAGTTAATGGAACTGAATTTTTCCTTTGCTGTTGATATAATGTACATTGCAGATCCCTGGTTTTTTTTTTTTTAAGTTTTTTTTTTTGATCCCTGTTTTATAAATTATATTCCTTAAAACTAAAGGAAAAATTCACTAGTGAGCTCCAACTAGAAGTAGATTTGCTGTTAATGACCAAAGGGAGTATAGAAGTATCAAAAGCTTATTTAGACAAACACGGAATGAATCCTACTTATTCTCAGACACCATTGAGAGTTCAACATTTATTATATTTTTTCTGATAAAAATATTCAACTTAGACGCTCATAATAGAGGAAGGTACAATTTTTCATGCATTATCAAATGTACATTAATATGTTGCATATCAGTGTTGTTTTGGATAGGGCATCAATAATTGAGTATTTTTCTGTTGTATTTTTCTTTATTTGAAGGAATTAAAATGTAGAGAATGTTGAATATATTTAATAAAACCATATTGTTTAGTTGAAATTTGTTTATTACCTTCCAACTATCTACTATGAACATTTATTTAATACATTTAGATTATTTGGAGCTTTAGTTAAATTTGACAAATGTGGATAATTTCAAATAATGAGAACAAAGACAATAAACATTAATGAACATAGATGTAGGAAGGTTGTTCAGGCCCTTCCATAATATCTTAAGTCCTACAAATGAGATTTTTTGAAAAAAAAAAGCTAGACTGGACTGTTCACAGAGTTATTTACTCTAATGATGGGGAAAACTGTTGAAATTGAGCACTTTTTCCGAGAAGCTCAGTAAGTAGTCCATTCTGAGGTTATCTGATTTAATTATACTTAAGACTAAGTGAAAGGCTTGATTAATTAAACTAAGGAGATAGTGCTTGATGAAGTAATTATTGCCTGTTGGCACATACTCTTTTGAAATCTTCTATTTGTTTTCTTAAATAGCAAATTAGCCACACACTAAATTCCACAATCCAATTTGGTTAGAAAAACTCAAAATTAACATAACTATGAAATGATAATGATGCTTTGATAAAAAAATTAAAACTACTCCCCTGCGATTTTCAAACTTACATGACTTACTTCCTCTTTATGTTTGTACTGTTCATGTAAAGTAGAGAACCTTCTTTTTTCATCTTTTTCTTAAAGGACTACTTAAAAATAAATGCAAATATAAGAATTATTCTTTCCAAATTATGCTTATACGTTTTCCAATAGTTAAAAGAAACATTCGAATAATTTTTTCAACAAAATGATTATCCATTATCCATCTCACATTGCAGCTTGTGTATAGCACTCCCATTAAATTCTTCATAAATTCTTCATTATAGGTCTGAGTTTTACCTCTTTTGCAATCTTACACTTAACTGTTAATAAATGTACACATTAGGTTATATAAAATCATTTCTCTATAGGACTGTGATCTCATAAAAAAGCCATTGTAGCTTATTAAACAATTAGCCTTAAATGTGCCAAACAATTAGATAGTACAAAACAAATACACTGTATTAATATTTAACTCAATAAAAATAATTTATACTACATTTACTACATGCAAGGTATATTATCCACAACACCATTTAATCCACTCAAGACTCACGTAAAATATTCTAAAGTTATAACCTTTTTTCAGATGAAAATTTTGGTGCTTCAACTCACTAATCCTGTTCTATGGAATTCTTAATTACAAAGAGAATATAAGTTATATACATAGATGTACGCCACATTTGAGTCCATTTCTTATTGTAAAAGGTTCATTCTGCAAATATCTATAAATCATAGATACAGTTGTCTGGACAGAGCCTCACCTGGACACTTGCATCCAACACACAGACTTGTAGCAACACACAGTCAGCAGCCTCTATCGACTTACTCTACAATAAAAGAAGATCATTTTGGTGTTGATCGCTGAACTCTTGAAGGAAATTTCTAATGGAAAGCAGCACAAAGAAATCTTTCCACCACACAAACTTAATTAAAAAAAAATCTAGTAAGAAAAACTGGGAGGAAGTCAAGATAAAGTACTTATCACCAGCTTTGCCAGTAAAACTAAAACAAGGGTGGGTGAGTATTCCAATGGGAAGATCACTGACAGGGATATGCTACTATTTACTGAGGTATTATTTACAGAATGATTGAATAAAAACTCAGCATGCATTTTCATTGTGAGTGCTTAGAGTACATACAAAATCCAAACTGTGAGGGTTTATGCCTGCATTCCTTGAGTGATTTTGTTCTTTTTTTGTACCTGGAATAGAACTCACAACCTTGGGCTTGCCAGGCAGGCACTGTGCCGATGAGCTATCTCCCTGACCCCCACGCATGCCCTGAGTGATTCATTCTTACATTTACTTCCTTCCCTACATCTCTAACTGGCTTGAAAATTGCACTTATGCAGCTACATTTTAGGGGTGATATCGTTGATATTTCTGTATAACTTTTCCCTTTGCTTAATGATGACAATAAATGAATTCTAGATAACATATTTTAATATTTCCAGTGCAAAAGAGAAAAAAGTGTTTTAAATGCACACTAAAATTCCCTAATTTTTCAAAACTTGTAATTTTCTTTTTTCAAATCTTTTTTTCTTCTTTTTATTTTATCAGGATATATTTGCAGTTCACACAGTTTAAAATTGTCTTGGAAAGTGGTTACATGGACATACTACAGCCTGTTTGTTCTTTTTTTAAAAAACCCTTCCCCTCCCCCATTCCTTCTCCAATCCCTGTATGACACTTTTTATTCTTGTTGATATTATTAATCTTAGCTCATACTATGGTATAAAATGTTCACATTAATTGAAGTTATTAAGTTCCTGAACGTGAATATCTTTGTGCTATTCATTTCTCCTTCCCTTCCTCCTCACCCCTTCCCCTTGAAAGTAGATGCATCTAGAAAATATAATGTTGAGTGGAATAACACAGACACACAAGCTTCAATACAACACAGTATCTCTCATTTGAGTGGGCCAAAATACAAAGAAAATGACAAAGAATGAATGGATAGAAGGAGACAAGGAGATCAGCCTATCTCAATCCTCTATTTTCTGAACACTTAAAGACACAAAATAAACTGTGACATCCCTGATTAGAATATTTACTCTAATTGTCCTAACTTTACAATATTCTGTTCTGACCTTATTTGGACTCAGAAAAAAAAAAAACTTTAGAAAATCAATTTTGTTACATAATGTAACTACTAGAGAATACGTCAAAAGTATATGTGACATTATGTTTTGAGGGAAAATTTCAGAAGGGAAAATAATATTTTTCAACAATATATCCTCTCTCCTGGGAGATGTATTTCAATCTTTATAGTCTCCTTTACCGAAAGTTCCATAAATATTTGCCATACTCCTCTATCATAATAAAGTTATAGGCTATCCTATTTATGTTATATTTTTATGGACATTCTTGTTATAATAGGCTCTGTTACTGTCTTGGCAGCAGAAATTGAGGATACATCAATTTAAAGCATTCATGTATTCTACCCAGGTGTGCTAGTTAACGGATTGTGTCAACTTGAGTAAGAAACACACACCTAATTGGATTAGTGTAATTCTGGGTGGCTGAAGGGATTTACTGAAACAGAAGGCCTACCCTGGGTGTGAGTGGCACCAACCAGTAAGTATGTCACTTGAGTGGAATACAAGGGAAACAAAGAAGGAAGGCTGGCTTCTGTCTCTTTAGAGGACTCCAGTCTTCACCTTCTCCCTGGACATCCGTATACTGCCTTCCAGCACAGACCATTTAGCCTTCATTGCAGACACTTTGTCCTCCTGGTACAGACTAGCCTGAGACATTACAGTGAGCTCCAGGTCCTACATCTTTGACTGCATCCTTTGGGTCTCCAGCATGGAGCCAGCCCTCCTGCACTCTTCTACACATGCCTCTGCAGGCAGCCACTGTAAGCTGACCTTGTAAGCCTTTATATATTGTGTATTAAATCTGTTTTCTAGTGAGCACTGACTGATACACTGGGCCTATTAACTTCCTATTGTACACACCCACGTATTCTCAATGAAAGGTAATTAATTAAATGACTAGTTGCTAGGTTGATTGATTATTGTTACTTATTATATTCCATCTCTGACACCGTGATTTGTAATAAAACTTTAATGAATGTAATTTGCCACTGCAATATAATTTAGACAAAACACAGACCTCTTTGTAATAAGAGTTTATAGGACTTCCATGCTTAATCATTCTGCTTTATGCTTATTGATTGCTGATAGTTAGTGTCCAATATATTTTTATCATTTTATCTAAGGTATAATATTTATTTGTTATATTCCTTTTTCTAATATGTTTGATAAATGGAAGTATGGATTTAATGACTCCCTAGATGTAACTCCAGTAAATGTAAATAAATTATACACCCATTTATTTAGCTTTTAGGGTATTTTTGATGTTTAAACAATGTCTGGATGACAACTAGGACTGCTATTACAGATATTCTTATATTTCTTAGCATCCAGAATTATAAGCGGAGATTACTGTGTCCTAAAATATTATTTTATTTGCATCATGGAGTGCTTGCTGAAAACAATTCAGGTAAATTTCCTGCTCTCCTGAGAATTACTATATACATTCTGCCTAAGTGTATCAATTGGGAAAATGGTTATGCTTCATTAAATATTTTAAAACTAAGCGCAGTAGAACCGAAATGAACAATAAATCATTAGTGAATAATGTAGGGGATGCATGACAATTGGTGAAAGCTTTACATTAAATATTCATATTGATGAAGCCCAGTGTCACCCACGTTCCTTTTTAAGTCAAAACCCTAGCAGTGAAAGAAAAAATTGTGACAAGAAGGGAGACAGTAAGCATTTATATGTTTAACAATTGCACATTATGGACGTTTTGTGAAGAGGGTAATAATTTACAATTTTATTAGCATCATATATCTCTACCTAAGATCCCAAAATTCTTAATTTAAAAAAGAAGCCTGAATTCCTGTTATTTTTGCGATTCCGAGGTGTCATCTCAATATATAGTATTTGCAGTGTAGTATTTTGTAATTTGTTATTTCATAGAAAACTGTGCACAAAGCATTTATGAGAAACTATACTTAAATCATTTATTTAGGGTTGCCTTACTACATTGTCATATAATACTCTGTCTTTTTCACACCAAGATGACCACTTCATATCATTCTCTTTCTTCTAAGAGTTCAGATATCCTCTTCTCAAACTTAGCTATTCATTTTTCACCTTATTACACTGCAAAAGCAGGGCTAATCATGAGTGTTTTCTCAGATTTCCACTCTTGAGCTTACCTATCTACATACTCACTGACTATGTCTTATTTCTGTTTACATTTTAGTGAGATGAATTTTTTAATAGAAAAACTTTTATGCTTGCCTTCCTCTTCACCTCCTTCTTTACCCTGAAATGGATTGTATGTGTGCACAATGATCACTGTATTTATAGCTCATTTCCCAATGTACAGCAATCTCCAAAAACATTCTTATCAAAGATACCAGTCTCATACAAATCAAATGAGAATGGTTAATTCTTTGTCCTCCATTTTTTCAAAGTCTAAGAACCAACAGAAACAGTTGATACTTCTCTGTTTTAAGTTTTATATTTTTAATCAAAAAATGTTCTCCTTTGGCTTCTAAATGTCATTGTTTTCTGATTTTCACTTTGTCACAATGACTGTTCCCAGGCATTTTCTCTGCAGCTCTTTTCTATTCCCACATGTCAATTGCATACAAGGCTTAGTACTCAATATTTCTATTTCTTTACTTCTACACTCTTTCCAAATGATTCATTTGTTCACACAATTTTTAGTATGATTTTAGTTCAGATGAGTTTTACTATTCTAGATTTAACCTCCCTCCAATCGAACTCATACAGAAAGCATTGAAAGGCATTACAGAGAAAGCTATCCATGACACAATGTTTTAAATTTCTTTAACTTATTCTATTAACCTCAGTAAATAACATCACCTCCAGTTTTTTTAGTTTCTGTTGGTTCTTACTGTATAACAATCTCATGCATAATACTGTGACAGGAAACAGATATTTGCAGCTTATTTTATATGGTTTACTGATTGTATGGGTTGCTGAAGGTGAGGGTGTGTGGCTGGATATCTCTAAGCAAGAGAATGCAACTGAGATGCTCTGGGTGCCGTTTACAGTAGACAACAGAGGTTCATCTCGAGGTTTTCATAGATTTTTAAACTTTTTTCTTATAACCTTCAGATAACTGTTCTAGGTCAGAACTAAAACTTAAACTCAAAACTTAATGTAGAAAACTTTGAAATCTTCTCTTCAAAATACATCTTTAAATTTTTTAGTTGTAACATAATTCCTACACATTGTGATTTCTTAAGCCTATAATAGAGAAAAGAAACAAGAGAAAGGAATTTGGAAAAAAAAGGAATCAAGATATATCATATACAGGTACAAACTCCCAATGATGAATATGATCACTATGTGTGTCTATATTACTCCAAAAAACTTAAACAAATAAAAAATCACTTGAAAAATAAAGAAAAAAAATATAAATAATTTTTGCATGGAACTCTAATGTATAATGAAGTGGAGAAAAAAATCATAATCTCAAGTCTAAAATTAATTTTTAAAAAAAACGCCCAAAGTATTTATCCTGGGGAATGCACAGGAAAAATTTTAACAATTAAAAAAAGCCTTCATCCCAATTCATGAAAATTATCACATTTTTCCCTCTTAAAAATATTTTAGGAGGGTAAGTAAGCATATGGAAATATCAGGAGGTAGAACAGAAGCTGAAGCTGAAGGTAGTTTGTTATCCAGAGAAATGAAAGTCATGAAAAGTAAAAAAAGGAAACAAAAAACAAAAAAGAAACTCTAGTAATAAGGATATGTTACAATCCTAAAGAAAACTTACACATATAAGGCCTTATATAGGAGAATATTAAAAATTTAAGAAATTTAATTACCAATAAAGAATAGAAAATAGAATGAGAAAAGTTTGAAATATGTAATGTTAAATATTATATATATATATTATTTTACCAAAATTAATAGTGCACTCTAATGTTATGATAGAGAAAGAATGGACTGTGAAATTGATGAGCATTGAAAGGATATGATAATTGCCTAGCTTCTCACTGAGAGGGAAAAGCCAAGATGTGCTTGCAACTCTTACCTCATTTATTTCCATTCAGTACTGAACAGGTAGAAGAGAGTGAAGTGAGAGAACAGAACAGTGTTGCCCAATTTCTGTATGCCCACTTCTTTTGTATCATTTTCTTCCATTCACTAAATTTCCAAAAAGAGTGTATGCTACTTTTTTGGGGAAGAAACTTCGTGTTTGAGATGACTTGTATTTGAAACCAGGCATGGTGGTACACACTTGTAGTCCCAGCACTCAGGAGGCTGAGGCATCACCCTGAGTTCAAAGCGAACCTGGGCTACATAGCAACACCCTGTCTCAAAAACAAAAACAAACAAATAAACAAACAAAAGCTAGATTGAGATACGATTTTTAAATAGGTAAACTTTTTGAAAAATTGAGATGGTATTAAGGCATCAAAATGAACACGCCCACTATTTGTTCATATTCAGAAGTGCAAAGGAGAAAAGGACTTTTCAGCATCCTGGTAAATAAGCCAGGTGTGTTTGATCTGTGGAATATTGATCCATCCATTCATCCCTTCACTTGGATCCTCACATTGTGAATATTTCGTGACACATACTGTACTTCAGGCCTTATGGTAATTCAACAATGCAATAGAGGGTAGAGGTATACAAAGAAACAAACACAGTAAAGGATGTACTCTAAGATTGGGTTGCCTTCTGTATACCTGACAGGTGGAGAAAGTGTAGAGACTTTCAGAAGTAAAGGTAATGGCATAAATATAATAATTAAGAAAATTAATGTCTTATAATTCAAGAAAATACGTACAAAAACATAAACTCTTATTTGATTCTCTATTGTTAAAATAAAATCTTGTTTCTTATACATTGCACTAAATTAGTGATGGTTAAATTTCCATTAGACATGGAAAAACTTCATTATGAATATTGTAAATATGAATCTAGCAAATAGATAGGCTAGTATAGCACTTTGCAAGCCCACACTCCCTAGTCACTCTTTCATCCACTACTCCTTCCAATGACCTGGAAGGAACACGAAATATCACCAAAAATTGAATTTCATGTCTTACATAATTCACATTAAAACCAAAATATGCTTTAGTAGGACCATAACCTTAAAAATGCATGAAGTTGCTGATTATGAGCAGTAGCATGGAAGATATAGCTCACTAGAACAATGCAAGTGAAAGTGTGAATTAGGATAATGACTTTAGGAAAACAATTTGAAATAACTAAGTTACATGAATATTTAGTCAGCAGTTCCTTTTCAGTTATAAAACCACGAAGAACATTAATATGTTTATCAAAGTTGAGCACTACAGTGTGGTATCTTTGGTGATACTGAAAACTGGAAACTGCACAGATGCCAAAAATAGTAGACAAGGTACACAGTTTTAAGGGTCTCCATAAAAGGGAATAATACACAGCACATGGAATGAAAATTTTAGAAGTATAGGCAGAAAGCATGTTTTGTTACAGGAATAAAATAAATAATATGCAAATACATATTGTAAGGTTCTACTTATACAACAAAATAAGAAAACTAACAGATATTGGAAGTCATAATGGTTTGATAACCCATCAGCAATTAATTGTTGGATGAGAGCATAAGAGTGGTGTCTGGAGTTTTACATTTGTGAAGAAAGTTAATATAATTTTAGTATTATAATTCATGCACTTTCATGCATGGATATTTTATATCAATACAAACTTTAAAAGTAAAACAAAATCATAAGTGGACATATTTTTGTCATTTCCACTAGACTGGATGTTACATGAAACAAAGGTGCAACTTTTTCTGCTTCTTATCTGCACCCAAACTTCAGTGACATTCCTACATGTAGTTTTCCAGGAGTGCTCACTTAGCACGTCTCACAATCGCTTCTGAAAAGTCTTTGGAAACTAATAGATATGTTTAATAGTTTTTGAAAAAAGTGTGAACTATTTTGACAAATTTAAAGATCAATATTCATGATGTAACTGCCACATTTACTTAAAAAGCTCTATCCATCATCAAGTCTTTTTAGTCAATATTACAGTTTACCATAATCAACAACTGCCTCTAAACAATTTTAAAATTATGAAATTGGGGATAGGAAATCCTTTGTGTGTGCAGCTAATTTTTCTCTATCAAGAGAGAATTCTATTCATTTTAACAGGAGATATAACATCAATTCCCCTGGGAATAAGTTCACATAACTTCAAACTCTCTTCCTGTCTGTGAATTAGTATGAATGTGATTGCATACTTAACATTCCGAGAGGGAGCATAAATTGTTTTGATTTCAGTAATTTACTAAATAACACATTGCAGCAACATGTTGGAAATAGTTATTCTGTCATAAGTATTGCAGAATAATATGCTTTTAACCTACACAGTGTAGTACCTCCTAAATTTAGGATTTTGTGTTTGATCAATAATTATCGGTCTACTCCATATAATATGAGCGGTAACATTTTGAAGTATGACTGTCATTACACAAAAGCAGTGAAAATGCCTTTGTATTATACATTTAAAAGGATGGTAAAGAGAAAATATGAAACTTCTCTGTCAGTCCTAAATTCACATGTTAGCTTAATATTTACATTCTTATCTCTTTCCATGAGCTACATATTTTTGCACAGTATTTATCATGCTCTATAATTTGCTATACATTAATGTTCTTGTATATTATTGTCTGCTCTGTTACAAGGTCATTTAAGGCAAGAGGACTTTTGTTTTCTTCTCTTTACTCCTGTCCTATGGAATCATACATGATACATATTAGGTATGAAACAAACATGTTCATTTAAATGGATAAATTGTACACATTTTATTAAGTTTAAATGAAATGTTAAAGTAAGCTCAATTCTCACAAAATAACTGAGTTTTCAGCAAGCTGTGGTTCTGTTGATCACTTCCAAGAGGAAATACCCAAGAAGATCGGCTCTAACTCTAAATCTCTTCTTGCGCAGATGTGAACACTATAGAAGGCATAGCTGAGGAGATTTCTTGTTCCTTACATTCATGTTGGAATAAAAAGTACCTCTTGCAGTTGAGGAAAACTTTCAACAAGGGTTACTACACTTTTTGTTTATCACTGATCTACTAAGAATATAGAAACTCAGATGGTACAGATATAATTACGTTTTTGGAGAAAAGACAGTTGATAACAGAACAGACTTTCAATGAAAGTTTGTAATTATTTTTTTACTATTAAGTTTTTATAAATTTTAATTGACACATATTTTTATGTGTCATATAAGACTGAAATATATGGAGCACAATGTGATATTTTGATACATGTGTACTTTATATAATCAAGTCAGGTTAGAATAGTACATCAAACATTTAATGCTTTTTGTGGCGAAATATTCAAAATCTTCTGCTCTAGTTATTGCAAAATATACTACACAATATTTTTCTTATACTCACTGTATTGTGCAACAGAAAACCAGAGTTTATTTCACCTGTCTAACCATAACTCTGTACTCCTTGACTATTTCTCTATTCCTCCCTGTCTTCTCCCTCAGTCCTCTGGTAAACTCCACTTTTTCCTCTGCTTCGATGAGATCAATTGTTTTGGATATCACCTATAAATTTAAATGTCATGTTTATCTGTATCTGTTTTACAATTTCACTTAACTTAATGTCTTCCAGGGCCACCTGTGTTTTTGCCAATTATACTTTCATCTTTCTGTAGCTGAAGAGTACTCCACTGTGTAGATTACACCTTTTTCCTTCATTTCTTGATGGCCATTTATATTGATTCCCTGGCGTTTCTTTAATACTGATTCCTCGACAACTGTGAACAGTGTTTCAATAAACATATGAATATGGGTAAAATTTAGACATTTTGAGTTTCATTTCCTTTGAACATATACACATTCAGCTTGCTGGGTCCTATAATGGTTTTGTTTTTAATTTCTGAGGAACTACAAAATAGTTTTCCATAGTGGTTTTAATCATTCATAATCCTTACATTTATTTTTATTCTATCATTAAAATATATTTTCTGAAGATTTTACTACCAGGGCATTTTATTATAAAAACAGGGGCTTTCTACTATGCAAAATGAACAGTTTCTTGAATTGTACAGTGTACATTCTATCAAAAGGAGACAAATGGTAAAAACTAAATTCAATAAATAAGTAAAATAAAATTCTGATAGAAAATGAATCATTTGATAGAAAGAGAAAACAACATGAGTATGTTGAGTGGAATAATAATTATTTCTTAAAAGCCATGTCCAGATTGTAACTCAGGAACCTGTGAAAGTGGTCTTCTTTGAAAAAAGTGTACCACCAGGCTTAGTGGTACACATCTGTAATTGAAGCACTCGAAAGGCTGAGGCAGGAGAATTGCTGAGAATTCGAGGCCAGTCTAAGTTACAAAATGAGCTTCAGGCCTGAGCTGCATAGCAAGACCCTGGCTCAAAAAAAAAAAAAAAGGAAAGAAAAAAGAAAAGAAAAACGAAAAAGAAAAGTGTTATTCTACATGCAATTAAGCACCTCTGCATGAGCCCACCCTGGACCTCTGCTGGTCTCCAAGTATGAAAAAATGCTCATTAATAAGAAATAGGCAGAGGAATACCTGTGATATAGAGACACACACATAGGAGAACCATAGAAAGAGGAAGTCAGGGATTAATAACCTGCAACCATTAGCCAAGGACACCCTGGATCAAAGACCAGCATCACCCTTCCTCTCACCAGTGCCCAGGGAGGTGATTGACTCCCCTCCAGCTGCCTGCTCCAGATGCAATGGGACAAGGAACTTGCAGAGAGCAAGCACCACCCAGAATAAAGTGCCAGGCCTGTGCCTTCACTGTTTCCTGGGGCTATGAGTGAGCAGGATGCTCTTGGCCACCAAGGGAAAATATAAGCCGGTGATACGGATGCCACCATCCACAGGTTCCTCCCAGATTGAAGCGACAGTGCCAGGGCATCTATACCAGCTTCTCAACACCCAGAATGCAACACTGTCCAGACCATGGCCCTAAAGCTGATTCTTGGAGCAATGGAAAAAATACATTGCCTTAAGAAATGTATGCTCTGGCCCTTCTCCCAGTACTCTGATTAACTACACATATTAGCCCTAAGATCAATCATGTAATAGATCACCTGTTTCCCTGTCGTTACCCTGTCCTTTTCAAGAGTTACTGCACAGTTGTTCTTCTGTAGACCTTTATCCTTGCTTCCTGCTCTTATCATTAAAATTCCATAGAAGCTTTAGTTCAGGAATTTCTTTCCCTGAGACTCTGACACTGAGAGGTCTTGGGTAAAAGGTACCTCCTCTCAGTCTTCTTGGAGGTTAAACTGGACATAGACTCTAAGTAACCTCTCATCCTTTGTGCCACCATGCTCATGAACAAAGACACTAGTCTTTTTATAACCAGAGCTTTTCCAGTCAGGCTTACAGAATGGAAGAGGGATTCAGCACAAACAGCTTCAAACAGTGGTTGAAACTGACCATGGCTCCCAGGGTTGGCCCCATTAAGTGACTGTAATCACCAGCAGCCTTCTAGGTAGAACACTAAATTTCCACATAGCAGTCAGCCTTACTATAAAGCAATAGTTGTGTGGTGTCCCACGGAAGTTTCTGTGATGCTACCAGCTTGCAGAATGGATGCCAGGGCTACATGAACGAATTCAGAGGGAGATGTGCTGGTTCTCACTCTTCATTTACTGACACTCTGAACAGTGATAACACACAAGTCAGGTAAGTACTCATCAGGTAATCAGTGGGAAGGATGTCAGCAGAGTTTCAAGCAAAGCTCTGGGCAAAGTGGAGCATGGGGAGCCCCATTACGTAGTAGAGGATCCCCAAGACCAAAAAGAGGGCTGCTGCAAATCAACGCTCAGCAAATGAATTAATCTGGTTCACGGTTATTATGTTTGTCAAAGACACATGTGCCGGTTTACCACAATGTATTATTACCAGAATAGTTATCATCTATTTGTTCTTCCTTTCAGAAACTGTGTTGAAAAAGAATGGTTTTCATCTCATAAAGACAAGACTACAACTGTCAACTTTATATTCCCAGGATGCAGAAGGAAACTATTTCTAATATGTATTTTCTACTCTAAGCATCATCTTGAGCACTGCACATAGTATTTGGATTCCTCACCCTTGCTAGGGATGATACTATCTCCATAGTTATTTGAAGTGGCTTGAACAAAAGCAAATTTGACCTCCGAGCACTGGATAAAATCTACATATCAGCCCTGGGATTATTCAATGGTAATTGACAAGGCAAATATTTTTCTTGAGAGGAAGATGGAGTGGAGAGTAGTTTGGCAGAACAAGTGCATTTCATAGCTTTTCCAGTCATACTGGAGCACTGAACAGTTAGAGGTGTACCAAACTATGCATGGCTCCTTCATCACACACATAAGGCTGGCCACCAGCTTTCACTCATCTCCGCTCATATGGCTAAACGCCTGTGATTAAAAACACATGCAAATTGCTTTTTAACAGCTGAGACTGTGTAAAACAAAGCCACAATGCAAATTAGGCTTTGATTGGCACTTTTAAAAAACATGCAACAAATAAGGAAATAGCCCTTATGGGCTGCTTCTGTACTTAACATGAAGTATTTAGATACATTTTGAACATTTGACAGTTACTTTGAGATGCTGCCTTTGTAAGTATTCGTAGGATATAACACTCCTTATGACATATCCATTGTCATCACTAGTCCTTGGATTTTATTGTATTGTCACTGAAATTGGTACAAGTATCGATGAAAGTCTCTAATGAATATTCATAATACTCTTGGTCAAATGTGCTCCCTGCAGTTTGAAAGTTTTTAAAAGAAATCAAATGCTATCACCCTTTTAAATTACTCTCTTTTGAAAAGCACCAGTATGTGTTTTACATTGATTTCCCTGTTTCAGAAAATTATAGTCAGGAACTTCATTTCTGAGAGTATTAGCAAAACAACATGTTTATAAAAGTTATGTCTTTAAAAAAAGGACAGCCCAAATTCTGAATTACACATTAAGAAGCAAAGTGAGGAAATTTCTTCCAGAGCCAAGAGAACTGTGCCATTGTTGACATTTTGATATCAGATATCTAACTTCCGCACTTGTCAGAATTTAAATTTCTTTTGTTTTAAGCCAACGTTTTGGAACTCAATATGGAAACTCTAGAAAATATGAGTAAAGAAAAATACAGATTACCTGTGGGTTGGAAAGGTTGGTAGTTACACTAATGAAAAGATATTGGGGAAAAATTAAAAGTAATCCACAGTCTAATTAAAAACATAGTTTTGAAGCCCAAACTTGTGTTAATTTAAGTTTTATGGTGAAGACTGTGGACTGCAGCAGATACAGAATGACTTGCTTTTTCATACCAGACTTCGCTGCTCTCTCTGTGTTCTTGCACATGCTACTCAGTGCCATAGTTTTCTCATCTGCAATATATAAATGCTAATAAATTCATCATAGATATATGAGTTAAAATATAGCTTGAAAGACTATTAACAGGGCAGGGGATATAGCTCAGTGGCACAAGCCCTTGCCTGGCAAGCACAAGGTCCTGAGTTCGATTTCCAGTACCAAAAAAAAAAAAGGAATAGTTCACAAACTGCAAGTGTTAGATACTGTTTCACAGGGAAAAGTATTTTGCAAAAGGTTTAGCAATAGGTAAACTACAGGTAGCCTGAGGAATCACACAAAGGGGTTAGATATTTGGGGGGACATAGCCACAGAGTGGAGAGGTATGTTATACCAGCTTGACTCTCTATACGTCTAGATTTAGATCTAATTATTTGTTATATCACAGAAAGAAAACTTGGGCCTCAGGGAGAAAAGTTGTTATTTTGTCATAAATCAACATTATTCCCATGATATCTTATCTGACAGGCAATAGAACCTGTATCCAGTTTTGTTTATTAATTGGGCATGACACCTCCTTGTGCTGGAGTTTCTCCCTCTTTGTCAATGATGATAACGATACCTCATGATAGAAAGTGCAGGACTGAGTGCAGTGTGAAGGCAAATTCTCCCACAGGCTAGTTGCAAATTAGGTATTTTTGAAACTAGATTATCTCTCCTAATACCAAAGCATTAATTTCCATGAGCTGCAGAGGACTGTGGGGAAGATTGAAGAGGAAATGATTAACACATCTTGGGTAATTGTTCTTTGCCAGCTAGTTCTGATCTGCTTATCTAGACTGCCTGCTGCTTTCTCCTGCCAGCTCGCATCAGTGTGCCATCAGGGCACAGCCCTTGTAGAGCAGACAACCTGCTGTTGACGAGGTTTCCCTGCTTCAAAGCCACAAGGTCTGCCTGTGTGCTGCTCTTCAGGGAGGCCAGGGGGTCCTTAGAGCTTCGCTGGAGGCCTGGGGGGAATGAGATAGTAGCATGGCCCACCCTCCCTTTGCCTTTCTTCCCCTACTCTTCTGTGCAGCCTTCATGTCTCTTCCTATGTTAGGCAAATCCATTTCATTCAAAGCAGCTCTGAATCAACGCGAACTATTAGAATTACCGTTGACAGATTCTTAATCTTCTTGAAGTAAAGATCTCAGTGTTCCCATTCATTTCATTTGACACTGTTTCTGTCTTTAGGTGGAGATTTTAAATAGGCTTCTCAAGTGTTTGCATATGAGGTAGAAAAAATGGGATCATTTTCTGGTTTATCCCATTGTTCATCTGCCAGTCTATGTCAAATCATTTGAAAATGTAGAGGAGGAAATTATTCTCACTCTATGGAAAACAGCCTACACTGTCAAATTAATTATCCAGTTATAAACTTTTTTATGTACAAGTGGTTTTCTGAGACCAATGAATTAATTATGCTCACTGTATTCTACAGTGTTCCTATGAAAACAAAAAAGATTAAAAAACAATGACCAAGAAAATTAAATAGACCAATTATTATCCTTGAACAGAGGTCACAAGCCAGAAACATTATTAGATTTTTCTGTGATGAGTTATTAATGGTATTTGTTTATATAAATGAATTGCTACTTGTAATGGATTGACAATTGCTGGTCAATTTGTAACACCCAGCTGAACTGAAAGGGTGTGGTGCTGGATGTGGGAAGCTGGATGTGGGATTGTTGACAACAACATAAAAAAGAGAAGTGGAGAAGAAAAAGAGGTGCTGTGAGGGAGCCGTTGGTTCTTCTGGAACTGTTGGTTCTCCTGGAGGAGCCCGTCATGCTGGCTTTCCTGATATGAACTCAGCTTTCTCCTCATCGAAGAAGCTCAGGACCTTGTTGTCCCTGGGAATGGCTGTGGTTCACTTTGGTGAAGCTCTGATAATGAACATCACTTCCCGGTTCCAGTGCAGATCCCTCAGCCCACCGGCACAGACTGTCTAACTTCCACCACTGACCTTTGGGTCTTCCCAGCGCAGATCCTTGAAACAGGCCTGCATGAGACATTGTTGTGGGCTTTTGGCCTCCAGCTGGACTCATAGGGGGGATTGTTGTGGACTCTAGATCTTCATCTGGATTCATGCAGGACATTGCCATGGGTCCAAGGCATCAACTGGATTTATTGGGTCTTTAGTGTGTGGACAAATTTCTGCACTCCTTTTTACTTAACTCTCTGAGTGACTATGATAAAATAATCCTGTAAGTTATGTGTGTTGTATTAAATTGTTTTCCTTGTAAACCTTGACTACACCACTGCTGAATACATGAAGACTAATCAATGTAAACATTTTACTATATAATTTTATAGATATAATTATTGTCATAGTATTCTTTCACTTTTACTATTTTCTACACAGATAATACATGTTTATATCATAAATGAATTTATCATCATAATCATATAATTGTCCAGAGTAAAAAAAGTACTTTCTAACATCACCATTAGAAATATATGCATATAGAAATATACATATAGTATAACTTTATATATATTTACATTTGAAAGAATTGATATATATCTATATATATTTAAAGGTCAACTGACTTTAGAATATATAAAAAAACTGACTTTAGAATATATGAAAAAAATGTATAAAGTTACATACATATCACTTTAGAGCTTTATCCTCAAAACATTGTTATACTGTTTCCTGACAGAATTTCCAATGTTTTAATAAATATTTTCATGTAGGGGAAAATCAGTGAAATTTCAGTACAGATAGTTCTAAATTTGAATATGATCTATTTACTCACTGATTTTGAATGAGATATTTAGCTTCATTGTGCTACAGCATTCTTTTTAAAAATCAAGAAATTAATATTTAGCCTTGGGATTATTAATTTTGTTTTGTTTTTTGTTTTGTTTTATTTTTCTCCGGTACCGGGAACCGAACTCACGACCTTGCGCTTGCCAGGCAAACGCTTTTGCCGCTGAGCTAAATCCCCGGCCCCGAGCCTTGGGATTATTAATGGAATTAAAAATGATGATTAAACATAAGATGTGTCCAGACATAGTCCAAGTGTTTGATGAATAATTTAACTCTGGCTTAATTAGTTACTTAATATCTTCTCAGACATAAATTGATTTCAGTATAGTTTCAAAAAAGTTCTTTATTTTTAAACATTATACAGTTATTATTTCATACAATATTTTCTATTTCATATTGTCACATACCCATTATTAGCAAACATAGTGTGAAAGACTTTTAAAATATAATTCTCATATAAATTGTTTTCTATTTTTATCTTACTCAACCACAGAAATTTCAGTGTCTTCACTGAAGCATTCTCCAACACAGTGGAAACTGTGATAGTGTATGGGAGTGAAGTATTTCTCAAAGTGAAAATTTCCTTCATGAAACTATTTCACCTGATGTGAAAAAATCTGACACACAAAAAAATAAATGCTGTACTTCCCATGCACAAGCATAATTTATCACTTCTCTATATTTATAATCAGTAACAGGCTTCACATCACCTCATAAATCTCTCGGCTAACCCATACTTCAACTTTCCATCCATTCTTCTCCTTGCAAGTTTCAGCTGTCTTTTACCCAGTGTGCAAGTGTTGGAACCGTATGTTGCTCTGGTCTTCTTCTGTGAAATTAATCTCTTATTGTCTCATAAACTATTATGTCACTAAGACCAAATCTGCTGTGTAATAATATTATATAATAAACATATAGGAAAGAAGACCATAGGTAGAATGACAAATAAATATAAGTACTTTTTCAAATATTTCTATGTAACTCTTCAGTTTTTTAGAACAAGGGGCTATAACTAAATTTAATTATATCTAGAAAAAGGAAATATATGTGTGTGTATGTATATATTATATATATATATACACTTTTTATACTATATACATATATATCTTATTATTGTTGTTGCTTGTTTGTTTTCGGTATCAAGAATCAAACTCACAACCCTGCACTTGTCAGGCAGGTGCTGTGTTACTGAGCTGCATCCCCAGTTAGGAGACTATATTGAATTATTGCACATACAGTATGATTAAAACTATGTCTTAAATGCTAATATTTGAATAATAAGGCATTTTTAAGGGGAGTTAAATAAATTTCTGAGACTCTAAAAATGACTTTGAATGGACCCAAAATTTTAAAGTTCATTATTATGTCCAAATGTACATGACAATTCATGGTTTGTCTTCATTCTAAGTTTACATTTTTCTCCTTGTACTTACTGGACACAATTAGTTGATTTTTGCCTCATTATTATACAGGGGCAAAATAAAAAATAATAATAAGATGTTAGGGTAGAAAAATGAGTACCAAATTGAAATTATTCCACTGTCACCAGTGAGCACAATCGTGTTGGGGGAAATATTTTCTTGGGACTGGAGTTTTTAAGGAAAGCAGATGCTCAAGGTATAGTCAGTTGTGAGCTACCTTTGCCCAATTACTCCTAGGTATCATTTAATGATATATTTATTTGATATTCAGAAATAATTTTTGAGTTGGAAGGAAAGAATAATGCTGAAATTGATAGATGAAAAGGAAAATGATTGTTTTTGTACAGGTACACTTACTAGATCAGTGTCCACATTAATCACACCATTAATGTGAAACACAATGAAGTCTTACTTTTGAAGTATGTCTTAGTTACTTTTTTCTCCTTGCTGAGACAAAATACCTGATGTCCAAAATTAAGGAAGGAAAAGTCTCATTAGCTCACAGTTTGTGGAGGTTTCAGTCCATAATCAGCTGGCTCCAAGGCAGGATGGCACCGCACAAGTGTAACCATTCAAGACAGCAAAAGCAACAAGAGCAAAGGGGAAAAGAGAGCGCCTGCTTTTCTCCCTCAGAATGTAAGCACACTCTTCCCCACAGCCAGTGTAGCACTCACACACCATCTTGGTGCTCTCCTCTTGCACAGGCTCAGAATGTTTACAAGTAAGGACCTTGGCCCCCTGCTGAGTTAAAGGGCTACACTTCTCACATTGACACAATGTATCAACCACTACAAAGTGTTTCTGAAAAATGTATTTAATGTTAATTATGACATCTCAAGTAAGTCAACATACACAATTTGAGGAAAACATTGCCCATGGCCTGTACAAAGTTTGTACTTCTCCCGAGGGAATCATCACATTTTGTCCCCAGAGTACAGACTGTCTCTGACATCTAATTGACCATTCTACCCTGACCTCTCCTTAGGGTTTTATATGAGAAATAAAATATGTGTCTGCTCTCTATTTTGTACTTATATCATTTCTTCTTCATCAGTGTAATGCCAGATTTTGAATTCTTCCTTTTTACATAAGAGATTTTTTTCACGTTTCCTCATATCATTTTTTTAAGATACTGCCTTAATATGGGAGGAGCAAATGCTTCACATTAGAAAATAAAACCAATGTATTTAACTAAGGCATTGTCATCTCTATGGTGAAAGAAAGACTGGCCTTCTAAGAAATATTCCATGCTTGTTTCTCTTCATCACACTTGTATGCTTCAGACATCTTGTTCAACCGTGTCATTTTTAATATTCAAATCCACCCCATGTACATGGACAGGAACCTGGACCAATCACAGAAATGTAGGATAAACAACATTCTTGTCATCAGAATGTTGACTGACTTTTAGACTCTCAAAAATTCGCTGGTCCTGTATTGTCTCTGACTCTGGCACACAAACCTTCTTTATGTTCATGAAACAGGAAGGTGTTTTTTTTTTTCGCCAATCATAATGCCTTTATGATAGATGTCTGTGTCTTCAATCCCAGATTGCATGATAGTTTAAATGCAGTGTCAACAAGGATCAAAATGGTGATTTAGAGGAAGGAGAGAGGAAGGTGAAAGAGAAGGGAATTTTTTGAAACAGATAAAGCTACATTATATACATGTACAGATTCCTCAAGATAATTGTAGTATGCATGTACTGTAAATATGTATTAATAAAAACAATTTTTTAATTCATAAAAATTATTTTAAATGCTTCAAACCTAATAGTCTTCCTCTAGATTTTCCTGTTAGTACTTCTTTAATCATAATTTAAGGAGAAAAGTACTAAAAGGCCATGACAGTTGGAATTGTTTGCAAGATTACATACCTTTAATTACCTTTTTGGTATATTTACTTCTTTAACAATTTGCTGTCTTGGCTTTGTTGTATGTATACTTATTAAGTCTCCAAAACAGGGATAAAACAAACATCAATGCTTTCTTTCAATTATCAGTTCAACTCTGAGAACATCTTCTCCTTATACTTTAAGTTGTACTCATTCACAGTCTGTTGCTGAAGTTCTTTTTTATCAGGTTATAGTTTAAAAATATCTGCATAGAAACTCATCTTTAAGAAATGTTAATTTTGGCAAGTATTGCATAATAACTTGAAACAATTATTCATACAAAAATTTCATTCTCTTTGGCTTACGTGCTATTCTATGAAATAATTAGTTGCCAGTTTTCATTTGCATTAATACTTTTTTTAGGTTTAATATCCTACTATATTATTGCCTTGTGATCAATAACTGATAAAAAAGCAGGAAAAAGTATTTTTAAGGGATAGAGTTCACTTTGCACGATTATCTATTTTGAAATCTAGTTTTTGTAATTATACTCAGCTGATTAAGATGTTAATTATCTTTTACTTAGATATTACAAGCTTGCTTACAGAGAAGCTTATTTCTTCTGCTGAAATATACATACTCACCTAGAAAGTCTGTTTGTTTCAATACTGAAAATTGATCCCTGGGCCTTCACTTTGAGCCAAATCTCTAGAACCCCGTATGGTTTTCTTTGTTGTTTTTTGGTTTATCTTTTGAGAGAGTCTATCTAAGTTGTCCATCCTGGGGTCAAGCTTGTGGTACTCCTTCCTTGGTGAACCAGAGGGTTGTGATTACAAGAGTGGTCCAACATGCCTGCCTCAATTAAAATGTTAATACAATTTTAGACAAAATTATTCCTGAAGGATATATCTATATTACTTTTCTTCCTTGAAAAATATACCTACATATTTATATATGATATCTCTAATTTTGCCAACTGCTTTGATTGGCCTAAACAATTCATTTATTTCCATATTTACAATAAAATGGCTCTTGCTAATCTCTTCTTATTCACATATTACAAAAGGTAGTTGTAAACTGCATTGTTTTTCTTTAGAAACTGTATTCTTATAGAACTACATAACAGAACTATATCATGAGATAATAAAATGCAATTTAACTAATTCCACACAATTTCTATCAAAAACTTGGCACATGGTTTAAGATTTTAAAAAAGGATTTGATCAAAGGTAACTTTTAAATGTTACCTTTGCTTAACTTTCAAATAGCATTGGTGATGACTGGTGATCTTTACTGGATTTCCAAACCTAACATGTACTTAGATTTTCATCTGCCAATCACGCAAATATTTTCCATCTCTTTTTCATTTCCCACCTCAAAGTATTGGAACGACTCTAAAGTTTCTCCTTGAGCCTCTCTCCTTACTAGATATATGTTGTCATTTGTTAATGACTTTCAACTGCAGGTCTTAACATCATATATATGACTTCCAAATTTATATTTTGAAATATGACATCTCAGCAGATTGCCATTTGTATGTCTAATACATAAACCAATATCTATTAAATTAAGCTTCACAGAAAGTGATTAATGCACAGAAGGTCCTAAGCAAATATCTGGTGAATGAATGAGACTATTTCAAGTTTTGTTTTGTTTTGTTTGTATACAATATTCCCAACCTAAAAAAAGGAAAGCTGATCTTTCTAGTAGATCAAATTAAACGTATCAGTTCACCAGTGTTATTTTCTATTTTGCTGTGCATCTAGGTTGTTAGCAAACACTGTTCAATCTACATTCAAAATCTACTCTGAAGCACAATCCTGAAACTAGAAGTCTTCTTACACTTAAGATGTCTGACTGCAATTGCTGGCTTTGTATGTGTACACAATAAAGGCAATCATATATACAAATGAGACCTAAGAGTTATTTAGAGCTTGAATGGGAAAATCATGGGATCATGACTAGCAATTCAAATAACAATAGTCAATTTATAATGGTGTACGTCTTGATTCATTATAGAAGTAGAAAATTTTCAGTGTTGAGACCAAAAGATTTTGAAAATTTATCTCTTTGACAACTAAAAAGTTTCACTAATATTAAAATATTTAAAGTCTTAAAAATATTAATATTCACATTTGGTTGGATAAAACTGAAAGAATTACAATGGGATATAATTTGCCAAAATGGAAAAGGAGACCATAAACCAAAATAATTTACAAAGCTGTTCTTTACACTGAATAGAAATTCCTGGGTGAATCCTAACCTTCATGTCAACATAAATGAGCAACATTTCAAACATAAATATTGAAAGATTTTAATTTGTATGAAAAATTTATTCTAGAATAAAGTACACTGTGTTTTAAATATCCTATAAATGTGAAGCCAAAAGGTATTAAAATAATGATAAATGCATATATTTTCAATCTATAAAAAGAAAAAAACAGTAAACAGGTTGTGAGTGAAATAGAAATACATGGAAGATTGTGAAATTGTGAAGCAAACTAAAATGTGCCAAGATTTAGAATAACTAAACATACAAAATCCTTTTAAATCTGCAATATGAATCACTTCTTCTAACTTATATGGAAGGAGTACTCAGGATTGAGTTTGCTTCCTATTGGTACAGTCAGTTTTTGATTTTGGTTTTGCAGAAATTTATACAAATGTATTCATGCTTGATTTATGCAATTTCCAGATATACTTGAAGGATTTTTTTTTTTTTGGTACCGGGAATCTAACTCAAGAACTTGCGATTGCTAGGTAGGTGCTATAGTGCTGAGCTATATTTCCAACTCGAAATATTGAAACTAAAATCCAAATTCAGGATTTTGAACATGAATAGGTAAAAATAATGACAAATATGTTTTAGAAGTTTAAAATGGAATAAAGTAATGGTCTAAATGTTAAAATTCCATAGAATAAGATTTAATAAAGAGATGTGTAAACATTACCATTTTAAATGTGTACATTTTTTCTATACATAATGGATGGCTATAGAGTGTACATGTTTTTCATAGTGACAAATACAATGAATTTCTTAAATTTGATTAGAGTTAGAAACAGCAAAATATGGCATCTCTAATTTTATTATTCATTTTATAGTCACGTTAATCATATTCTATTCTATAATTGAAAATAACATTAGCCCATTTCTAAAGTGACACTCTAGACTTTAATTAAAACTGGAGGCAACCAATCGCATTGGCCCAATCCTGTAATCCCAGCACTCTGGAGGCTGAGGCGGGAGGATCATTGCAAGACTGACCAGCCTGGGCTACAAAGTGAGCTTCAGGCCGGCCTGAACTGAATGGGAAGACCCTGTTTCAAAAAGAAAGAAAGAGAGGAAGCAAGAAAGCAAGAAAGCAAGAAAGCAAGAAAGCAAGAAAGCAAGCAAGCAAGCAAGAAAGAAAGAGAGAAAGAAAGAAAGAAAGAAAGAAAGAAAGAAAGAAAGAAAGAAAGAAAGAAAGAAAAAGAAAGAGAGAGAAAGAAAGAAAGACTGGAGACAATGAAGTAAGGAAATCACACATTTATTTCTTTATTGTTTTTACATTTTTCAATTGAATATTTCCATCAAACTGCATTATTTTTAACTAATAAAATTTAGCTTATTTTTTAAAATACAGACAATCTTGTTAGCTAAGCTTTCTTTCTCTCATGTTTATTAGGAATCATTCACAGGAAAACAATTTGAAAATTTAACAAAATAAGTAAGATATCACCTTTATCAGTTTGTCCCTGATACTGTAGCACAGTCTTCTATCAAAGTCATTGATAGCTCTTGCCACCTTTAAATATGTCATTCATTACCTCATAAAGTCATGTCTGAGCAAGGCTTACCCTAAATTTAATAAAAGTCCCCTTAGGGATGTTTTAGGACAGGTTATAAGGAATGTGGAAGGCTCTTCCCCTGCACTTTGGGGTGTAGTCTTATTTCATTCAGAGGCAGTCATTCCAGCCTCAGACATGGTATCAGGTGACTCAATACATCAGTGACATCACCTTGTACAATGGGGAGCAGAGAAACAGCCATGTTGAGTTTAATTAGCCCTCAGAATCAGGAGAATTAATCATTGTGGATATGTTATTGATTTTGAGTTTGATACATCATAAATAACAGATATATTCACAATAGTATAGATTCCATTCAGAATATTCCATTAGATTCCTCTCTCTCACAGTAAAACCTGTAAGTGAAATGAGATACATTTTATAAGGCTTGGAATATTTTAGATAGTATGCTAATTTAAATCAGACTTAACCTTCCTGATCTCCTGAAACACACTGACTTAATAAAGTTGTAATTTATTATCACAAATACACTAGAGCAGATAGTAGTGATCAAATGGTAACCTAAAAGTTAGGAGTTTGCAATCCCCTGACTGTTTCTGTCAAGAACCATGCAGCAGAACAGCATCTATGAACCCTGACGGAGTTGGATTCCTTCCTGGCCTATTAAAATCTCATTTAGAATTCCTCCAGATAGAAATCAGTTGGAGAATTACATTTGGCATTCCAAGATACCAACTTCAAGCACTACTTTTGCAATATATCTCTAGGGCCTGATCTACTAGGGGAAGGTGGACGAATGTTTTGATTTGGTAATGGTTTGAAGTTATTTCAAAATATCATATAATTTTCTTATTCAACTTTATACATAAAAAATTAGATTGACTTAAGTTTAGCTCTTTGGAGAATTTCCTTTTCAAATATAACCTTGGCCAGCTATAAATTCAAGTGATTTTAACTTTCATATTCTATGTGAAATGTTTTGTCCTTTAGCTCTGGAGGCAAATTTCAAATTCTTTCACTGAACGTTGTTGATGTCATTCAACTGAGATGTCCTTTTGTGCATTTCTTCATATTGTCATATATTTCCTTAATATATATTGAAAATCTTAATATTTTTAAAACTTTGAAATATATTTTTGTTGTTACCAATACCTTTCTGAATTTTTTTATTTGCCAGTTGAATAACTTGATAGTATTAAATATATAGGATTTTCAATAATTATCTCCATTACATGAAAGTAAGTTCATTTTATTGTGTAATGGTTTTAAGGTGTAAGTTCCTTCTTTTATACTTAAGGACAGCTAAAAGCATTTATCAAACAAATACTGTAAAACCTAAAAGTTTATTCTTCCTTGTGGCATTTTTCACATTTAAATTAAAATATCTTACAGGCATTTCAGCATAACATATTCTTAGCTACATTCAACAAATAATGTTTATGAAATTGCTTCATAAATAAAGAAAATTTTAAACATTATATATAATGTAATGAAATTAAAATAAACATTTGTTTAGCTATCTTTTAATCCTCACAATAAACTGTAAAACAAAGATTATTCTTGTTCTTGTTAATATCACTTTGGAGATAAGGCAGGTAAAAAAAACCCCAGAGAAATCAGACACTAATATATGTGAATCCTGTTTCCTTTGTATTTCAACATTTTGAAGGCAATTTGATCTAAAACAACAAAGGAGCTGTAGATAAAGTTTAATTTTATGACTCTGAGCATTTGCATTTGAATTATTCTCAAAATTAAACAAATAGCACTGTAATGCTTCTAAACACAATTTTCTTTAAGAAAGATTGGTTTTTCAAAACTGATAATCCTATATTTTCCCTTTAGAATTTATGCAACATACTGAAATTAAAATTAAAATTAAAGTTGTTTTTAAAATATTAAAGCTATCATTCCATTTCAATCCAATTCAATAAATTCAGGTCAAAGCATAACATCTCTCACTATATATTTAACTGTAAATTCATAATACTAAAATCAATAAGAATAAAATTAAGAATGACTGCTGTAGTAAAATTAGACATGAAATTCTAATTTCAATGTTTATACAAATGTTAATCATATCATCTTGAAATAATGGAAAAATTATTCATGTATTTATTTTTAAATAAATAATATATGAGGTCACATTCACTGAATAGTTTATCTAATATAAAAAATACAGATAGAATATGTTTTATGATTCTTAACTTTTTCTTTAAACTGGCTAATATTGAGAGTCAGTGACTTAAGTTTCTGAGGAAAATTTTTAATTTCCATTAAAATAATCTATCTGTTTATATATATTAGTAATGCAATTATCTACAAGTTTTTGACGAATTACACAAAAATATCAAATTAAAGTGGTAGTACAATCACTTTGAAATTTTTTTCATATTAATTATGATACAATAATATGATATAATTATAGTGATATAGATTTTAATAATACAGTAATATAAGATATAAGAATATGAATATATGACTTTTTAAAATTATTTTATTAGTACATATTTTCCTTTATATAAAATGACCACTATGGAACTTAAGTCTCATAGGGGCATTCCTATATTATTGATGTACTAGAATCTAGAATGAATTTTTTATGAATGACATTCTGAATAAGAATAAGAAAGTTGACATCTAAAAATAACTACTAGAAAAAGCAAGACTAAATGAAAAGAAATTTGAATTAGAAAAGTGAAATTTATGCAGAAACATAAATGCAGTAATATAGAGAAGAAAATATCATATTTATTAACAAAGAGTAGAACCAGCAAAGAGAAAATCAAATAATGAATACTAGGGTCCAACTTTCTTTAATTTTTCTTTTTTTTTTTTTCTGGTAGTGGGAATGGAACTCACGACCTCGTGCTTGCTAGGCAGGCACTGTGCAGCTGAGCTAAATCCCCAGTGTCCAACTTTCATTCCTCTCCCACAGTGAAACAAACAGAATGTACAGGATAAAACTGATTAAAATAGTCATTAAATATGTGAAATATGGCCATAATAATAAGACATATCCATATCAGAAAAATTTCACTCTATACTGAAATTATGACACGGAGCCAAGGATATAGCTGAGTGGCACCAGCGCCTGCCTGACAAGTGCAAGGTGCTTATTTCTACTCCTGGTATAAAATAAAAGAAAGAAATTATGACACCAAGGACCAGGATAGTAATTCAATGGTACAGCACTTGATTACATGTATAAGGCTATGAGATTAAATCCCCAACAAATTAAAGAAAGAAAATAGAGAGAGAAAAAAGGAATTAGGACATTAAAATATAAGAAATACTATAAATCAAAATCTATTGAGTTGAAATTGAATTTAAAAAGACTAAGTTTGAAAATGAAAATAATCAAGGCCTCTAGGGCATCTTGACCTACTCTTCAAGTAAAAAGACAAAATTTAATTTCCATAAAGAAAAATTAAATATTTTTAATGAGAAACAAATTAGTTGCAGATAAAATTTCCTAAAATAAATCTGATTAGAAGTTAATGTGGTATCATGATTAAGAATGTGAAATTAAACAATTGCTGTTCCAGATACCCATTGTAAAGTCAAGTTTTCACTTAAATATATACGAAAACATTTATGAAGACATAAATTTCAGGACATATTGAATACCCTAGTTTTACTGCATCTAGAGACACAGTTCCAAAGTCAAAATCAAATCATTGAACAAACTCATTTGAATGCCAATGAAAAGCAAAGTTTTATCCAAAGCAACATTTAATTGCTAGAAGATTAAAATGCAAAAGAATATAAAAAATGATAAATGTTGTATGCTATTGATAAAGAATAATTTAAATAAAATACTATATAATGTGGGGCTGGGGATTTAGCTCAGTGGCACAGCTCCTGCCTGGCAAGTGCAAGGTCATGAGTTTGACTCCCGGTACTGGAAAAAAAAAAAAAATACTATATAATGTTAAAGTTTGTATCAACAATTTTAAGAATATAGGCAAATGGACAATTTACTAGGAAAAGAAAACTTTTACCAATTTTGCTTTAAGTTGAAAAAGAATATATAAATAATTCAATCGACAGCAAAAGTTTAAACTGTAGATTTTAAAACTATGTCAAAATTTTCAGAGCATTTAAGCACATATGGCTAACCTCAAATCAACTAAGATATTAATCTCATGTTGGACAAAAATGTTTGAGAAGATAAAGCTAAACAAAAACTGGAAATGCATGAAGTTAAAAAAATTCATAATAAACGTTCACAGAAGTATATTTAGAATCTCTGCAATCCTAGGTTGCTCTGTTTATTTTATTTTAGTTTACTATTATTTTCTAATTAATATTTTTATTTAGTTTATTAATATGACAGTAAGTAAAATATGGTATATTAATACCACGGAAAACTGTGATGAATTTTAACATAATCATAGGAATCTATAAATAATAACATTCTTTAACATATTTGAAAGATGAAATAAAGTCCAAAATGTGACATGTACTATATTACAATTTATATGAAGAAAAAGAATTATGCATTTCTGCAAAACATTTTATATGTATGTTACAAAACAGAGTCTGGAAGGAAGGGAAAGGATGAGTGGAAAGGAGAATAAAGAAGGAATTTCATTTTTCCTTTAAATTATAAAATATTGGATGATTCTTTAGCAATGACTATTTATGCGTATGTTATCTACCTACAAACATAATGAAAACAAAAGTAACAGTTCTCCATGGAACGTTACAATTCTTATTAACTTTTCTCATTCATAATGTTTTTGTTCATTTTAATCAGTTTTGACATGTCAGATTTAGTATTATTAGAGAAAAAAGATTTTGAATGGCATATTTCTAAAAAGTAAATTCTGGTTAGTCTTTATAACAGTGTGTTTCTTTTTTTTTTTTTTTTTTCCTCATACGTACTATTATTTTTGTTTGGGAAGGAAACAAATGGAATTTTAGGAAGTATTTTTTAAAGTTTCCTGGTGTTAGATATGTACATGGAGAATGTTTGTAATCGAGAGATGCTGTGGAAATACAGTCACCCAACAATTCTAATGGCTTAAAGTAAAAAAGATTTACTTTTCAAATTCCTAGAAATTGTTCGTAAGTGTTAGCTGTGATTTTGTAAAATTTTAAACACTATGAGATACAGGCTGGTAGAGGTACTACCATCTTGAAAGTTGCAAATCGACAAACTGCAAGGAAAAGAAAATTTTATGGAACTTGCAATAGCAATTAAATACCGTAGCCTGGAAACAACCTACTGTATGCTGAAAATTACTTAGACTAAAATTTCTTATATCACTCAACCACTAAAAAATTACATATCTTGCAATTTTCCCTGGGCCTAGAAGTAGAAAAATGTATACTATTTGGGAAATAGCAATGGAGACCAGCCCAGGGTCATACGTGATTGTACTCAGAAATTGAAAAGTACTAGTATATAATTCATAAGTAATCCATGAAATACAGCACTCAATAACTACACTGGTTATTTAACGTTTTTGTCATATGGTGAGAGGCATCAGAGATACGGAGAGAGTAGATTGTGTTTACAGTGCTAAATCTACTACATTGATATTGTGAACTTGAATAGTTTATATTTATAGATTTTATTATTTCTTCTTTAAGGAGAGATGATAGCACATATATGAGGTGCTTTTTACTATGAGAACTAGGTTTGATTTGATTTCATTTATGAGGCATTGAATATGATGCCTCCTGAAAATTAAGAGTTTACTCCTAGTAACTGTACTGCAGATAATAGTGATAAGTAGGTGCAGTTGAATCAGCATAACATATTCATGTATTATATATTTAAAAATTCTTTCACATAGTTTAATAATCAATACCATGTGAGTTTAAATAAAAATTTGGATATCTTACTGTATGTAAAGCAATTAAATCTCAGACCAACTTTTTCAAAGCCATTTACAGTGACTTCTTCAGGGTCAAGGCTATGGAAGGGCCCAGACTCAAAGCATTAAGAACAAAGACTGATACACACTTCATGATAGCAAATATGAAGGAACCAATGTGTAACATACATAGCTTGTAACTAAATCTTTTTTTTTTGTTTGTTTTGGATTTTTTTTTTGTGGTTTTTTGGTTTTTCTCCGGTACCGGGAACCGAACTCACAACCTTGCGCTTGCAAGGCAGGCGCTTTGCCGCTGAGCTAAATCCCGCCCCCTAAATCTTAAAAAAGAGTTTAGAAGCACTTATTGATCAAACTAAATCTAACAACATTCTGTTCCTTTATAAGTAATGCTATGAGATTTGCTAATTGCTAGTAAATGAAATTTTGAAGATCCAATATTAATTACATTAATTTTGATTTATAAGCAATAACAAACAATGTCAAAGAAATAGCAAAGCAAGTAGAAATATCTATTTAATTAGGAAGTTATTAACAATTTCATATTTTGCTTTCTTCTGGAACTTCCATTGTACAAGTATTTTTGAGTATGAGTTCATCAACGGAACACTAATTGATGGTCACTTGAATTTTTTTCAAATTTATACTGATTTTTTTCAGTCTACTCTTTAACTATGCAACCTCAATCACAAATTGCCTACAGAAACTGCTCTCTTCTGTGATTCTTTTTGGACATAATGGGTCCCAGTGTGCCTACTACCCATCTCATTCCTTCCAGAGTTGCCCAGTGTACTTGTGTCTTCCTTTCCTTAAGTAAAAATATTCTTTGGCATGTCATTGTCATTGCTCTCATTTAGGCCTGTTCCTGTTTCTTTGCTATTTCATAAGAACATTCTATTAAAGAGACAGAACTCAGAGCTAGATACAGAATGTTGATGGAAACCACCACTGCTTGACATTTATAGCCTCAGGCAAGCATTCAATCTATTTTTGGATAGCTATCATGTCCCTGCAGGTAGGTAAGTGAGGGCTATATCCATACTTTGCAAAATGAAACTGTAATAATTGCATATTTTAACTGGCAAGGAATCTGCAACATATTCAATTAGATTATGGCAAGGAAAATGTATTTAAATACAACGTGCTGAAGCCTTTTTTTTTTTTCTCTGAAGTCTGGGATCCATAGGACACTGATGTGGATTGGCAGTTCAATACAAAGTCTGGAGTCACGGCACATTCACCACAATCCATACTTCTGACTCTTCTCAGGTAGAAAATCCTTACCTTAAATTATCAAATAGGTTTTGATCCACTAGTCTATTTTATATAGAAAGAAAATGAATGTTAACGTTAAGTCATTTGCTCAAAGTAAGGCAAGTTGAACTGAGTCAATTTATATTTGGACTCATTGAATCAGTATTTTCTTTACCTTATTATGAAAAGCTTTTAAGAAGCAAAATACTATCATTGTGCATGATAGAATATTTCACTTATGTTCTTTCTCATTTCCATTCAGAAAAATTCAATATCTCTTCGAAGTAGGGGTAAAATATAGTGACATACATAGGAAAACAAAAACAAATTTGTTATTTAAATAAATTAGAAATATGATCAAAATAAAAATAAGAAAATAGAGGTAATCCTCTGAATTCAACTAAAAATATTTTTACAGTTAATTACCACTCATAAAATCTGCAGTTAATTTATTCATAGCTGGGTTCCTTGAAATTCTATTTCACATGCAAGAGGTACAGATTTCAGCCAGATCTCTGTATCTATACAATTTATATTCAATTTTTACATTGCATTTAGATATCCTTTCACTGGCTTTATGCTTTGAAATGTGTCTTCTGGCTTTGTCCAGTGGACATGAAATTTCAGAATTCTTTGCTCTGAGGCTTGGAGCTAGTGGGACTGTAGGTGTCTTCTTTAAATTCTAGCTGCTTATGGTGTCACTTGGAACCTTCCCTCGGTCATGTAGACAGAAAAACAAAGAGGAGACTCACCAAGTTTTCTTGTTTCGATTTCTTCCTTTTTTAATTAGGTTGTTGTTACTTTAAGTAGTTTGTGTTTGTGTCCATTTTCTGGCAACTAATATCTGCCATCCAGAGAGGGCCAGTAGGACAAGAGCACGTGATTCCTGGTGAGAACCTATGCACCAACCCCTTGAGGTTTCCAGCAGAAGCACAGACAGAATCTGCAGTTTTCTAGGGTGCTCTTGATACGCAGCCCTATGGATTTAAAAGCACATTGAATTGTCCTAAATGAACCTACTTTTGGGTAATGGAATTACATACTTTAATGATTATAAGTTGTAGGGTGTATTTTATTTGTTCTGTTTTACCTAATTTATGATTTATCTGCAATTATTCTGATGACATAGTTATCTTACACAAGCATGTAATCAAGGTATATATTTTGCTAAATGAGATTTTCAACTTATAAAGTATTTCTTATCAAACACTGGAAATATGAGTGATATGATCACTAGGTAGTAGTCTTATGTATTCAACTTTGTACTTTTGGAGAAATTTGGTTAACTATGGTCTTCTTTTCTTTAATCTGATCATATTAATTAAACTTTTCTTTTTCTTGTTATTTTCTTCCATATTGTCTTTCTTTGCTCTCATGACCTCTCTTTATGCCCCATACTTGTCAGCCACACCCATGTCACTGATATGCTCCAATATAGGTCAACTGTGGTTTTCCAGTGAAATCTTTACAAAGTAGGATATTTAATAGGCGGGTTAACTGGATGAGCTCAGTTTTTTTCCACTGATTGAGAATATCCTTTTGTAAATGCATTTTTATTTTCAGTTAACAACCTTGATCTTAGTATGTACCCTGATGGAGGGGCTAGAGTTGAGGGAAGAACAGCCCTGAGACAGTGAATGAGAGGCAAGGACAGGCTCATGCTCCAGGCATCACAGAGGAGAGACCGTTAACTCACTGAGTACGGGTACGGCTGACAAGTATGAGGCATAAGAGAGATAACAATTAATTCACTGAGATGGAAAAAATCCATCAAGAAAACTGGAGGGATCTCTGCAAGCTGATTCTGAAATATCTGAATATCTTTTGTAATGTCACTGTATTGATAAAATATTTTTGATATTTTCATTTTATTTTGTGTGAATAAGAAATGATTTAGTAAAGCGTACATTAAAGTTGAGACATCTGTTCATTAGCATGTTTCATAAAACATGTTAATTTATTAATTGCATGACAGATTTAGACTGTTTGAGACTATATTGATAGAAATTGATATGACTAGTAAAGACTTTGCTGCTTGAGAATACAATTTTTTAAAAATTGCAAAATAAATGATGGATTATTAAAACAAATCACCTAAGGAAAAAGAAGACTTTTTACAGTTATGAGCAGCAAAATTCCCAAATTGAATGTGTGTGTGTATATATGTACATATATCACATGTATATATATATTCATATGTATACATATAGTATATTTATAATGTATTTATATGTCTAATATGCATATGTATGTGTTTGTAATATACATAGTATATGTATAATATATTTAATGTTTGTTATATATTTACTACATTATATAAGAAATATATTTTACAGAGATTCAAATAGTTTATATAGATATGTGTATATAAATGTTTTTCTATTTATACATAAATTTATTCAATTTTCTGTGTGCAGATATTTTCTAATTTGTGTTATAATAAAACAACACTTTATTTTGTATCTCAAATTGTTCCATCTTTGGCTATTGTAGGTCCTATCATCTGTCTCTCATATCTCATTTATAATATGCTACTATTATTTGTGAGTGTGATGTGTGGTGTGATGTGTGTCAGCACATCTGTACTTCCTTATTTCTTGCACTTTTATATATTCTAGGCTTGTACTGTATATTTTCTGCCTTGGTTCTGGAATAAGCCACTCATCTGAAGATTTTCTTTGACTAAAGGATTTTATTAGAAAACAGTTATCCAGATCCTGTAATAGACAAGTTCTTTACTATTGAGACATCATTGTTTCGAGGCTCTGTCAACTAATATCACAAGGCTGTATATGTGAGTCTACTAGCCCATATTTATACTTATAACTATAGATTTCTCGGTATGTAATCATCTGCATCGGCTAGAAGCAAATCTTTAATTAATACTTATGTTTCCATTTTGATCCACTGTTGCAGGGATCATTTTAGACTCTTCCCCTTGCTTATCAATAAATGCTGAATATAACAGTGAAAAGCTTGTCTCTAAACATCTGACATTCACTTTATTATTCAATTCTAGTACATTTGAAAATAAATACTGGACTGGAGAGATAACTCAGTGGTGCAAACGCCTGCCTGGCAAGCACAAGGTCCTGAGTTCGACCCCAGTACAAAAACAAAAAACAAAAAACAAAAAGAACTAAGAATTGTTGACCTAACTTCCTAGTCCTGTGAACACAACTTTATTAAGAACAATACAATCCACACATTCAGCCTCTTTTGTATTTTGTCTAATGATTTCCAATTCACTTACATAAACACTATTTGCCCCACTCATATCATTGAAGTCATTTTATATAACTTAATTCCACTGGAATATTTCGTATCTCAGAATTTTAACCTGAGATCCTGCAGCTTCCTAATGTTTTGTAAAATATGCATGCAATTATTTGGCTGTAAAGAAGCACATAATCTCAGTTATTGACAATTGCTTTCTTTTAAGGAATAGTTTCATCACCACAAAATATCCCTGTGCTTTACCTATTCATCTCTGGTTTCTTTTCTTGAATTCCTGGCAGCTATCATTCTTGTTTTCCCTCAGCTTTATTAGGTTATAAATGGCAAAGGGAAATTGTATGTACTTATGGCTTACATCATGATCTTTACACAAACACACATATTGTGAAATGATTCAATCATTTAATACTGTCACTTCACTCCCTTGTGATTTTTTGCAATGAAAATATTTTAAATCTACTCATAATAATTTTCTAGCTTTCAATATATTATTATTTATTGTGGTCACCATTCTGCAGAACAGATTTTCATACACTATCTAATGGAAATTTCATGCCCTTTGACATGTTCCCTCAACTTCACCCAAGTTATAGAAACTATCATTTAAATCACTACTTCTATGATTTTTTTTAAAAAAAAAATATTACACATAAATGTTGAGACCTTTCATTATTATGCTTCTTTTCCTGGCTTATTGTTTGAAACTCAATATTTGACAACTTCATCTGTATCACAGATGGCAAAATTCATTTTCTATAAGGTAAATAGCTTTCAACTGTGTGTGTGTTTTTCTGCGTGTATTTTCTTTACACATTCATCCACAACTGATACTTTGATATATTGTGTATTGTGAATAGTGTTGAAAAGAATATGAGTAAGTATACAGATATCTCTTTGAGACACTGATTTTCATTGATTTAGATATATAAAATAATATTTTCTAACACAATATTTCCATTTTTAGTTCTTTCAGGAAATACCACAATGTTTTCATATTGGCTGGACCACTTTCAGTCCCCAGCAGTGATATGCAGAATATTTCTTTTCTCCATACTTTCACAAATGTTTGTTAGTGTTTGAGAATCTGACATAGTAAAAAATATTTTAAAATCCATATGCTTAGCTATAAACTATGCTGTCTTTCCCAAATGCCTAGCAAATATTTATCTTTTACCTTCTTCATATAGTTTCCAGAATGTTTTGTGTCAAAATCTCATAAAATATGGAGACTTTTAAAAGTGATTTTATTTGTTTATTTACTTATTTATTTTTGGAACTGGGAATCAAACTTAGGACCTTGTGCCTGCCAGGCAGGCGCTGTGCCACTGAGTTGTATCCCCGACACTCAAACTGATTTTTTAAATTAATGTATCTTTCAAACTCATCATCCTGTTTCCTAGCTTTATAATATACATATCTCTTTATCACTGAATAATATTCCAATATCAGAATATAGTACCAGTCATTTAAGTATTTATTAATGATGAAAACCATAGCTGTTATCAGTATTTCTGTGCTCAAGTTCTGTAAGTCCCAGAAATCTGGAAAGCTGAGAAAAATGAATTGGAATTTTGAGTTCAGGTTGTCTCAAAATATGAGTTAAATAAGTAAAAGGGGTGGAGTTTCAGCTCAATGTGATGGCTCTTGAGTTCTCTATCCAGGAAGGGGGACAGTGGAGAGAGATAGGGAGAGAGATAGAGAGAGAGACAGAGAGAGACAGAGAGACACAGAGAGACAGAGAGAGATATTCTTTTAACATTTCTACCAATTTTGTCTAGATATTAATTTTAAAATAATTTTGTAATATTTTTTTTCTTCCTTTTTTTTTTTTTTTTTGGTTCCAGGAATTGAACTCGGGACCTTACTCTTGCCAGGCAGGTGCTTATGCCACTGAGCTATATCCCTGGCCCAGTGCACACACTTTAAATTTAAACCTATTTTCTAAAAAAAAAATGTGTCACTGTTGATCAGATATTTAAAAACTCATTCTCAACATCTTAGTATAAATTTCTTATATTTTTATTTCAAACATTTAGATGTTGCAAATTACATTTAGGTCAAATTTTCATACAAAAATATCCTGTAAACAATGAATACTGATTTTCCACACTTCTGAATATGTTTCCAAAGTGGATTCAAGGTCTTTTGCGGACTCAGTCCTTAGTTTACAGAAATTTTCACTCACCCAGAAACTTTCATTTGTTTTGTTTTCATTGGTTTGTTTTGTCTGTGGCTAAGTCATTGGAATTTTGACTTAGATTACTTTTTCTTATACAAATAAAGGTAGTTTTAAACATTCATAACTAATGTATATTTTAATCTTTTTTGTTGTTTTACATCATTAGCTAAAATTTCTAGTACAACCTTGAAAAAAATGGTAAAAGAGGGCATCCTTGTCTTGTGTCCAATATTTCATCATAACTTTGAGAATTATAAACGTGTGTATGTGCTCTTTAACAAAGATGATTGTTTCCTTCTATTTCTCAGTTGCCAAGTTATTGTTATTGTTATCATTAATTTGTGTTTCATTTTGTAAACTGGTCATGAATCTATTTCTATGAGTTTCAATTTTTTCCACTTCTTGGAAGAATTAAACAGCTTACTTTTCATATTTTATGCCAGCCTGCAGGTTTGAAGTAAATGATATTTGATCATATTATGACATTAACTTATACTTACTTTAAATTAATATGGAAATATTGTATTAAGGGTTTTGCATATGTGTTTATGAGAAACAATTAGTTTGGACACATAATATATCACTACTCCTTATTTCAAATAGTTTTTTTGTAACAAAATTAAGATGAAAAAGAAATACTTTACATTTCCTCTTCTGCTTATATTACATTTGATATCTAAATTCCAGTGCTTACCTATATCATTTTATTCTTTTTGAAGAAAATCTTTAAAGTTCTTGGAAGTCAAACGATTTTCTCAGTTTGTTTAAAAGTCTTTATTTTTTGAAGAAAGGCAGTATATGTAAAATTCTACATGAGGTGCATTTATTTTACTCATTTAAATTTTAATTATTTTACTTTTTCTTGCATAATTTATGATAATAAAGCCTTTTATAATCATTTTTGTTCTACAGAAAACAAAGTTTGCTTTTTTTCTCTTTTGCTTCTTTCAAGTTTTCCTTGTCTTTGATTTTCTGTAGATTGAGTATAATACACCTGGGTATGTTGATGTTACCCTTTTTTATTTTTCCTCTTCGATGATTTTTTTGAGCTTTGTTTTCCAGATTTGCAGTTTCATATCTGGCAGTAATTTTATAAAATTTTCAGTCCTTATTACTTCAAATGTTTCCTCTGGTCTGTTCTTTCTTCTCATCCTGGTATCTCTGGCTGAGAACCCTGGTATTCTCATCTGGGTCTCTTTGTATTACGCATTTTAAAATTGCAGAGATCTTGGCTGTACTTTGCTGTTCTCGTGGGTTTTTTACCTTTGCCTTTGAATTTGGGATGTCTCTTTTGACTCAACTTCACTCTTGATAAATTTTCCTTTTTCTATACATGGCTTAATGCCGTGCACTTTCAAAGAATTTTTCAGTTCCATTACACTGTTATTTTGTAATATTTCAATCATATGTTTTGCTCCCTTCTTAGAATTTGGATATCTTTATTCACATTGTTATTTCTTGTCAGATGCTTTATGCTTCATAGTGTATCTGTTGCTGTAAAAGTCATAGAGATATATTTTAATTTCATGATAATTTAAACATCTGTTTCTCATGTCTCACTAGTACTTATAATTTGTGTACTATTTTAGACTTCATTTTGCCTATTCACATGCCTTCTATGTATTTTAATTGATGATAGATAATTTGAGTTATGTTATAGGGATTGATATACACAGCATTTGTTGTAAGGTTTATGTTAATTTGTTTACTTTGTTATACCACTTGGAAATTTGCCAAGTGGTCCTCTTCAAAAGTCTCTCTTTTGCCATTGATATGGCTTAGATTCTACTATTAATGCTCTATAGTTTCTCCATGTGTTGTGTATGTGTGTGTGTGTGTGTGTGTGTGCGCATGTGTGTGTGGTGAAACAGTAACCATGATAGAAAGTGTTCTGTCACCTTCTTATTAAATCTCAATCTTTTACTTTATCTACATCCTTGGTTGTGACTTTCCTCTTTATTTTTTTAATTTTTATTTTCTCCTTAGATGAAATTAGAAGCCTAATGGATTCTGAAAGGCTAGCAACATCCCTTCCAGCTGCCATGGGGTTCTGGAAAAGTTTTGTGTCCAAAATAATAGCCTTTGTCCTGTAGACCATTTGAAATTCATTTCGTAATGAAAACTCTTCATCCTCTGCCCAAGCCACAAGAATATCTTTAGCTGGACACAAAGTCAACATTCAAACATCAATAGCATTCCTACACACAAACAACAAGCAGATTGAGAGAAAAATTAGTGAAATCACATCTTTCAGATTAGCATCTGAAAAAATGAAATACTTAGGAATCAATCTAATAAAAGAAGTAAAATATCTATACAGTGAAAATTATAGTACTCTGAAAAAAGAAATCAAAGAGGATTTCAGAAAAGGGAAAGGTATTCCTTGCTCATGGATAGGAAGAACAAACATTGTGAAAATGGCCATACTCCCAAAATTGTTGTACAGATTCAATGCTCTCCCAATTAAAATGCCATTAGCATACCTCACAGATCTAGAGAAAACATTCCTAAAATTTATCTGGAGCCAGAAGAGACCTACAATAGCAAAAACAATCCTGGGAAACAATAGAAAGGTAAGAGGCATCACTGTCCTTGACTTGAAATCATACTACAAGGCTACTGTAATAAAATCAGCATGGTACTGGCAAA
This sequence comes from Chinchilla lanigera, assembly GCF_000276665.1. Taxonomy (NCBI): domain Eukaryota; kingdom Metazoa; phylum Chordata; class Mammalia; order Rodentia; family Chinchillidae; genus Chinchilla; species Chinchilla lanigera. The sequence goes on along the minus strand of NW_004955404.1, from coordinate 47,292,540 downwards.
AAAACAGACCTGAAGATCAGTGGAACAGGTTAGAAGTTGCAGACATAACTACAAACACACGCGTCCACCTTATTTTTGACAAAGGGGCCAAATATGTTCATTGGAAGAATGATAGCCTCTTTAATAAATGGTGCTGGAAAAATTGGCTTTCCACATGTGGAAGACTAAAACTAGACCCATGTCTACCACCACGCACTAAAGTAAATTCAAAATGGATCAAAGTTCTACATATCAAAACAGAAACACTAAATCTATTGGAAGAGAAAGTAGGTAAAACTCTCAAAGACATAGGGGTAGGCAGAGTTCATGAACAGAAACCAAACTGCATGGGAAATACTTCAAAGAATGAACAACTGGGATCTCAACTTATTGAAAAGTTTCTACACATCAAAAGAAATCATCAACAGAGTAAAAAGAAAACCCACAAATTGGGAAAAAAAAATTTATCCAACTGCCTCTCAGAGGACTCCTGTCTAGAACATATAAAGAATTAAAAATAATCAGACCCCCAAAATTTAAAGACTCAATCCAAAAATGGGCATCTGAGATGAACACACACTTCTCAGAGGAAGAAATACTAATGGAGAATAAATATATTAAAAAAATGTTCAACATCATTAGTCATTTGGAAATGCAAATTAAAACAACACTGAGATTTCATTTCACACCACAAAGAATGGCTATCATTAAGAAATCAACCAGTGAAAAATGTTAGAGAGGCTGTGGGGAAAAAGGAGCACTTCTTTACTGCTGGTGGGAGTGTTGATTGGTGAAACCACTGTGGAAATCAGTCTGAAGATTCCTCTCAAAAATAGTAGTAGAAGTCCCACTTAACACAGGTATTCCCCTTCTGGGTATATTTCCAGAAGAATTTAAAACATAATAACACAGTGATATATGTGCACCCATGTTTATAATGGCACAATTTGTCATAGCTAAATTTTGGAAACAAACCAAATACCCATCAATTGAGGAATGGATAAAAATATATACAATGGAGTATTACCCAGCTATATAAAAAAAGATAAACTCAAGGCTTTTATAGGTAAATGGATGCCACTAGAGACCATACTCATAAGTGAAATAAATCAGACCCACATGTGTAAACATCATATTGTCACCCTGGTGTAAGAACATGAAAGAGTAAATAAAACCCAAAATGTACAATAGATAATAAAAAAAGGAAAGAAATTGCTCAAATGAAGGAACAACTGGGATGAGGAAAAGAAGAATGAGAAAGTACTAAGTCATTTTATATATTATGGATCAGTAGCATAACTGTACTGTTAGTGTCTGATGGTTTGTTGAGGGGGACAGTTAATGTTTAAAAGTATTTTTTTAAAATATTTTTACCAATTTTGCATGCTTGTATCTGGTAATCTGAGCAACTTATGTGACAAGAACAATTTACAGTGTAATATTCATTGGTGAATTCCTACAATCTTGCCTAGTGACACTTTGTATTGTCTCTAATGTTCTTTTAAATTATTATTTTCTTATTCCCTTTAATGATTTGATCAAGCTTCTATTCCTACATCTGGTAATCTGAGCAACATCATTGAAGATAACAATATGTAATATAGCAACCACTGTTAGCCTCTATCATTTGGTTTGAAACACTGTGTCATTTTTAATGTCCTTGCTTTGTATTGTCTATATTTTGCTATTATTGTGGGTTTTTTGTACTATTTTCTTTAAAATAAAAAAAAGTTAAAAAAACTCTAAAGAGGTCCCTTTGGAGAAATCCTCAAATTATAAGTCTCTATCCCTTAACAGTGTAACTCCATGGAGTTTTTTCCACTCAGCTAATACATTCTGAGCACCCAACAGTTTGTCAAGAATTATCCATTAATGGTTCTTTTCTTTTTTCCATTAATGTTTCCATAAGATTATGACTGCTACAGAAAATCAGACGCCACATTTGGATTCTGGGATATGCATGTAGCGCAGAGGCAGAACACAAGCCTAGCAAATGTGAGGTCCTGAATTCAACTCCCGGCCCTGGAAAAACCAAAACACAATAAGGACAGAAAGGATTTCCATCTCTCCAGTTTTTAGGACGAAGTGTGCCATGCAGTCTTCAATTCTCAGAAGAATCAAGAGAAGTCATTGATTGTTACTTTGTTCAGTTTATTCACTGAAAAGCTGAAAAGATAACTTCTGTTAGTATTACTTCCAAGAGCTAAAAAGAAAACACATGTTTATATGATCAATATATTGAGATATTATTTAAACAGCTTTTGCTTCTTTAAAATGTAAAACCCATCCTATATTATATTTATTCATATCTTATGCACCCATTGCCATTACTTAATTTTAGAACATTTTAAATACTCCAAATAAGCACATGGGTTTATTAGCAGACATTTTCTATTTTCCTTCCCTAGTGTCCCATGGCAAACACTGTTCTCCTTCTTGTGTCAGTAGATTTCTTTATTCTGGAACACACACATTTCATGTAAATATAAACATAAAACATGACATTTTCATGACTTTTTTTCACTTAATATAATTTTGTCCACGTTCATTCTATATGCTGTACCTTTTTGAGCACTTTGTTCTTCTTTATGGCTCCTAGTTTTCTACTGCACGGTTATGCCACAGTTGTTAACCAGTTCATCACTGAATTAATAATGAATGATTTAGGTTGTTTCCTTTTTTTTTTAATTTTAAAGAGAGTAGTAAGAGAAAAAAAATAGCAGCATACCAACATCACAAACATAAAACAAAGCAAGCACATTAAAAGTGATACAGGGTTTCAAACAAAATGATAGGAATTAACAGTGGTTGTTATATTACATATTGTTATCTACAACTACATTGCTCAGATTTACTATTGCAAATAATTATGTGATATACATTCAAGTACAGGTTTTTGCACAGATGTATGTTTTCAATGGCTGTTTAGTGTACACTGATAACAGAACTTTAGTATTTTAAGTAACCACGAACTTTCCTTAAAACAATGCACCATTTTAAAATCCAGCAAAATATGTCTAATTTCTCCAAAGTCTTGCAGATAATTGTTCTACTTCAGCTTTTATTTAAAGCACGTCTAATGAGGGGCTGGGGATTTAGCTCAGCGGCAAAAGCGCCTGCCTGGCAAGCGCAAGGTCGTGAGTTCGGTTCCCGGTACCGGAGAAAAACCAAAACCAAAACCAAAAAAAAAAAAAAGAAGCACGTCTAATGGTATGAAAGGATGTACCTTAGATTTGTATTTCCCTAGTGATTAATGATCTTGAACATCTTTCTTTCTTCTTATTGGCCATTCATCTGCAGCACCTTTCTTTAGAAAAATGGCTGCTCAATTCCAATTTACTTTTAATAAGTGGATTCCCTCTTACTTGTTGAGTTTGAAATGTTTTTATGTATTCATTATACAGTTCCATAAACATATAAATAATTTGCATGTATTCCTGCCCACTTTAGAGGTTTTATTTTCAATTTGATAATGCCTTTAAAAGAAAAAAAATTTAGATGTAATCTAATTAATCTGTGACATTTTTATCTTTCATTAAAACATAAAGGGCATATATAAGCAACTATTGCCCAGCTCAATATTGCAAATAAGGCTCTGTCTTTTCATCTATGCCTGTAATCCCAGTGCTTTGGGCAGCTGACTCAGGAGAACTGGAGTTGGATCACAGCCTGACAAATTTACCAACTCAGCAAGACTTGTGACAAAAAAAAATTTACAATGGGCTGGTGAGATAGTTAAGTGCAAAGTGCCTAGGCTTTAACCCCAGTATCTAAAAAAGGGGAAAAAAAGCTTGCATTGTTTGATTCAGAGTTTTAATGGGTATTATTTAAAAGAGTAAAATAAAGATAGATAATAAGAATGATGCAGCTAGATCTTTCCCAAAGGGGAGGGGATCAAGAAGTAGAGGAGGGGGAAGGGAGGGGTTAGAAAGCGAATGACAAAGGAAATGAAGATTTGGTATGCACAGTACCAACTCCCAACAAAAGAGGAAAACATTGTGTACCGCAAACATGTACTAGTACAAATAAAAAGAATAAATAAGTAGATAAGCTTCAATGCCAACAACATGCTCATATAAAATTAATATTTAATTTTCTTTCATCAAAATATTCACTATTATTTAGAATTAATTTGCTTCACTTTCATTTTCTTTCTTTCTTTCTTTCTTTTTTTTGTTTGTTTTTGTTTGGGGTACCAGGGATCAAACCCAGGACCTTTTGCTTGACAGGTAGATGCTTGTGCTGCTGAGCTATATCCTCAGCCTTTCATTTCCTTTCTCTATATGGTATGAGATAGAGACCCATTTTCTTAATTTTCTTTTGGATATCTGATCATTTCAATAGTTGTAAGGACATTTCCCTATTTTATAGTTTTGAAATCCTTGCAGAAATCCTATTAATTATAAATGCAAGAAAGTTTTTTCTGGTTTCTCAATGAAAATCTCATATTATTTGGACCATTAGTTATTTAAATGTGTGATACTAATATTCACATATTGTTGATTCCCCCCAGTTCTTCTTTTAAAAATTTTTAATCAATTCTATCATTTAAAGAAAGTAAGCTTTTGTAGTCTTAGTATTTTAAGGGGACTGGATCTTACTTTTGAAAGACAGTGTAGACTCCCCTCAAGGATTTGTGTGTACCGAAGAACACGTATGTAGTACTGAATTTGGATGGAATACTTTTTTTTTTTTTTAACCTATGTTGCTCTTGTCATCCATTACTAGTTAAGCTTTTTCTATTTTTATTAGTAAATGTTTGCAATATATGACTACATACATTGTGGAGCATTGTTATATGTATATAGTACACCTTGGATAGAATATTCTGTAGTTGTCTTCTAAGTCTATTTTTTGTTATTTGTTTTTAAGTAGTATGGCTGTCCATTCTTCATTAATTGTTGTCTAGTTGGTTTATCTGTCATGGAAACAGTGTCTAAAAGTACCCTAGTATTAACTTTGAATTGTCCTTTTTTCTGATTCTCTTTTATGTTTCTCTTGGCAGGTGTTTGTATATTTTTAGATTATTCTGTATGTTTGGTGAGTTTATTATTTAATTTTAGGAGTTGTTGTTTTTATTATTGTTGAATGCTCTAATTTATTTTTAATATAAATCGAATCCTATTTTATGTTTTTCACTTTTGTTCTTTCAGTTGCTGATGGTTGTGGTTACTGGGATGTTATTGTACAACATTTAATTTTAGCCTGTTGGTAACTTTGAATTTGAGCATGTCTGCAAACAACTTATAAGTCTGCTGTTCAATTTACTATACTTTGAAATTTGATTGATTTAGTCCAAAGATTATTTGATGTTATAGGAAAAAGCTTTTGCCCCAGACTACATAGTAACGAAGTGTCACTAGAAAACAATCAAGCCCATACCTTGAAATTCAGCTTTTGGACTATACAATTGTGAGAAATTAAATTTTTGCTGCTTAACTCATCTATTCTGGACTGTGTCATTGCAGCATTTGCAGACTAAAACAATGACAATAATGATAACCACATGATGGAGAAGATTTCATTTGATTTTTTTTTTTTTTTTTTTTGGTTTTTCTCCGGTACCGGGAACCGAACTCACGACTTTGCGCTTGCCACGCAGGCGCTTTTGCCGCTGAGCTAAATCCCCAGCCCCAAAATTTCATTTGAAATTTTCAAGTGATCTTCATTAATTTCTATGGGTACAAATTCTGAGGTGACATTTAAAGTTTAAATGCAGTTAATAGCTTATTCAGATTAGGAAATCATCATCTTGCCAATTATAAATCTTTTTTGATGAACATATTTGAAGATCTGTTAGGTCTCTGCCAACCACCGTGTACCTTGGAATGTTTCAAAATTCATTTAGTTTATCCTCCAACGCTTGATTTTGTAGAGATGACTGGATTTTCTGCAAAAAGTATATAATCTTTTCTATTTTTAATTAATAAAAACAGTTTTTCTATTATTTTTTCTCCTTTCTTAACTGAATTGTGTTAATTGGTCTAAATTATTATATTTTAAAGGTTAAAATACATGTTTGTTAATTAAATCTGATTTCCTTGCTTTATAGTTCCTCTCCAAGTATACAAATGGATTTGCCTCATTGCCAATTATTAAAAAATAATGTACTGAATGTTTTGTGCGTTTACTCTCAAATTTGAAGTTTTCTGATAAATTACTCAAGCAATCAATTGGCTACTTCCATTATAAAATGCTTCTGTTCAAAATTGTTTAAATAAAGCATAAGGAAATAAATGTTTAAGAAGAGTTTACTCTCACATTATCATTTATTAATGAATTTTCTTGACTTAATGGCTGCATACTAAAATGGGACAATTTTACCTATATATTTATACATGTATGGGTACACACAAAAATATATGTGCTATATTTTTATGTACTTACTTGTTAATTTATTGATTAATATCTATAGATAGTAATAAACTATAAATATTTACACACAGGTAATGAATTTGAAGAGTTTTTGTTTGAATACTGAATTCTCATTCTGTCTGACAAATAGACACATATGATGTAGACATATGTGGAAAAAATTCCTGAGTGATATTTTTAAATGTTACATTTTTTTCTTAATTTTGTAACAGATCTAGAAATCTTTACAGGTATTTAAGAAAAACCCAAACTGTACTTTCGATGCGTGTTTTGTATTTCCAATTCCATAAAATGTCATACAAACAAGTTTATATCCTCTTGTTAAATTCACCAATATTTCATCTACTTTTAATTTTTAAAATATAAACTATCGCCTTACCAATTTTTTATAATTTTGATACAAACTCTCTCTCTCCTCTCTCTCTCTATATATACATATATATATATATAAATGTGCAATATGTATATCTCAAATGAAAACTTTTTCTGAAGAAAGCAATCCTGAAATCCATATGGAAGCAGAAGAGACCTAGAAGAGTGAGGCAATTCTGGGCAACAAGGGAAAGGCAGCAGCATCACAATCCAAGATGTCAAGTTATACGACAGAGCTACAGTAATAAAACTCGCAAGGTATTGGAAAAAACAGACTCACAGAACAAAGGAAGAGACCAGGTGATCCAGAAACAATTCCAGATACACTGAGCTATGTTATCTTTGACAAATGGACCAAATTCCTTTGCTGTCAGAAAAAATAGCCTCTTTAACAAATGGTGTTAGGAAAACTGATTATCCATATGTCAAAGCTTAAACCTAGACACATATTTCTCACCACGCATTAAACTGAAATCAAAATGGATAAAAGATCTAAACATTAGAACAGAAACACTTAACCTGCTGGAAGACAAAGTAGATATAACTCTTAAAGACACAGGTGTAGGCAAAGACTTTCTGAACCAAATTCAACTTGCACAAGAAAGAATCCAAGAATCAACAACTGTGATCTCATCAAACTTCAAGCCTTTGCACAGCAAAAGAAACACTAACAGAGTGAAGACACTATCTACAGAATGGGAAAGAAGTTTTTTGCCAGCTGCTCCTCAGACAAAGGACTGATATGTAGAATATATAAAGAACTCCAAACAATTAGATCTCCCAAATTTAAAGACCCAATTAAGAATAGGAATCTCAAATAAATAGACACTTCTCAGATGAAGAAATACAAGCAGCCAATAAATACATGCAAAAATGTTCATCATAGCTGGCCATTCAAGAAATCCAAATAAAAACAACACAGAGATTCCATCTCACTCCTGAAGAAAGGATAGCATCAAGAAATTAACTTGTAAGTAATGCTGGAGAGGCTGTGGGAAGAAAAGAACTTTTCTCCACTGTTCATGGGACTGTGAACTGATAGAACCACTGTTAAAATCTGCCTGGGTATTCCTCAAAAACACTAACAGTAGAGATTCCATTTGATTCAGCTATTCCCCTTCTACGTATCTCCCCAAAAGAGCTGAAAACATCACACCACAGTGATGTATACATGCCAATGTTTACAGCAAAACAATTCATAATAGCTAAATCTTGGACACAGCCTATATGTTCATCAGAAGTTGAATGGATAAAAATGTGGTATTTATACACAATGGAGTAATATTCTCCCAAAGGAAGGATAAACTTGAGTCACTTGTAGGACAATGGATGCAACTTGAGACCAAAACGTTAACTCAGTAACTCAGACACTCAAGCTTATATGTGACATGTTTTCTCTTATACAAAATATACAGGAGAAAAATGAAAGAAAAAAAGGTATTATAATGCAGTGTGGACAGTGTATCTAAAGGGTACCTTGAGTCTGTATGATTTTCTTACACGTTTATAAGTTCTTTGTCTCAGTAGTGTGGTTTTCAATATGCATGCATCATAATTAACCTACCAAACTCTTATGAATAAATGAATCTATGCTGAAAAAATAAAAGAGAGGTGGAGAGGGGTAAGGAAGGGAATTAAAATGTGTGATGTTCGTGCAACGATCCTCTACAGTGAATGAAATCATTATATGCTGCAGTTATGTATTTATATTTTTTAAAGCACCTTGGGAACATTACTTAACATTTTAATTATTGTACTGTCTTGTCTTATATTAAAAGAAACAAAACCAAACTATATAAAATAACACATTTTCTTATATAATAACTCTAAAGGTTAAACTGTTCAGAGATTTGTTGCTATATAGCTGCTGGCAATATCCCAATTCCACACGTTTCTTGGTATTCCTGGGGCTCTTCACAGCTGGCACAGTGGCTAATAAAATAAAATCATTGTGGTACATTTTCCTTTAAGACTAAGATCTAACATCTAGAAATCATTGAGCAGCTTTTCTTTCCTATATTTTTGGCCAAAACTGTAACAAGTCAATGCCTGAACCAGGCACTTGGTGAGAGCATTGATCTTGAAATGCAGAACAGGAAAGATAAAAGGAAGAGCTCAGGCCAAAGGCCAGGGACACTGTCGCCCATGAAACCTATTGCCATTATAAGGAAGGAATAACGATAGTCAATGAATTGTGCATTCTTTTTATAAAGAATTCAATGAATTTAATCTGTTTTTAACTTGCTTGTCTGGTACCAACAAATTGCTGACTAGATTTATTGATTTTATAACCTGTGGTTTTCTTTTTTCAAGTTGTCATTATGCTTCAGTATGTCATCAAAGAATTGTCCTGAATAAATTAGAACAAATTTCCTCTCTCCATCTTCATATGTCACAGCAAATTTTTGGACTAGAATAGATGCCTTGACATTTACTAATATTAAGTTTGCCAATGTACTTTTAAATTGCATGATGGTACAGAATGCAATGGTACCCTCTGAAGCCTTTGGCACAGTGTTACAAATGGAAGGGATTTCATGCATATTGATTGATTGAACTATAAAAATTTTAATAGTCTAAAATAGTTTTGGATAAATGTCCCCTTAAAACTAGCTGTATATAGAGATAGAGATAACAAAATTCCTTTATTTCTGTCCCTGTTGGAAATATGTATCTTTCTTAAATTATTCATTCCAGAATATAGTGTCTCTTATACCTTATTTTCTTACATTACACAATTTAGTCATGTATTTTCAGACACCCTTAAAATGTTTTGACAAAAGCATGAACTAGTTAGGTACTAAAGACAATTCCTGAGATAAAGACAAAAATCACAATAGTAAGTTATAAATAATTGTTCTTTAAAAATTTGGTATGTATCATATTATGTCATTTGCAGTATAAATGTATTCTCAATAAGGTGATTTAAATATTTATGGTTTCTCACATGGATTTGTTTTTTTTGTTTTTTTTTTGGGGGGTTTTTTTTTTGGTTTTTCTCCAGTACCGGGAACCGAACTCACGACCTTGCGCTTGCCAGGCAGGCACTTTTGCCGCTGAGCTAAATCCCCAGCCCCCTCACATGGATTTGTATACACAGTGCTACTTCACAGGTTTATTCTCATTTGCTTATTTTCACAAATAAAAGGCAAGAAATGCACAACATAAATTCTTAGCTAGCAGCAGAGGTTCCTATAGAAAATTACATAATTTCTTAAAAATTAAAGAGAGAACAAACAACTAGAACTTGGGATTCACATCAATATTAAGAAACACATGTTAATAAGTCAGAAAATTGGGTGAGAAATCCAGATATTAAAGATACTCTAAGGAATATAAGAATTTTTTAGGATACATTCATGTTAAGATAATTCCAAGTAATATTATTACATTATTTAACTTAAAGATGATAAGTATACAAGACCATTGTGAATGTTTGTATTATACAATTTGGCAGGAATTACTTTAAATGTTTTGCTTAATTGCTATGTGCACAAAGTTTGCAAATCACACTCCTTACCATTTAGTTCAGGTGGTAATATTAGTAGCCAAGTTCCTTTTCACTTACATATAGGCCATTCATGTTAATTATAATTGGAAAGTATCTCTTCTTTCATTAATATGATTGTGAGAGAAATATTTTTAGGGAGTAAAATGTATATCAAGCAAATTTATTGCATAAAAATTACAAGAATAAAATGTAACTTAGCAGGAAATGTCATTCAAATTTTTTAGGAAATCAAACATATTGAGATATATTTTTGATCATATAACTATATATCTTTAATTTTTAGTAACAAAATTTATTAAGGAAAGCCCATTAATATTTACTTAATGTCTATTTTCTATATAAAGTTAGAGTTTGGATTTTTTTTGGTGACATTGAAAACTTCATGACATTTGATAAATTTTAATTATTACAGTTAATATTTTTCACAGATGAGATTATTGGCAACTCAAAATATGCTTTGAAATCCAGCAAGTATTCAAATAATCATGTGTTCATTGATTTATATAATAGTACACATGTTAGCAAAATTACGTAAAGATAAATTTTTTGGTTTGTAATACATCAATATAACACCAACAGAAAATATATAGTAGGTATTTCTAATATTATATTTTCACTTTATTACAGAAATTTCTATCAATAAAAGAAATTTTAAGAAATACTGTCAACAATAGTGAAAAGTTTTTCTCATTAAACTTGTAGTATTATTATTTATGGTACAACTAAGGTGGACTTTCACAGTTTATGACAGTAGTTATACTCATGAAATCGCAATTAAACATCAGTCTTCTTGTACATTTTAAACTACTTATGTGTGAAAAATTTGGTATCAATATCAATAAATGAAAGGGTGGCACATGTTACATGTAATTGAGGCTTCAAAAATAATGACATCAACTGACTCTGATTATGAATTCAATTGTTCTCCAAGTTATTTTTAATAAATACTTTTACAATTTACTCGAATGTATTACCAGAGATCTGTTAGACTTCATTAAAAAAAAGAAAAAAAAAAAAAAAAAAAACCTCAGTAGTGTCTATGATGGTTTGTGTACACTGGTACATAAAAAGTAAAATAATGCCAAAAATATGTGCTAAAAGTTGTGAATGGACACAATACAATGTTTTACCAAACATTTGGGCAACTTGTGCCCAAGGCATTATACATAAAGTTAATCACTGTAATAAGTACTATTCCGTTGTCATTATGTCCTGAGAACATTAAAAATTCATTAAGAAAATACAAGTTGAACTTCCTTCTAGTAGGAAGTCCTACAAATTTACCTTTTGAAATAGAATTATGAAGTGAAATATGCAAACAGAGGCAGCGTCTGGCACAGTATAAGCAATGCTTGTTAGTCACAGGTCTGTCACCTGAGGAAACTGGCGTTTAAGAAGGAAATATTTGCTTGGACTCAAGACTTCAGAAGTTTCACTCAATGGTCACTCGGCTTTTTCGTTTCGGTGCTCTGGCGGCACAGCACACCACGAGAGAGAGCATGGCAGAAGAGGCCTGTTTATCTTGTGGCAGTTGGAAAGCAAATAGGAGAAAGAAATGGCTGTCATCCCAGGATCCCCTTTAAAGTCACATTCCCAGGGCTTAACTTTACAGCATTCAGCCAATTTCCTAAAATTCAGTTCCTTTAACAGTCAGATTCACAGCAAAGCCTTCACTACGTGGGACTTCAGGGAACATAGCAGCATGTGTGTGTTATGAATCAATAATCTAAAAGTACTTTACACAGCTTATTTCTGATAGTCTTTACATATTATATATGTCTTTGTCTAAGCATATGATGTTTTTCTTTTAAAAGTATCACTTCTGTTTATAAAAACCTTGAGATATTTTTCAGAAAGTAATTAGATCTTACAAAAATAGCAGATTCTTTATGCCACAACTGTAATGATTCATAAGTCCATGAATCCCCTACTGTATTTCCTGCTCCTTTTCAAACAAGAACCAGATGAAATTGTTTCCTTGTTCCCTGGGCTGTATTCAGCTAAGTGTTAGAAGTAGGGCTGAGAGAGAGGCAAAAAAAAAAAAAAATTTATTGTAATTTTGTATCAGTAGTAAATGAGAAACTAACTTATATATCTAAAAGTGACTTAATAAAGCCCAAAGGAAAGTTTAGAAGCCCCTGAGAGGAGGGAAAATATAATGTCCTTGAGAAGAGTATGTTACTTTTGCATATGTCAATTATTCTATAAAAAGAACTTTTAGGTAGAAGAAAATCAGCTTAATCTACTTTATTTTCTCTTTTCAGTTTAGTTTATCCCTCACTCAATAATCAGGATAGCTCAAAATCATGAGGGAGAAAAATAAGTGGAAATGAAATGATCATAAACAATGTCTCACAATAAATTTATAACACTCCATTACCCTAACTAAAGAGATAAAAAAAGATCTGAAATACGAGCTATGATCTTCCTGATCAACAATTTTGTCTCGTAGTATAAGATCTATATTACACTGTTTCATCTACTGCTTATTTCCCTTTATTGAACACTATTTATTTCCCTTTATTGCCCATAACGGAATTTTTCCCCCTCCGGTTGCTAAATCATTGGAATATGCCAGTGAAGAACACCATATTTGCAATGTAATTCCTATGAGTTGGCTTGGGATACAGCGCTGGTGCCATAAATAAAATTCCCTGGGGATGGACAGATGACGGTTCCTGTAAATAGTCAGCATCCTCTCTAAAACAGCTGAAACCCTATTATCCCAAAGAATGCAACTGTAGAGTAGGAAATATGTATCATAAACTATTATGGTTGTGTCTGCATGCTCCCCAAAGCATCATACAGTCATGGGGTGGGCCTCTAGAATTTATGATCGATCCACGGTACAATGCTGAGATTATGGGTGTGAGTGCTACACCTGCCCTGGCGGGACTAGCCTGCATACAGTATAAAGGAGGGAAAGAGGCTTGTTCTTCTGGCTGCTCTTCCTCCTTTTTTATTCTAGTTGCTTTCGCTGTCTTCCACCACTATGAACTATTGCCCTCTGCCCCGTGCCACCCTGCCTTGGAGCCAGCCGAGTATTGCCTGAAACTCCCACAAACTGTGAGCTAAATAAACCTTTCCTTCTTTAATTCTGGGTGTCGGGTATTTTGTCTCAGCAACGAGAGAAAAGTAACTGAGACAGCTGAGATCTAAAATACCCCACAAAAGTCTCATGTATTCAGTGGTGGGGATTTTGTAAGGTGATTAGATCATGAGCAGTAACTTCATAGCTGAAAGTGCTTTTAGGATGTGGAGCCTGGTCAGAAGAGGTTCATCCTTGCAGCCATGACTTGGAAAAGGAGTTTCTTATTCTTAGCTTCTCTATACTTCTCTATGCCCTCTATACTTCCTGAATGCTGTACGTTGAGCAGATTTTCCTCCCCCATGCCCATCTGCCATACTTTTTTCCATTTTGGAGTCAATGGACTGAACCTACTAAAAGCATAAGCTTCTTTGAAGATATCAATATGTAATACAACCACCATTGTTAATTCCCTACCACTTTGTTTGTAACTCTGTGTTGTCTGTATTGTGCTTGTGATATGT
>NW_004955404.1:47216096-47278651 GCF_000276665.1 Chinchilla lanigera | reverse complement strand
CAGTATTGCATGTTTATATCTGTTTTCACGAGAAGCCACTTTGAAGATATCAATATGTAATACAACCACCATTGTTAATTCCCTACCACTTTGTTTTTAACTCTGTGTTGTCTGTATTGTGCTTGTGATATGTTGTAAAATGTTGTATGTCTGTTAATGTTTCCCTCCTTTTATCTTTAAAATAAAAAAAAAAGCATAAGCTTAAGTAAACCTTTCTTCCATTAAAATATGATTATCAGGTACTATTTAACACTACAGGAATATAACTAATACAGAAACGTTTAGTATTTTGCAGATAGAAAAAAATGAATCAATTTTCAATATAAATAACCAATGATGTTTATAATGGTAGAAGGTATAAATGTCAGGAATTAATTCTGACTGAGCCTTTGCATTTCTAAGGAACTCCATGAAATGTATTAAAGATTGAGAGGCAAATACAGTCCTGCTGTAGCATGCTTGTAATCCTAAGCATTCTGGTAGGCTGAGGCAGGAGGATAATATAACAACTTTGAAGATCCTTTCTTCAAATTAAAAATAATAAAACCGAGAGATACAATTCTTTGTGAAGGTTCTGGGGTCAGTCCCTGGTACTGAAAAAGAAAGATTATGAGATAATAAAAGATGTCATGTGACTTAATGATGCATAACTATTCTCCAGATTAGGCAAGGCAACTAGTCAACAGCACATTCTCCCCAGTTAGTATAAGTGTCGTCTTATTACTCTATCTTCATTTTGTATTTCTCCTGTCTTTCCCGAATTATTATCCATACAGTATCATTATTATGATGTCTACTACAACTTTCATTTAGAATATGCTGAATAGTAGGAAATGAAATTACAGATAAAATATTCTTTTCAAATAGAAGAAAAAATCCATGGAGAAGAAGAATGAGTCTCATTAAGATGTTAAATCCATTCCTAAAACAATTCTCTGATATTTTTAGTAAGGTTTCATGTTTTAAATCTTTTAAAACTCAATATGAAAACCAGAGAGTTAAGTCCTAACCAATAGCATATAAATTGAGGAATCATGAAAATAGTTACCATAGTTTAAAACTTAACTTTTAAAGGTCAAATACTTCAAATAATTAAAGGTTGACATTATGTTAGAGATAAAGCTGATCAGATGATGTGTACATCTGAAGACAATACAGACAACAGAATTTAAAACCATTGAGAGTTTTCCTCAGTGTCCATGTGCGATGATCCCAGTGAAGCAGGCTTACATAGCAATCCCCTCAAACTCTCCCATTCCTCTCCTGTGGCTATAACTTCCTGTTCTGGTAAAGAGAAGATTGGCAGCTGTGTCCTATAAATGGGTTTATGTCATCTTGTCCTCACAGGATTCAGCAGAGTCTGCTTCTTTCAAGGCTAAGTTATTATTTGTTCTGTCCTGCTTATGTCCCCTCGCTTGGCCCTCACTCCTCAGGTTTCCAAAGACCACCCTTCTTGACCAAGTACATAAAACTAGAATTTTTTTTTTGTTCTAATGCCTAGCTCTTTGGAAGCAAGTTGGCTGGGTTGATGTCCATCTAACATCCTGTAAAGAAATCCTCTTTTGGCCAATTGGTCTCTCTGATCTCTTGGATTCTGCAGCAGCCGGACTCCTAGAATACCAAGATCTGCAGAGGCTTTTCTCTAATAGGATAAAATGATATTTGTGTTTATTCTATACACTCATTCTAAATGCTGCAAATTATAGCTAGATTTCTTATAATAACTAAAAAAATGCAAACACTTTGTAAGTAGGTGTTATTCTGTATAGTTTAGAGAATAATGACAAATATAAAGTCTGTACATTTTCAGTAGAGGCACATATTTCATAATACTTTGTATCCTAAATTGACTGAATTCAGAAATTCAATATAGGACCCACAGTTTAAACTCTAAGAAAAACCTTCCTCATGGCCAGTATTACATCTAAATTTGAATATGAGATGTTTCTTTGTCTAAATTTTAGGAGTTTTCTGATACGTTCAACAAGTGTTCAAGCATTATGGATCCCAAAAAAGAAAGAAAAATTTCTTGATTCTGATTTCTTTGAATAACATACAAATATTGTTGCATTTGTAATATCATCTTTGTTTTTCTAAGTAATGATACTTTGGAAAAAATTATTAATTAGTTTAATATGCTCACAAGCTGTAGTAAATTTTTAATTTTGTAAAATGTAATCATTCATTGCAAATATGTAGGCATTAAACTGTGTAGCCCAATAATAGATGATGATAATATTTTGTATGTGAAAGAAAAAAGGTCAAAATTTTAAAGTAACATGGAGCTATGGTTACTAAAACAATGTGTGTCAGCACACATGCACACACACAATACCAAAAGTGCACAAAATATATTT
The DNA here is from genome assembly GCF_000276665.1 of Chinchilla lanigera. NCBI lineage: Eukaryota > Metazoa > Chordata > Mammalia > Rodentia > Chinchillidae > Chinchilla > Chinchilla lanigera. The sequence continues at coordinate 47,276,294 of NW_004955404.1, read as the reverse complement.
TTGTGGTTTTATTCAGAAAAAATATTAAATATCAAAAATGAAGTTAGTTATCTCTAAAAGTTTAAGTAGTTCACTTTGAATTTATAGTTCTATATACCTTATAATATCCCTGTTATTTAGCTTTCATTACCAAATCAAGAAGAAGGCAAAGTTTCTGTTTCTTTGGTGAGTTACTCACACAGCATTCAGAAAGACTAATATATTCTGAGAGATGATCCAGAAAATCAAAATTCTCTGCATAGAATGCAGAATGTTATCAAAGTTAGGAAAAATCACTGCTGTGCCGCACTGTGCTCCATATGTTCTACAAAGCGGTGCAGCATTTTCTTCTCAGAAGCAGCTGAGAGTGCCATGTAATCAAACCACGGAGATAAGACTTCTTTCAAGGATTTTAGAAGTGTTCTTTCCTTTCTAGTTACCAGCTTCCATTGCCATGAAGGGAGAAAAAGCATAAGAAGTCCTTCCAATTACATTGAAGCAAAACATTAAAAGCTCTCAAAGTTGAAATTAAGTATGTTTGGTTTTCAGTCAGTTATATTTTTCAAATCTTTTTATTATAGATAAAATCAAAGTCACAAGAAAAATTGAAGCTGATCTTAAAGAAAAAGTTATATAGTTTTGTCCTTAGGGTATTGTATATGGTCAGTGATATCATGTTTAAAACGTAATAAACAAAGAACATTAAATCTTGTTCCAGTTACTCTTACTATTATATAAATATTTGGCAAAGCTCAAGATAAATCAATCTTTACAGTCCAATATTTTTACAAACAAGTGTCTGATCATGTATTTAATTTTTAAAATAAATTGCTTCAAGTATTTTGCATGTTTCTTTGATACATAAATTTGTGACATCTTAGATAAATTGTTGGTTGCTAAGCTTCAATGTGTTCTTTTAAAAAATCTGATATGTATTTAAATGGCATTCCAAATGCAGTTAGATTTGCTTTTGTGTTTGAACACTGTAAGTTAAATTTAACTTAAAATGTATGTATCTAAAACTTGTACATAATAAATTATTGATGTACTTTTTTACACACAAATGGCAGCTTCTTTTAAGTGATAGTACTCTACAAAAGCCTAATAGTTGCTCTTCTATGGGAGATTTAATTAGTGTACCCTCAGCTCAGTAATAGATAGCTATGAACTTCCTTCTCTCACTGAATCTCCACAGGACTCCTGGGTCCTACAGTTGCACATATTAACCTGGATCTTCCATACAAAATTGTGTATTGGATTTCTTCAATTCTGAAGTAATCTCAAAACCACTAAAGTTTACTATTAACCTGACTATTCTCGATGACAAGTAGTATTTTTGATAAGTATTCCAAGTACTATACCTTAAGTTTCATTAGAATTAATCTAGTAATAGGCAGGATCGAGCTTGAAAGTAGTAATGGCAGTCCGAACCTAAGGAGGCAGAGAACCAAGTTCATTATTTATATTGTTTCTCATTCTCTTATTATTTGTAGGACAGTCAAAATTAATGGCTGCTACCTGTATCTATTTTTGGCTATTAAATTAAATTAAGTCTATAATAAAAAAATAATTCAGTACATTAAATTATTCAATTAAATGTTTAGCTTGTAGAAAACTATACATCATCAAACATGAACAAATGTACACTTTATCTGAAATATATACAATGTATTATGCATTATCACTAAAATAATTAGATAGCTTTTCTATTTATCCTGTCTGAACTATTGCATTACTTTTGATTTCCTGATACTTAGACCCCAACAGTAAAGCCCTGTGACACCATAAATTGGACAATATGTACTTGAAATGAGGCTAAGTTTGAATTTAAGTTTCTCATGTTTTAGGGTTTCTGAAATTACAAGTTTCAACTTATTTTGAAATGCACAGGTTCATGTGGTTCAGGAAATAATGGTTTGCTCAATTCCTTACACCATACTGCAACAAAATAGGAATTACTATGCTGCATACAAGAGGAAAAGTGATACAGAGCAGAAGATCTGAGAATAATGCTTGGAATCCCAAATGTAAAGGTAAACTTATTTACACTGCTTCGGTTCAGGATGTCTGGGATTTTGGGTCATATCATAAGCATCATAGATAAAAGAGGTATAATGTTCAAATGATCAGAATGATATGTCCCTGCATCCAACCAGAATTACTGTTATGGTTTGTGTCTGTGTGTCCCTTCAAAGCCTCGTGCAGCCATGGGGCAGGCTTTTAGAGTTTGATTGATTATGGGTGTGAGAGCTACACCCACCCTGGGGTGGATAGTTTGCATATGTAAGGGAGAGGAAGAGGCTGCTTGTGGCCATTCCTCCCCCGTTCCTCCCTTGTGTGTGCTTGTTACTTTTGCTGTGTTCTACCGCCATGAGCTATAGCCCTCTGCCATTTGCCACTCTGCCTTGTAACCTGCCAAGTATGGACTGAAACTTCCACAAACTGTAAGTGAAATAAACCTTTCCTTCCTTAATTTTGGGCCTCAGGTATTTTGTCCCAGCAACGAGAAAAAGTAACCAAGACAATTAGTTAAAGTTGTATTTCTGTAGAAGTGAAATTTCTTATGTATCACACCCCATCATAATTCAATTTAGGGTTCTTTCACTTGGAGAAGAATTAACATAAAGAAAATAACATCTATCTAACAAAATTTAAAGTAGTTAAAATAGATTTAAATAATAAGAATTTTGCTATGATAAATAGATCATTCAAAAATTATTTAGAAATAAGTAAAGCACTTTTAGATATCAATGCTTTTTAAATCTTTCTATATTTCTGAAAATTTTACAGTAATGTAGTTGGAAAAGGGCAAAGTATTTTAATGCACATTAAATAATTTTTATTCTTCTTTTGTTGTACCTACAAAATACTGACATATGGCCCTTTTGTAAGTGTTCACTGTAATGTAGACTCTGAAACCATATCAATAAATTTCTCTTACTCTATTACCTTAAAAAAGAAAACTCCTATTATATTCAAAATTGTTTACTCAAACAAATACAAATAGTCTACAAATGCTTTAATCTCACAATCCTCTTGTTTTCACTGAACCTTTGCTTTGCATGGCTTTTCTTTCTCTTTAATTAAACCCACCATTTTCTTCACAACTGAAATAGTTTCTAGAATTTCTCCCTAACAGCATTGTAAAAGTCCAACAAACTCATGTTAAAGTCACATGCTCGCAGCCAGTAGTTCAATATAAGGTCTTCCAGAAATATTTCAGATCCAAAACTTAACCTGCTTTATCTATCTATCTATCTATCTATCTATCTATCTATCTATCAACTATCTATCCATCCATCCATCTATCTATTCTCTATTTACATACATATCTATTTCTCTATCCATCCATCCATCAATCCATCCATTAGTTCATCTACCTACATACCTCCCTCCATGACTGCATAAATGAGTGTAAATATACATTAGTATGTACACCCATAGGAAAAATCAGACAGGAAATCTTTCCATGCATTTTCATATCAAACGTATATTTTTCTGATATAGTTTTATAGCTTATGATAAAATAATCATAGAAATCAGCAAGAATGCATAAAAGCCATGTTTATTTATGTGAACATGATTTATGCTACTACATGCCCTATCACCTCTTAAATATTCTAGTATTTTGTATGGATATAAGTGACACATTGGTAGCCTCATGAACTCAATTTTATGGATCTTCTTTAACATAAATATCAATTCAAAATTGTTTATTCTACATTTGTCTAATATGAGAAGCTTTACTGTAATCATTTTTATGACACCTTTAAAAACTTTCTCCATTTCATTCCTCAAATAAATTGAGTTAGTGCATCTATTGCTAAATACATTTTAATACATATTCTCAAAATATATCCCAGAAGAGTAGCTGTAATGGACAATTCACCATTACAGGTTGTACGTTAGGCTAATCCATTCATCTGTGCAAAGACATGTTGGTTCTTTCCAAGTTTTGGTGTTAACAACAGAGACTGTTGTAAATATTTATGTACAGATATTTGTGAACATAAATTTTCAATCTGTGTGTAAATAGCAAGAAGCACGATTTCTGGATCTGTACTGGGTCATATGGCAATAGTATTTTTAGTTAAATAGGAACTTTCCAATCTCTGGTCAAAAAGCAGCGATCCTCCTGGTTCAGCCTCAGGAGCGCTAGAATTATAGGCATACACTATCATGCCTGACTATCAAGCATTTTTTCATACACTTATTTGCCTCTCAATACCTTCTTCAGTGGGGAATTTTGCTGGTCCTTAATGTATTTTGTTTGTTTGTTTGTTTTTCTGGTACCAGGAATGGAACTCATGACCTTGTGCTTGCCAGGCAGGCTGTGTTGCTGAGCTAAATCCCCAGCCCCCCTTAATGTATTTTTTATGGGGTTGTTCATTTTCTTGTTGAATTATGAAAGTTCTTTCTGTTTTGAATAGCAGTACTTGTTTTTCAGGCATACTTTCTTCCACTCTGTAGTTTGTCTTCTGACTCATTTAACTGTATTTTCCACAGGAGAATACATTTTCATTTCAGTGAAGTCTAGCTTATCAATTATTCCTTTCATTGATTACCCCTTTAGAACTACATCTAGAAAGATTTAATTCTATGTTTGGCAATTATTTAAAAGTAAATCCTTCTGAAAAAATCAATCATTGTTATCTCATTTCTAATTTTAAATTATCGACACTCTCTATTAAAATCTGCACACATAATTCCTGCTACTACCTTAAATGTGCCAAATTATTAAACAAATCCAAGAATAAATTTTGAAAGTTACGGAATGAAGAATCAAAGTGTATCATGGAAAAATACATTTATCAGAAAGATACTTGCTTTGTTCCAATAATCGCTCCACCAACCACTTAGTATCTGGAGACCCTGAGCCAGAAATGCTGCTTGGGTTTCTTCAGAGCAAACAGCCATTTCCCCCTTGTTTCAGAACTCTGAATATATGACTCCACTCTCTTCTAAAATGTTTATACTGATAAATTCACATATTTCTCAGAGGAAATTACTTAATTTGTGAGTAGGTTTGGCTGTAATGTCTGCCAAGTTTCCATGAAGAGAAAGATGAGTGGTTTTCCTCTTTTTGCCTTCAAAACTTTATCACTGACCTGACTGTTGGCTTATAAAGTAATTTAGTGAACATCTGCATTGAATCTGCTGAAGTATTTAGGTTTCACTGGCCTGGATGTTCATTTTCCTCTCTCTGTTTGGAGTTGTGTGTGTGTGTGCATGGAGGGGTGTTGGTAAGCTTTCTGTGCACTCCTATTTATCTGAGAATGTTATAGCATATTTATCTGTTTTCCAGATGGCATCCTGTAAACCCCAGCAGGTCACTTCCCTCTGGTGACCTTTCAGTCCTCCTTTCAGTAGATGTTTTCAGATCAACTGTGGTTAAGTTCATGGGTCCTTCTACTTGATTTCAGTCTGCTGTTGAAGGTTTTTATCGAAATTTCAGCTGAATCTGGTATTCTTCAGCTCCACAAATTTCTGTTTGTCTCACTTTCTGATTTCTATTTTTGTTAAACTTCTGATTTGCTCTTGTATCATTATCAGAAGTCTTGTTCTGGGTTCTTATGACACCGTCTTATTTTTGGATGCTACTTGACGGCAATAATACCTACTGTATTACCTCTCAAAGTCAGCTGTATTATCAGACAGTCTTGAAATTAAATTATCCATTATATAAGTCAAGTAGATTTATGACATCTTACCAACTTATATGTTTAAAATATGACCCTCAAATTTATTTATTGGAGATTTAACTTTCAAAGCAAAAGTATCGGCAAGTAGGACCTAATTGTGAATTTTGCTTCTTTGGTTGTGAGAGCTCAAACTTTTGAATTAATTAATGCAGTTTTAAGTAAGTTGCAGAAGTGGATTTCACTTTCCTCCATATTCTGCCACTTGAGGATCAAGCAACACACACTCACCAGGTTTAGAGCCATACACTTAGATTCCCCAGGCTTGAGGAATGTGAGAAACAGCACCTACTCTCGACAATTACCTAACCTCTAGTATTCTGCTACAAAGCATAAAACTGACTCTATCCAAAGCATGTGTTAGCATTGGTGGTATAGTAGTGAGTATAGCTGTTTTCCAAAGCATGTGTTAAAATAGTAAGTATTTAAATGGTCATATATATTTATAAAAATTAAGTAAATAATGTCCTCAGACAAGCAAAGAATAAATAGTCATTTCAGAACAAAGGGGCTATTTAAAATTGCCATTTCAGAGCTTACAAAATTAAAATTAGAATAACTAAAAGAAATATAAAAGGAATTGAAATCTTACTGTTGAACTTCTTTAGATTTATTTTTTTACACTGAAAAATGTTTTTCTTCAATTATTAAGTGAGGTAGTCACAGTGTTAAATGCTTTTATTCTCTCACTCATTTTTATCAAACATAAAATTTAAACACTGTGGAATCACTACTGTGTAGCACTATTGTTCAAAAACTTGCATATTCCATACAATGGAGTGAACAAGTGTACTGGACAGAATTTTTTTCAATAAATATCACCGGATTCAGAAAATACTGTATTTTCAGCTAAATATGAATTTCTGGCTCACACACACACACAGAGTTCTGGCAGAACTCACAACTGGAAATTACCTTTTTCTTGGCAAACAGGCATCATTTATGTGGTTCCTACTCATATCTGATGGATGTAAAAGTGATAGTATCTCTGAGTGGTAATCCAATACCTGATTAATATCCAATGACCTTTGAGAATTAAGAGATGCGTCACATCCACCCCAGTGTTGTTACTCATAACACCTATTTTCATTCATTTGGAGATGTCTATCTTTATGTTACCAGTCTTTAACAGCTGAGGCCGAAACTACTAAACTGCTTGTACAGAGATTAAAGAAGGCAGATGTAAGCCAGGTGGTCTCCTCTGATTCACAAGAACATTACAAGTTGAATGTAGTTTTGTAAGAGAAAAATCCGAGTATGGCAATATATAATAAGTTTTCATTTATGATGAGTTGCACATTTTCCTAAAACAGCACAACACATTTAATTAAAATAAACAAAGCTTCAGAGACATATTAGTGATGTGCACCAATAGGAATTCATTAGCAATTGTTTGTATACAGCTCTATTACTGACATTTTATGCAACTTTGAAAATGTATGCCATAGCGCCAGAATTACAGAATTACAAAACTAAATTATGCAAGTAGATTGCTTAACTGCAATGATTAATAAGCAACTTCGTATTTGTGTCATGTTTTTAAACTATCATTTCTCTCTCTCCATACCCTTTTCTAAATTTGCACTCTAGAATGAGCATATTTATTCAAACATGCCAGAAACCAGGGTCCCACAGCTGTGTCACACTGTGTGACTTCACTCCATTCTCCTTCCAGAACACACACTGGGAATTTAGACTTGGGAAAGAACACAATGTAACCACTTCTGGATATATTCATTTAAAAAAATTTAACTTCAAGTTTCATGCCCAACTGTAAGTCACAAGTACCACAGGAAAGGGGAAACACTCCATTGCTCAGAAAGACCGTGAACAGTCACCAAGACCGTAGCTTCTCAAGTCATCTGAGTTACCTGCATACAGCATACACATTATTAAAAAAATTCAAACAAACAAACTTTAAATTTTTCACAAATGCATGCAAGATACTTGTTCTCCCAACTACCTGTGAAGGATGCCACGGATAGAAGGGACTCGCCTCACCTTGAGTGTGCTTCTCCCGTGATCAGGGAACTCACCATCCATTACATGAAGCAAAGAGGCTACCGTGTCCAGGTGTTAAAAGTGAGGTCACTTCTAAGTTCACAACATTACTTTTTTTCCTTTTTTTTTTCTTTTTGCCTTGCTGGGAGCCAGGGACTCACGCATGCTAGGTGCACTCCACACTGAGCTACACTCCCAGCCGTTTTGAGAGTCTTGCTGAGTTGCCCAGGCTGGCCTCAAACTTTTGAGTCCCCTGCTTTAGCCTCTCAAGTAGCTGGAATTACAGGTGTGCACCACTGCTACCCAGCTTAAGGACTTTACAGCGTCGTGGCCTTTTCACAGTCCAGCAACCCCTACGGGCAGCGTGCAATCTCCACAACCGTTCTCTGAGTGGAGCTGGTGTCACTGGAGGGTGTGCCTCTGAGCACCGTAAAGCGGTTCGGCTGGCGGATGTTGGCGGTCGTGGCCCTCACACCGGTTTCTAAGGCACTGCCCTGGCTCCTGAGCTGGCTCGGGCGGGCGGCGGCTTCAGTGATGTGCTGTTTTTTTCCCTCGCTGGTGACCTGCACCGAAGCCCTGTTTCAGGCCCCCGGGCAAGGCACCAGCTGGGGGCGCACTGGGGACAGTCCCTGCAGCCTCCCGCACTCTGAGAGCTCCCTGAGCAGCCTGCTGTGCGCCCTGCGGGCCGCCTGAGTCACTCTCAAGCTTTGTCTCTTTCCTTCTCCAACCCGCAGCTGGGGCGCGTCGTCACCGACTGCGACCACGTGGCGTTCAACGGCTCTCAGATACGCCTGCTGAGCAACGCAGGTGTTCAGGTGCAGCCAGAGCAGAATTTGGGCTGCATGCGCCACAAGTTTGCTACTGTGGACAAGAGGGTGCTCACCGCTGCCCACCTCAGCTGGACCACACAGACCATCTAGAGACAATGTGCTGATCACGGAGGACTTGGAGTAGGTGCGGCTGTTCTTGGAAGAGTTTTGAGCGCAACTAGAAAGAGTTCAACCCTACAAGTGTGTGTTCCTGCAGAACGAGCGAGGCTGCTAAGTGCCCTTCTGTCTCCTTGGCCTTCCCTAGAAAATCACTCATCTGTGTAAGATCACTTACATAGCAACAAAGTTCAAATAAATAAAATCATACAAATAAATAAGATGTTTTTGTCTCTTATTTGCTACCCTGCAATAATTTTTTGGATAAAGATCAGACTGCACGTATTCAGAATTTATTCCTTTTTATTGCTGAATAGTATTTCATTGGATATATTGCTTATAATTTATTCACCTGTTGAATATTTAAACTATTTCCACATTTTACAAATGTGTGGCACAAATAATCCTTGTAAAATATTTGTAGTCATATTTTATTATGTACAAGTAAATAATTAGGGATAAAGAAATATATTACTTATTTCTCATATTTGGTGATTTTTCCAGGCATATTTCAGCTATTTTTCTTGTTTTCATAATTGAATTTCACTACTATAAAGAGTACTTTTTAAAAGAATCTATGAGAATAAGCCTGGTTTAATGTCACATAGCATGGATTATTTAGGGAAGTATTTCAAGTGCACTTACAAATGAAGTGTGTCTTTCTAGTGTCTGAGGAAGTGCTGCATAAAAGTCAATTAGATCAAGATAACTAATAGAGGATTTTAAAATACATATTCTGTATTAACATTAATTTTCCAACTGCTTCTGCTATTAAAAAAAGTGGTATTAAAATTGCCTCTATAATCAAGTATGTGTCTATTCAAACATGGAGATCTATTGGTTTTGCTTAATGTATTCTAAATTTAGTTATGTTAGGAAGTAGCTAATCATCATGTGCTCTTGATAAATTCACACATTAATCACTATGAATTGACCACATTTATCTTTGCTAAAATTCTATGCTTTGAAATCAATGTAGCCCTGCCAACGGCTTCAAAATCAAAAGGAAGTAAGGAAATATAATTTCTTGTAAATAGAAAACTTTAAGATAATTAATTAATTAGGTAATTATGGAAAATCTAAAAGGGATAGCTTTGGAGATGGCATTTTCAAATATAAATATTTGCATCTAGAATATATTAAATTTAAGAAAGACCCTGCATTTTAGATATGGATAACACTGCAAGACATTATATTAACTTAAATAAGCCATAAGACAGAAGAAAAATATTGCATGGTCTCTCTTATATGCATAGTTTTTCAAGAGTCAAGTATACGGAGATACACAATCATGGTGTTTAACATACTTTCAGGGGAGAAATGGATATCTGTCAATCAATCCATAGATAGATAAATATTAACAAATACAAGATAAAAAGGTGTGGAATGAACAAGCCAAAAAATCTAATAGAAATCATGAGGATTATAGCAAGTTCAAAATAATGTACTCTTGTCAGAATTTTTGATAAATGATTTAACTATAGTTGCTTTTAACACAAGAAGAATGGGTTAATATATAAGATGATGGGTGTATTAACTTTTACATTATAATAACTACATATAATATGTGTTCTACCTTAATTATTACTGTATCATTTCCTTAAAATAAAGAAAAAATTGAGACCCATCTATTCTTGTAATAACATTTTCCCATTCTCCAACCTAATAGAAATCTTGGCGCTGATCAATAATAAAATCACAAGCAGTACAATGAAAAATGAGAAAAATATTTTATAGGCATTTTATAGAAAAAAATATGAAAATAATCAATAAATAATTGAAGTTGCACATCTTAATCATCAGGGAGTTTCAGCATGTGAAGGAACTGAGTGTGTGAACATTATTAGTATTAAAAATTTAAATTGATATAAAACACATATGTTTATATGTTGAATGTATAATTATTTTCTTAAAGCAGCATAAAATATGTCCACATTTATGCACATACACACTACTTACCCAGAAATATTTGATTAAGAATGTTCACATACTTATTATGAAAGGCATGCTTAAGAATGTTCCTTTTTAATGAGCCAGAGTAGAACCAATATAAAAATCTTAATCTCAATTTAAAATAGCATTGTAAAGTAATAAGAACAAGTAAACAATTTCCCAATTAATTAGCATAGATGAACTTGCTTTATATTTTACAAATAACTCAGATACAAAGAGTGCACATTGTATGATCCTCTAGAAAAACAGGTGCCTTAGTTGCTTATTTTGTTGCTGAGCAAAAACTTGACTCTCAACTAAATGGAGGAAAGGTTATTTCAGCCTACAGTTTGTAGAGGATTCAGCCCTTAGTTGGCTGGCTCCAAGGCAGGGTGGCATGGTGAGGGACATCACAGAAGAGAAACAGTTCATGGCAGGCAGAAGGCAGCAAAGCAATGAAGGAGCAATCAAAGAAGAATTCACAGAACACTGTGTCCCTTATATTCTCTCCAGGCTATCCACCCTCGGGGCAGGTAGCCCTAAAAGTCAAGGTGGGGCACCCTTAATCCTAGCATTGAATTATGAATCAATCCGAGCATCACACACTCTATCCAACCACCTCCCAAAACTCCCACCTATGACCACCTGAGGCTTTGAGGAAGCATCTACTCACAAGCCATACCAACAGACAAAACTGAGAAATAAGAGCTAGAATCAGAGTAAGACTTAACTCTGACAGTGACCTGGAGAAAACATGTAGGGACAAAGAGTGGTCGTACTATGTTCATTCTTTGATATAAGGGTATTCAAATATACATTGAGCTTGAAACAGATTCTTTGAGACTTTCTTTGCAAGTTATTCACTTTCTTTATGTATGTTGCATTTCTATAAAAAGTTACTTAATGATAAAAACCACTCCCTTTTCTCCCTGCTTTGTCTTCTTTTATTGACAGATATGGGGTCCTTCTCTTCAATATTCTTTCTTTCAATGAAAGTTACAGTGGCAATGCTATAAGGTAGATAGTTCCATGAGCAGAGTAGATAGTCAAAATTCTTTTCAGTGAAAAGTACATATTTGTATCATTTAGTTGTAGCCTTTCAATAAATAAAACTTCATGGATGAATGGAAGAGAGAGAAAGAGATAAAAGTGCAAGGATAGATGAAAGAAAGAGAAAAATGCCAAAAACAACGTGGTGTGAAGCAAAAGTAGACAAATCAATAAGAGGAAGAAGCTTTAAAAAGGAATGAGAATGGGAAGGCAGAAAACTACCCTGTCTTTTCATTAATATTAAAAGCTGAAGACAGAATAGACAGAACTCCTCAAGACATTTGTCTAGGCAAAGATTTCATGAATAAAACCGTGATCACATGGGAATCAATACAAAGAATCAAAAACTGAGATCTCATCCTATTAAAAACTTTTGCACAGCAAAAGAAATCACCAAAAGAGTGCAAAAACAAAGAAAAGTGGGAAAATTTTTACCCTGTTGACTTATATATAAAACATGTAAAGAATTGAACAAAATCAGACTCCCCTCAGATTCAAAGAATCACTCCAGAAATGGGCATCTGAGATGAAGACACACTTCTCAGGTAAAGAGATGTAAATAGTAAATAAACATATGAAAAAATGTTCAGCATCACCATTCATTCAAGAGATGCATATTAAAACAATGCTGAGATTTCATCTCATTCCAGAAAGAATGGCTGTCATCAAGAAATTAACCAATAACAAATTCTGGCAAGGCTGTGGGGACAAAAGAATTCTTCTCCACCATTGGTGGGAGTGTAAACTGATGGAATCACTGTGGAGATTCCTTTAAAAAACTAGGATTAGAGGTCTTACTTGACCCAGCTATTTCCCCTCTGGGTATCTTCCTAGAAGAATTAAAAACATCATACCACAATAATATATGTACACTCATATTTATAGCAATGCGGTTTGTAATTGCTAAATCTTACAAACAACCCAAATGCCCACTGAGCAAGAAATGGATACAATAGATAGATAGATGTAACACTCAGCCATAAAGACAGATAAACTTGAGAGATTTGTAGGTAAATTGATGCACTTTGAGATCACAGTCATGAAAGAAGTAAATAGGACACACGTGTAAATATCGCACTGTCCCCCTGGTGTGAGGATCTGAAAGAGCACATAAGGGCCAAAATGTACAACAGATATTGTGAAACAGGAAGAAATTGTTCAAAAAGAAAGAGGAATTAAGGAAGGGGAAGGGGGAAAAAGAATAAAAAGAAAAGGGAAAAAAATGAAAAAGCTAAAATGGAAACAAAGCTGTATAAATAGGGAGAGGGAGAGGGGTTAAAAGGAGGCAAGGGGGTTGGGGAAAACGAGGAATCAAAGTATGTCATATGCAGGCAGAAATTATTGATGATGAATGTGATGATTATGTATTTCTAAATTGTACCAATAACCTTAATCAAATAAAAAAATGCTATTGTTATTGTGATAGTTACACATATAGCCGTAGCTTAAGAATGAACACTGCTTTTCCTTCCACAGGCTACCATGGGGAAATGGTGCTCATTAACTAAGAATATCTCTTTCATGCTCATATTTCTTTGGTGGAAATATTGCAGTATGTCACTTTTTTTTTCTTTTTTTGTCTTTTTGAGACAGGGTCTCACTGTGCAGTTCAGGCTGGCCTTGAGCTCATTTTGTAGCCTAGGCTGGCCTCAAACTCACAAAAATCCTCCTGCCTCAGCCTCCCGCATGCTGGGATTACACGCATGCACCACCACGAATGGCTTTATTTCAGTATCTGACTTTAAAGTAAACCTGTTACCCATAATTTAAAACGTTTTCATCTTCTTAAAATGTATTGTTTACAAAATTTAAAAATTCATATTAAAACTTTTTATATCGATATGAGGTATCCATTCTCTTTTAAAGGTGTGCACTTTTGAAGCCTTATTGTGCAGCCTTTTCAATATTGAATTTAATATTTTTATGAAAAATTCCTATTCTTTTAAAAATATTCTCAGAAAATGAATTTTATCTCTATCACTAATTAAATATATTCAGTTTTTTTAAGGGTTTGATGTACACATGAGGTTTGTTGGGAGAGATTAGAAAGTGTAAATGCTGGTGTATGCAAATATAGAGATAATATTTAATAGCCGGCATATTACCATTAACAGTTCTCACTAACTTGTGAATTAGCAAAAAAGAAAATAATTTTCGGATCAAGGCAATTAAAGTTATAAGTTATTATAAATCATTTGCCAGATATATGCAAAAATGTATGTCAATTCTGCACTAATATTTGATTGGCACTAAGAAGTACATTTCGCACATTTTACAGTTTCTAATTGTGAGATTCAACTCACAACTGTTGGTGTCTTACAGCCACTGTGAGACAGTAGAGACAGAGCTCTCAGTCCTTGGTCTGCATGACCTTGGTCTTTGCTGTTCATACTGTAATTATTTCAATGGAATTACGTGCCTTATCAGAATTGCACATGTCAAGTTTGATTACTGTATACAATATTTTATTGTTTCAGCGAAACACAAAATGCTGGTGTGTATGGGCAGACACAGCAACAGAACCGCAGGGCATAAATATGACTTTAGAGAAACAAGTATTCATTGTTGAAGGAATGGCAGCAATTTCAATTTTTCTTGAAAGTAACAAGCAACAGCTTTCTGCTACACTTCTGCTCTCTTATAAAGTCTTAAATGGAATCGGATATGACAGGAACTTAGCACGGAGCAACAACATTAAATGCAACATTCATTAAATTTTTACATACAGCGTTTCCCCATTAGGCTCCATATGAGTTTCAGTTGTTACACTTTTTACAGTTGTTACACTTTCACCATCTGAAGGTAATTTTAACTGACAAGTAAAAAAGTATATATTTATGACTTACAACGTGATGTTTTGATCTATGTACATAATGTGAAATGGTTAAAACAAGCTATTTAGCATGTATGTTGCTTCACTTGAATTTTGTGGGAAGAATTCTTATATATTCTATTCCTTAACAATTCCCCAATATATAGTATAGTTATTACCTATAGTAACCATGATGTACAATAGACTTAATTTATTATACTGAAATTCCAAAATGTATGGGAGAAATGCAATGCAATTCTTATTTTTTTTAATAATTTATGATAATAAAGATGATGTATTTAAGTTTACCTAAGTAGATTTTCTTATATTACATTCTATTTTTATCAGTTAAACATTGTTGTGTTCACTGTCAGGATTCAGAATAAAAGATCCTTTGGAAACTTTAATGATGTAATTCTGAGATTTATACCTAAATACAAAAACAAAACAAAAGATTATATTCTCCCTAAAATCCCCCTATTGCCTCAAATAATGATTGAGATAACTGCATACTTTTGTTAACATTATCTCTATTTCTCATGTACATAGTTGGTCAGACAAGAATATAGAAATTTTAAGTACTCACATGACCTACCAAATTAGAACGTGGCATGTATTTTTAAATTTAGCAAGATCTTTAATATTTTAGCAGTTAAATTCTTCCCACATTATTGAGGCTTCTCTCTGGATTAGAGTATTACTAATTTGATCCAACTTGGTTATTTGCGATCATTTATATCTTTTAAAAGATATGAGTAATCAAACGACTAAATTTAAATGACTATATGGCTTCCTTTCTTTGAAATTTAAGTACTAGATATATATTTTAGCAAAAATAAAACTAATATTTAATTCTTCCTCAAGTAAATAAAAATTTTGACAATTTTAAAGAGACAAAATGTCCTGTATTTTTTTTCTTAAAAGCTTTATAAAAACACTGCTCTGCAACGAATTTTTTGTAATGATTGCTGTATTTATTCCAGAATTGTTTATGAATGATTAAAATATTTTAATATAGCTTTTACAATTTGAATTATTGTTTTTAAGAAAGACATATTGAAATATTCCAGAGCTGAAATATATTTTAAGAACACAGGGGCTGGGGATTTAGCTCAGCTGCACAGCGCCTGCCTGGCCAGCTCAAGGTCGTGAGTTCGATTCCCCGTACCAGAAAAAAAAAAAAAAAAAGAAAAAAGGGAAAAGAGAAAAAAATAAAAAAAAGAACACAGGCAAATGATAACTATGGTAAAATCCTGGTTCACTGACTAATATGGAAATGATCAGAATTCTTCTCATAATATATGTCTACAATTTCTGAAAATAATGTTTATACAACTTCTCAAATGATCAGTTATTCAAGATTTTAAGTTATAGTCACCATCATTACGGACAGCCTATGAATAAAAATACTGCTTGTAATAGGACCTCACAAAGAAAGTATCCATCTCACACACTTTCCAAGTCTAATCTTTATTAGACTACTATTAAGAAAAAATGTGGCCACTAATAAATCAACGTTATATAATATATTCTTCCTACTAATATAAGATCTTTTTTAAAACTTATTTTAACTAATACATAAAAATGAGCATATTAATTGAGGAAACGTGGGATGTTCAATACAGGCATACATTGTGTGATTTTTAAAATAGGTTAAATATATGTGTGCCTGTTTGCTTCTTGAAATTACAGTTCATTTTGTGATTTCTAAACATCCCACTGTGCAATAACACACGAGAACTTCTGCTTCCGTCCAGTTGTAACTTAATGTCCATTAGCAAAACTTTTCTCAGCCTCTCGCTTCTCCTCCTCTCCCCGAATCCTGGTGACCACTGTGCTTCTCTCAACCGCTATAAAATCAACACTTTTAGAGCCCATATATGAATAAGGTCATGTGGTACTTTTGCCTCAGAGCTTGTCTTATTTTACTTATTTTAATGAATTATAATCCTATCAGTGTTGCATAGGATTACATTTTTTTTTATTCCTGAAGAGTATTGTATTGTATTACGTAGGTATTGTTTCCTTTATGCATTCATATGTTGATGGACACTTTGAGTGTTTCCATTTCTTGGTTAGTGAATAGAGGGTTGAGGAATACTGACTGTGTTTTGGATGGAGGACCAAACACGTGACATAAAGAAGGAATCGACAGTCACCATTTTAATTAAGTGGCCAATCTCAACATCCTGCATACTGAAGTAAGCAAATGAAATGCAATGCTTAGAGAACTGTACACTTTAATTATTGTGTACAATACAATTTATAAAAAGAAAATTTCACTTGAGTATCATAATAAAGCATTTCAAGTTTTCATTTTATGAAAAATTAAGAAAAATCTTTATTAGTACTTTTGTAATATGTAATGATGACATTCCTCATGTGGAGTTGGTACATGTTTATAATGCATCTTAATTCTTTTTTGATTTCCTTGCTCTCTTCCCCCTCTCCGTTGTTTTCATCTTGGGTCCTTTCCTATTTGAGAAATATCTAGCTTCCTACTTTCTATTATCTTTCTCTTTATATTTTTGGTTTCTCAAACCTTACCAAAATAGGAAATTAAGATATAGCGCATCTCTATATTTATATAAATAAAAAATACTAAGCAAAATCCTTTTGAAAATAGAGAAATGCTGGAGGCATACGACAATCAAGCTTAATTGGTCCTCAATTGGATTCCGTTGTGACAAAGTGGGTGGGAAGACCTTTGTGGGGGAATGCTGTTAAATCAGAATAGCTAATGGAAGACTAAATTTTTGGTAATGCAATCTTCACAATGTAAGAGATTAATTTTTTAGAAAGACATAGTCAAATATTTGGAGTTTGATATATATTTTTGTAATTTTCTTTTTGAAAAGTTAGCATCAAATAGTGTTATGTGTATGTAAGTTAGTTTTCCATTTTAAAATAAAACTCAGAATTGAATTGGGTGGTTCATATTTGTAGTTGTTATATATGTATGTATATATCAACTACAAAATGTTTTAAAATTATAGAAGTTTTTATTTAGTATTTTTAAATTTCTTATTTGTAAGCTCTGTGTGAGAAAGCCATGCAGCACAAAGTATGATATATAATTGTTAAATTTAATGGAAGGCATGGAAGGTAGACTTCTTAATTTTATATGGCTATCTCCATAATTGAAGTACTATTGGGTGGGGTATTCATAAATGCAAAAAACTCCAAAAGTTAAATATTTCTTCTTCCAAAATCTAGTCGTTTATCCTTTAAAGCAGAAAATGATCCAGTAAAGTCTAAGCAAGAGCTACTTATATATGAATACTATGCTTGAGCATTTATTCCTTTTTTTTCCTGTCTTTTTTTGTTTGTTTGTTTTGTTTTCCGGTACTGGGAACGAAACTCACAACCTTGTGCTTGCCAGGCAGGCGCTGTGCCACTGACCTAAATCCCCAGCCCCTGTGCGTTTATTCCTTGTGCTAGTGAAAATATAAAGAAGGTGAGTAAGTCATTTCTAAAGTTAATTTAAATTTTATCTTTTAAATACATAGAGCCCTTTTAAGGGCATATCCTGGGCACATCTGGAATACCTTGCCAGGTCAGTAAAGTCATTTCGGTTGGTAGGAGTAATAGTAATTACTAATAGTAATTCCATCATCCCCAGGAAAACGAGTCAGACTTCTGGGAATTGCACATTATTCTTATCCAATGTGTATCATTTTTTCATGCTGCACAAAATTTTTCTTTCTAATTAATCATCTGAATGAAGGTTTCTTCACCTTCAATTCTTAATATGAATCAATTTCTAACGGAAGCTTAATGAGGAAGAGAGCAAGCAAAATTTTGCCTTGGAAAGAAGTAACGTACAAAGGGTCAAAATACTCAATCAACCTTGTTCTCATTAAGAACATTAAGTTAAATAAAGATTGAATACATTTAGTGTAAAAGAAGAAGTCTTATTCCACCCATTAATCTGCTGTGCTTTGTGAATTTTAATTCATTTTATTATTATGGTTCACTTATTCATTTTCATACAAAACTTTTGCTATTTCTCTGTGTTTCCTTGTGATGCATGACACTCAGAAAAGTAGTGATATTTGTGGCAAAATTTAAGACCATATTTATGTTTGTATTTAGAAAATAAAAGGAACACATTTCAATCAGAACATACTCATCAACTGCAGGATTTCATCCAAAGACAGATGGTTCAGCTTTTCCCTTCCATTAAGAAAATAAATTTACTTAAAACAAGAACTATTGGAAAGGATTAAAAATGCAAATATCATTAAATTAATACTGATTTTCAATTCAGATTTTTTGTGAATATGATATACTCCTCATCACTTCTGGAGGTAAATGTAAGATGATCGCACTGACCAGTTTCAAAGATTTTGGTGAGGAAGATGAAATTTAGACTGACTAGAAAACTTTTATGTGACCACGATTCATTAATGACAACATGAAGACTTCAATTTCAGTCACAGTTGTTTGACTTCCAGTCTAGTTTGTTTATATTGCAATTACTGGATTAAACTTGCTGTATTTTAATTTGTGAATCAATTTAAAATTAAGTCTGGAAGCTGGGGATATAGCTCGGGGGCTCAGCACCTGCCTGGCAAATGCAAAGTCCTGAGTTTGAATCCTGGTACCAAACAAAACAAAGCAAACTAAAATAAACAAAAAAACAAAAGAAGTCTGGAAGAACTTAGTAAAATTTGTCACATTATTAATTTCCTATTAAGGCAATATGCTTCCAGAGTTAATTTCATCATTCAAATGAATATTTGATCGTGTTTCGTAAACACTATTTATATTCACTGCTCTGAATATTTTATTGAAATATGTTTAAACTTAACAGTGATGCTATCATAAGTTTTAAAATATTAACCTTCAGTTTGGCAATGAGAAAACCATGGTTCAGAAAATTGTACTTCTTTCAAGTTGACAGGGCTGTGAAATTTTCTGAGTTGTAGATTCTAGGTTTATACTTATAATTTTAATGGCAATAATACTGGTATGATGATCCAATGAATGTAGCAACTAAGAAAATGACTTCAATGAATTAAAACTTAAAATGATGATTAGAACAATGTTTAGCATATTGTTCTACCGGGTTTAAGAGCACAAAGGTAGAAGGGAGAGCCCTATTTAAATGTATTTCTGGTTTGAAGTTTATACTGTCCACATTAACATATGCTTGATCACCTCCTTTTCTGAACTCAAAGCACTTACATAACCTTTAACTTCTTTTTTCTGGAAATGTACATAAAGACATGATCACCTCATAGTATGGTTTCTATCAGGGTTTGTACAGGTTATCTCATGCAGTACTCACCACTTCCCCCAATTGAGACCGTTTTGCAGATGGTTAGAGAACTAAATCTTGGAGAATTTAGTTAATAAATTTGTGCATGCTTTTACAGCAAGGATGTGAATGAAATTGGATTCATAACCAGATTTCTCTGACCAAAAGTTCATATTTTTTCCATTACACCACAAAGTTTTCCTAACAGCATATTTAATACAACACAATATCACTAATGATATATTTGTAGAATCTTTGAATGGAATTTTAATGCTGATCATTTTTAGCCAACTGTAGAAACACAGTAATTACTCTGCCAAAAAGCAATGTGTAACCAATTCAAGTGATACCAATGAGTTTCAGAAACTGTACACAAAAGCCTTTTCACAAAATGGTTGATTTTTCCCAACACACACATCTGGCTATCTCACAGCCTTTTTAAATAGAGAAATATAATTTTCAGAAATGTAGGTTTACAAAGCCCAGTGGTCATGAACTCTTTTTCCAGATTTCAAAATTGGGAAGCCAGACATAGAGTTTTTCTGGGAAGTTGGCCCAGTGAATCAAGTCACAAATATAGTAATGGTTCAATGTACTAAATGCCAAACTAAACTCAAATGTTCTATTTCAATAGAGCAGATTCTATTGTGGTAGATTTTGGAAGAAGGACGGGTTGGCTTACTACCAAATTTTTCATTCATCCCTGCATTAGTGGAAAAGAGACACAGCTTGAGGGAAATATGTGGTGATATTTTTTAAAAATATTTTTTCTCCTATATAATTACATGTCATATTAATTAAAGCTGATGCAAGTATGAAAACAATTTTTAAAATTTCTTCTGTTCCTTATATATACATAGAATAGAAGCTGTCTAGATTTGCAATGACAATTTTATGACTAATTGAAATTTAATAGATTATGGGGAATATGATTGAAGTTGGAATTGGTTTCTTAAATTTAAGTAGAAGGCAACATGCCTAAAGGCAATAGCAATCAACTGGCCTCAAAATATTTTATGAAAGGTTTAGAAATGCCACATATCAAGAATAATTAAGAGATTACAAAGTTAAATTATTTGGAACTAATTCAAAAATAAAATCTAAATTGAAATAGATACATTGATAGTCAAGAAGTATAATCAAATAGGAAACAAGTTTGCTTGGGAACTTCAAATACTTGGACTGTCAACACAGCAATAATGATTCCCTTTGAATTGCTGCATAAAGTTGTCACATACTTATTCAACTTGTCTCAGGTCCCTTCTCCCTCTACCTGGTTTACTATTGATTCCAAATTACCAGTCGTGGTACATATAAATAATGAGTGGAGGACACACAAAACCAAAAGATTTAATATTTTTATATCTTGTCACTTGTTTTTATTCAAACTACATATAAATTTCAAACTACATATAAATAAACATGTAGAAACTTAGAATTTTAGCTTTTTAAAAGCAATGCTCTTAAAGTCCACAGTTCTTTTTTTTTGGGATGAATTTAAATAAATTTATTAGTCTTTCACACTTAGTTTCTTTGTCTGCAAAATGAACATTCTTTTTTATTTTAAAAATAAAAGGAGGAAGATATTAACAGACAACCTTTTACAAAATAGCAAAAGAACGGTAGAGACAATATAGAGTTACAAACAAAGTGGTAGGAAATTAACAGTGCTTGTTGTATTACATATTAATATCTTCAAAATGTTTTCTCATGAAAATAGAGATATGCAATATTAATCAATCAGGGACTTATTGACAGTTTTGTTTAGTGAAATTGTGTATCATTTCTGATGTATTCTTTATTATTTTTATGCTCTTTAAAATAAATTCTACAGTTCTATATTCTTTAAGACATTAGACAATTTCAATGGTGGTAATAGAATAATGAACAAGGAAAAGAGAAAATACCAGAAAGCAGATAACAGCAGCTTTCATGGAAATAACAATAATTGGTTTATTCTGCAATTAATAGATCTTGTATTTTTAATGGAAGACCATAGATTTTCATAGACAACTACAGAAATACTATTATGTTTAGTCAGCATGGTTTTACACAATATTAACAATTTTTATTTGTCAAGTAAAATTTTAAATAAGTGTGTGTGTGTGTGTGCGTGTGTGTGTGTATGTGTGTGTGTTGGCACATGTAGGACCATGTAGATCCATTGTCCTTAGTGGTGTCTTCATATGTAATCTATTGTATAGGTCTGTCTATACACATTAACATTTTTCTTCCTTTAAATTTGGCTCATATAGTTTAGTACAATTTGAGAATTAGAATTTCAGACACTTCACTTACCAGCTTCTATTTTATATCACTTAGCATAACTATATAATTATTTTCTAACTTTCCTGATTATTTCTCAACTTTGAAATAGATGAATAAAATTCATTCCATTTGTGATATTTTTGCCTTGGATAGTCTTCTTTCTGTTTTGAATTTAAGAGAAAAATCAGGACCACTTTTTGAGTATAGTTTTCATAATTTTTTCCTGGGCTGATAACTAGTGAGATAATGGGATGGTTTTTTTTCCCCGGTACAAGGAATTGAACTCAGACCTTGTGGTTGCCAGGCAGGCGCTGTGCCCCTGAGCTAGATCCCCATCCCCAGTAACTAGTACAATAAAAGACAACAAGATATTCCAGAATTCCAAGTGGGCTCAGGACAGATTTGTGGAACAATTCATATTGTTTTTTCTGAAAATAAATTTTTTTTTTCTGAAAAATAAAAATATTCTAATGCTGAAGTTTTAAAATGCAGCAAAGATTACTGAAATATATTTTGTGTTAGTCGGCATGGAAAAAGTAAGTATGTTCTGCCTGTAACATAGATTCTGCACATGGTAGCACCAGACATTTACTGAGATTAATTGGTATTAACAAGTGGATAAAGTTTAAGTGTATCCTGTGAACTTAGAAGAAAGGACAGTTTCCAAATGATGTGTTGAGAATAAGAAATGAGCATGTGGAAATGATTATGTCGGATCAACCTTAAATTTATCAGCAGAGGATCAAAGTTACTAAAAATCAAGTTTGAAGCCTGTGGCCAGATATGCTAATATGAAGAGGAAGCTTGAATAACCTGGGACCTGTAATGCTGCGTTTGAGAGAAATGTTATGAACAAATGACAGAGGGGCTGGGCATTTAGCTCAGCAGCACAGCGCCCGCCTCACAAGCGCGAGGTGGTGAGTTCCATCTCCCACACCGGAAAAAAACCAAAAACAAATGGCAGGAAATGCTAAACTTCTAGAGATGTTCTTCATATTTCATATTACTATCATATGAACTATGACTATTATGCTACTTTCAATTCAAGAGGCAACAGACATATAATAAAAATAAATCTTTTATTTTTTGAAGCTTCACCTAACATTGACCTAAATTTTCATTAATTCTCATCTGCATCTTGAGGTTATAAAAAAGTAATAAGGTACAAGGGTTAAAGATGTGATTTTAATACAAGTAAAGAGCATTTTCCACTAACATATTTTATAATAATTTAAGGAATTAATAAAAATGTAACAATTTTTTTCAAATAAGGTAGTGACCGTCATCCTGAACAAATCTTTCAAAATGCAAGGGACAATATAATAATCCTTAATGCCACTGCCCATTTTAGTTTTTTAGTTTTTAAGATTTAATAATTCAAATAATCAAATGCTAACAAGAATATTTGAATACCAACCTACATTGTCAAGCTTTCATATACAATAATAAATTCACATTTTAAATATACTATTGAAAGATTAGTAAATGATTCTATATTCATTTAAAGGTATTTGTCTGATACTTCACACTACGTTTATTTTCAGTCATGTTGTTAATCTTTTTGTTTCCTCGTACCTGCATATTAGTTCTGTTAATTGACAGTTCACCTACTGCTTTTCTATTACTCTACAATCAGCACTGTAAATATTCCTATTTGGAGAGAGCATCACATTATATTCATTTGCCAATGTGATCAAATAAATGGCTACATTGTGTACTGTATTGAGCCTACATGGAGTTCAGTGGTTTTAAAAATCAAGGTTATTTGTAGCCCACATGATGTGCTAAAAGGTGTTTCAGAATCTGAAAATAAAGCTTACTTTACAAAAAGATAAAATTCTTAAATGATGGTGCTGGTTTCTATGAATCATTAAGAATAAAAGGACATGCTTGTAAATGTTACTGAGGTGAATAAATGTTACTGTGCCGAATGTATAAAACTCAGGCATGTGCTTTCTCCATCCCATTAAAACCAGCGTGCTAAGGAATTTAAAAATGTCATGTGCCACACATAAGCCAATCAATTACTGATCTTTTGTGATTAGAGGTTCTAATATATATATTTAACTTATAGCTGACTGGAAGAGTGAGTATGGAAGAGAACCTTATGCATAACAATATAGGAAAAAAATAGATTTTGTTGGGTTACAATATTCTGATGATGAAACAATTTGGCTTTTGCATATTTACTTCCTTTTAAATTTATGGTGTTTAAGAGAAAAATTTTAAATTGGTACCCATAGTATGTGATTATCTGAATTATTTACATTACACTTAAAAATAAAATAATTTCTCGTGCTTCCCACTAATTCTACAGTGAAAATAATCTAAAATATGTAAATTGTCATGGATAATTACACTATTACTTTCATATTTTATAAAATATCAGTCTTTTATAGTTTAACAATACTGTATAATTTCTAACTTCAAAGCTGTTTTGTACTGCGGAAACAGCTAACATATCGTATGTATGCACCTCTCCTTTGTATCTAATTGTTCATATTACTTCTTCTAAATACTTTCAGTTTCCTCTCATCAATGCTAAGGCATAGTCAGAACAAAAATAGTATAAAGAAAGTTTGGTTTCTGTAATTATATTATTAAAATATGTCCCAATATGTATAAGAATAGATTAGCAGTATCAGTTAATGTCCAAAATTTAACTAGTTCCTTTATTCAGAAAATGTCTATGATCTGAGACAGTCATCATTAATATTTATTACCAGTTTTACTGTAAAAACACACTATTTAGTAATGTTCAAGTATATTTGTATGTAAGTGGTGTTCAGTAGTATATTAGCATGTGTATGTATTCTTTGATTGTATATTATCATTGCAAGCAAGAGTAACAACAATAATAAAGGATTTAGGTTATACACATTATGGAGCAGAAATACAAGAAGAAAAGTGCTTAGCTAAAATGTTGGAATACTGTTTCATTATCCATACTTTCCACACTAATTCTGAGCTAACATTTATAACTGATACTTTTAGTAGTTTTCACTATCAATCATACTGAAAAATATACACATTTTCTTAATTGAGATGAAAACACTCCTTGGATTTTCCACCCTTCCACATTAATTTAATATTCTCTAGAATTTTATTATTAGCAAAAGAGATATCTCCACCTTTGGGCTTTTGAAATAGAAACTGATTTTTCTACATTTGTCTTTGTTACTTTTGATTATTTCACCACAAATACTTGCCTTTCTGTGACAGTAGCCTTTACACAGTTTTCTGCACATGTCCTGAAAAATGATTTTGGGAAACAGATTCTTGTCTTTCTGTGTCTAGGGAGGATTTAGTATTTATGGTGCTATTTCTTTAATTAAGTTCATTTTAACTGATACATAAACATAAAACTGTGCATATTAATAGGGTTACTGCATTTGTTTACATTGTGCAATGCTTACAATAAAAATATTTCCCCAGTTGCTTATAATTTTTATAGTAAAAACATCCGGAATCATTTCCTCTACCTTTTTAAATATGTACAATGCATGATTGGTATCTGTAGTGACCTTAGCATGCAATAGGACTCCATTAGACCTTATTTCTATGTCACTGTAACTCAGTATCTCTTGACTGAACTATTCTCATCTGTCTCTAGCCTCTGTTCTTCAAAGAATCTGGTAATCATTGTTCTACTCTCTATCGCTGTGAGATCAATTTTTGGGATTCCTCATTTGAGTAAAATCATGAAATACCTGCCTTATTTTTTCTGGCTCATTTCACAAAATATAATGATCTCTGGTTCCATCCATGTTGTCACAATTGACATCTTCTGTTTAATTTATGATTGTAATGAAGTTTTATACAAGTTTGAATATTACAGTTACTAATTTCAACATTGTGTAAGTAATATGAACACTGAAAGAGAGTTAATTATTTGCTTCTTGTATTTCATTTTTAATGACATATGTTAAAAGTCATGGAAGGGAAAAATACATATGTATATGCAGGATAGCTAAGATAATTGTACTACTAATTTCTATTGGTTTATTAAAAGGAACAGTTAATGTTTAAACTTTCATCTTTGAACAATTTTACACGATTGTATCTGATAATCTGAACAAATACTTTGAAGAGAACAATATGCAATACAACAACTTTCGTTGAGTTTCTATCGTCTTGTTTTTTGAAACTGTATTGTCTCCAATTTTTCTTTTATTATTTTTTATTCCCTTTAAAATAAGAAAAAGAAAAAGGTCACATGGCCACATGAAGTTAAAATTTGATGCTGGACATTCAATAATGCTATAAAGCTCAGATAGGTTCAGAGACTGCTGCAAACATAAGGTTATAATTCTACATTATAAATAATAAACAGTTTAGATATAGTGTAGCAAAACAGGTTATTTATAAGAATCATACCTAAAACAGGGTGGTACCTGTGCATACCACAGGGATTTTCAAAATACTAATCCAGAGAGATGTAATGTTTAAAGTCAGTCCTGAAAAATCACAACAAATTTTGAGACCAGAGGAACAAGTAAGATGTTACAATGGAGAAATAAGCATATAGTCAGACAAAGGCATTAGCTTATATTACTGTGGTACTGATTAAAAAACACCACTTAATTCTGCAGCTGATCTCATTAAAGTCTTCCAGAACATCTGACAGACAGCCAGAACCACTGCACTGGGAGTTCCTCAGTGCATTTGTATTTTGGTTGTGCTTCACATGAGCAGTTCTCCGACAGCAGCAGCAGAGCAGACCCATGACACTAGACATGGAAATCCTGCTATAAAACTTTACTCACATAACCATAAATGGAATGGGCAAAAACTTTCAAGAATTGTGATGCAGTTTAAAATTTGTTTTCCTTGTCCTCTTTCTCTTCCTCTATTCCACAGACTACATTGCATTTCTATCAGTGGCTGATCTTCTCTTCCTTTGCCTAATTTTTCCTCTTGTAGGAATTTCCGTCAGTAATTATTTTGTACTCCAATTTCATTTTGATGCCTATTTCTCAAATGACTTGACTTATATAGATTTTTAAATGGAAAAGTAAGCAATACATCTGTATCAGGTAAAGACCCTTAAAATCTGCTTGAATTACATAGTATATAGGAGAGTTAAAGGACACAAAAGTGGTCTTAGCTGATACCCCTTTCTGAAGCAAATCAAAATGAACTGATTCACTAAAATAAGTTACACAGGAATGGTAAATATATTGTTATCATTCTAGTAAAAATGCCAGTACTTATGACTGTATTTTATTATGTTTATAATCATTCTGATCTGAATTTTGTAGCTGAATTGTAATTTGATAGGAGAAAATTTATTGAATTCCATATGTCTTGGAAAATGGCATTGACCTTCACTGTCCCACTCAGGTTTTTGTTTGTTTGTTTGTTTTCTAGCTTACTTTCTCTCTGTGCATGTGAAGAGTTTTACAAGTTTTCTCTCAACTTTTGCTTACATAAAAGTTGTCATCATGTAGTATGGAACCAATGTAAAAATCCTAACTGACAGGTATGTACATTCCAAGAATGTACTCAGGGAGCAAGCGAATGGATCATGGAGCAAGAATATCCCCCAGCCACTGGACACATTAAAGGAACCAGAGACAAGTAGTCTAGGAGTCCATTTATTATTTTGCCTGCACAACCTCCTACTGTAATAGTGGGTTTGTGATATCATTCAAGGTATCCTGTGATCCGTGTCATCTCAGAATAGCATCCTGTTAATCTGGGAAGTGAATTTATGTATCTGTAGGAAAGGCTTGGGCAATATATTCCTCCAAGAAAATGACACTCTTCCATTCAACTGATGAATTGCTAGATTTAAGAATTGTCTGAAGTTTGGATTTGGGGTATTGAAATTGGAACTTTCCATTGAAAGGGGTATCAGCTAGGACCACTTTTGTGTCCTTTAACTCTCCTACATACTATGTAATTCAAGCAGATTTTAAGGGTCTTTACCTGATGCAGATGTATTGCTTACTTTTCCATTTAAAAATCTATATAAGTCAAGTCATTTGAGAAATAGGCATCAAAATGAAATTGGAGTACAAAAGTTTCTATTATCTCTTATTGGCCACATTATATCCTTATTAATGAATAATCCCTTCACTGTTAACCTATCTATATGTTGTAGGAGTTGGAGTTAAACTGATTGAATCACTGAACCAGAGAATCATTGAACCATGCTTTTCTGAAGACATGTAGATACTTTCAGTAGTAAAGTACTGGCATATATAAAAAATATGAATGCTGAGATTATATGATTTAGATACCAGTGGAATAGCTCATATTCTCCACACTTTTACCAGTATGTTCCCCTAAATAGCTCTTCACCCTGCTTGTAAGATATATTTTAAAATCTATCTGTATGCCATATCAGATTATTTTAATAACTTCTAAATGATTCATAATATTACATAGCATATAAGCAAAACAGGTTACATAATCAATTTCTTCATTTAAAAGTCAAGAATCTTCCTTGCTACCTGACAAAACATGCAATGATGAGAGACCATTCTAAATCAAAACTTATGTCTGATTTTAGGATTTTTCTTCAAAGAAATATATTAATGTGCAAAGTGGTAGATAATTGTATATAAAGCTCTGATTGTACTTGTTATTAACAGATTTTTAAAAAATATTTATATCAATTTATAGTCATACAAAGACAACATAGTTGCTTATCTGTGGAATACATTTAATTTTAGTTCCTTTAATCTCATGCTATTTCACTACTTTTTAATTTGCCCAAGTCTGATTACTATGGATCTTTTATAATTGTTTTCATTACAATTTCAGTTTGATAAATTGCTACTCATATACTTCACTTGACTGTTCTTATCTTATGCAGGTTTTTCTTATTGACTTTATTATTTTATTATATATGCTATTTGGAACTTTCATATATTAGAAGTGCAGATATGTTGCATTACTGTATCTTTTACTATTAACCTCATTAGTTTCACATTCCTGGACCGTGAGGTGCAGAGCCTTGTGACAATTCTATGGCTGGGGTACAAACGACCAGCATAGTACTGTAGGGAATTGACAACTGAACTGATGAATAAACATGGCCAATGTTGCAGAGCAAATTTCAGTGGAACCCGTGTAAAAAACTACCAAGGAAAAATCGACAAAATTTGCAAAATAAATTGATGTGGAACAGTCTCTTATAGGAGATCAAGTAGAACTCTGAATGTCAACATATCTAGATTTGTTATGGTCTAATAAAAGAAAAACTACCAAAATTCAGCGAAGACCTGATGTCTACTGCAGGCTTCCCTTGACTTAAATTGTGGTTACATTCTTAAAAACTTTCCATATATTTAAAATATTCTCAATTAAGAAAGTATTTAATTATTCAACCTAGTTAACATCAAAACATGGGCTTGCCTATCTTGAACATATACAGAAGATTTCATTAACCTACAGTTGAGCAAAATCATTCCACATTAAACTGTTACAATAAAGTGCTGAATATTTCACAAATCTTTTAAATACTTGTGTCCAGAATATGTTGCTAAATTAGAACACTCTAGGCCATTGGTTGTTCACTCTTGTGACACATGACTGACTGGGATCTTCACCCTTCAACCCCTGCCTGGCATTGCAAGCTAGTATCCTACTTAATATCACAAGCCCAGAACTGATCATACTTTGAATCCCAGTTTTAACTAATTGAATATTGCTTTTAATGTTATTGTGATTCATAAAGTGAAGAACTACCATGTATTTGAGTACCATCTATATTTACAGTGTTTAGAATGCAATCCAGAATAAGTTGACCAAAGAATGACAAAGCATCACAAACAGGCCAGGGTAAAAAGTTAACAGAAATTGATAGTGATACTAATATACACCATACTAGCAGACGCCATTACACATGCATATTACTATGATGATGACACAGGAAATGAAAGCAAGCATTTATGAAATAAAAGGTAAGTTTTCAGAAAATAAATATAAGCTAAATATGCACTAAATGAACATTTTTGACCTAAGAATTGTATTTTAAATTAAAAATAAAATACTTAGTAAATGCAATGGAATGGTGGAAATGATAAAGCAAATATTCCATTAAATAGAAACTAGATCAATAGAAATTATCATCCCTGAACAAATTTTTTTTAAGAAAAGCTAGTAGGATGGGAGGGACTTGAGTTCGTTTTACTCTTTGAATGTGTAACATATGTGCTACTAGAATCCCAAGTGCAGAGGAAAAACGTGTTAGAGGAAACAATTCCTAAGATTGGCATAAGACGTAAATTTAAAGATTTACAAAAAAGTTATTGCCCTGAAAAAGATAATATAAAAGGAAACCGGGGCTGGAGGTTTAGCTCAGCGGCACAGGGCCTGCCCAGCAAGCGCAACGTCATGAGTTCGATCCCCGGTACAAGAAGAAAAAAAAAAAAAAAAAAAAAGGAAACCATGACAAAACAAAAAATAATGAGACTGCTGAGCACAAAGAATGAAGAAAAAAATTGAAAGCAACTACAGTAAAACATTACAGCTAAACAATGTATGCAAGCAAGAATTAAAAAAACAGGATTTCACAGTAGAAATCACAAATGACAAAAATATTGATACAATGTACATAAAACTGTAAAATAAAAGAACTGTCAGATCCAAATTTAATATCTGTAAATACATTTTAAAGAATGTAGATGAAATAAAGATGTCCTTAAATGATGGAAATAGTAATATTTTTCCGATATACTCACTCTATAGGGAAGGATACAGATGGAGGGAAACACGCATCTTTAAATACAAAGGAGTAATAGAGAAAGTTATGCTCCAGTTTTGTTCTTTTTATTGTAAACTTGAGTGACTTAGGAGATTCTTGGAGAAGTGATTAGGTTGTAATGAAACTTAGCCAGGAGGAAAGGGCCGTGCAGAGATGAGGGTCCATTGGAAGAAGTTAACAATGGAGGACTGACCTTGAGGACTGCGTCAGGCCCTTGTCCTCTTCCTTTCTGGCATTTTACAACCAGCTTGCTCCTTGGATGCCTTGCATTGAGCCTTCTGTCATCTCATTTCTGCCTTGAAACCAGCCAGCCATGGCCTGAGAGCTCTGAACCTGTGAGGCAAAAAAAAAAAAAAAAAAAAGAGGAAAAAAAGCATTAAAAAAACCCTTACCTTAAAGGGTACTAATCTGGCATTTTGCCATAGCAAAAAAAGGGTGATTTGTATAAGTTACTATCTTGGTAAATATAAAATTTTTTTTGTTTGCACTTAAGTTTTTAAAAAGAACTCCAGTATTTGAAGAATATACACCTACATCTATAGATCCATATATATAAATTTAGATATCACTAGAGCTAGAATTGTCGTAAATTATATCGGAAATTATGTTTTAGATCTTGCAAAATTTAGAATTTCATGATGATTATTCTTTGCTTTTATTTATTTCATTTATTATTCCCTTTAAATTATGATTGACAAACCAGGTGCACATCTGTAATCCCAGCACTCAGGAGGCTGAGGCAGGAGGCTCCTTGCAAGTTTGAGACCAGCCTGGGCTACAAAGTGAGCTCAATGCCAGCCTGAACTGCACGGGGAGACCCTGTCTCAAAAAGACCAAATAAATAAATAAATAAATAAGGTTGACAGAACTATGTATTCTATGTATATGGTAACCAAAATGCACTTATATTTATTATTAAGTTTACCCTGATCTGTCTGAATGAAAAAAGGAAAATAGAAAAAGTTTTGAATGAACTTGGTTTTACATTCTTATGCACTCACCATGTTTTTAATAGAGCCAATATATTTTTTAGCAATTTCTGAATAAGACATATGAGTCAACAATTTTATACAGTGAGTTGTATAATAATTTAGGGTGATTAAATAGACAAGTATATAGTAAGATTAGAAAAGGAAAATCCGCCATTTTGTTTCTGTCCTGTCCTTTATGTACATGAAACAGAACTCTAACAAAGATTGCGTAGTTTTGGAGTTTATCCACCTCATTTAGTACTGGTTGCGTGTTTTGTTAAAAGACTACAATAAAGAAAGAGGGATAAGAGTGCACATTTCTCTCAAGTGTAATGGCTTTTATGCAATTTTGTTCATTTTGTGCTTTCACCTACTTTTAAGCATGACTGCAGCATATTTACCTTTATTTAACTGTAAGATTTTCCAGGGAAATCTTTGCTGAGGCACATAGTTTTGCAGAGGAAAACAACTACAGATAGCTCAGCAGTGTGATTTGTTAGGAACCCATTGAGTGATTTTAACAATGTTCACAAAAGCAAAGCATTAAAAACGCAATTGGCATTTAGCAACATTTCGCCTTGGGCGAATTTGGCAGCAGCTGTCTGTGTGGGATATCAAAGCCATGCCAGTCAAAAGACAATTTATAAAGAGAAAGAAAAAACAGCATGAAAAATTGCTGAAGAAAATAAAAGAACCAGTAAGTAACTGAGGTATCGTGTCTTCTCTTTACTTTCATGCTTTTTTCCCCATTTTTATTTCCGTGAAACGAGTCCATTTGAAATTCAGGCACTTTCGGAGAACTAAATTGGCCATGATATTCATGAGAACGCTAAGTATAGATCTGAATATAATTGTCCTGAAATTTTTCTAAATGGATAAAAGTGATTATTTTTCCTAAAATTAATATGTTTTCTAGTACCAAACGTAGTACTAAATGCACTGTTGTAAAAACCTTAAAAAACATCTGTACTTTATATGTATTTCTGTAGTGGCATAACAATGCTCAGCATATTACAGGGTGAATATTTGAAGTTAATGTCCTTTTACGTTCTTTATGTTCTCAGCGTGAATCCCAATTGTAGGTATTTTCCCTCTTGAGATCACGAAAAGCTCACAATTTCCATCTCGAAACATCCCTCTACACTCGGACAGCATGATGCAGATCTTTTAGAAACTATGTCCTTATAATTTCCCAACTTTCTATTTACATAGAGAGATCATTATTTTACACAGCAATTTTGTACATTCAGGCTTCTGTAATTTTGAAAAGTGAAAAACTTTCCCCAGGATTTCAGACTGGTTGTTTATTTGTTTTGTCTTTCTTTTCCTTATGTTTTTTCTATATTTTCAGCAGATAAATAATAGAATTAAGCACATGCAGATACTTTTTGCTTAATCAAAATCATTTTCTCTCATTTAAACCTACAAATATTTAAAAGCACCATTAATACAGTTGCGGGTGTTAGTATGATTTAAGGAGCATTCTGCTTTTAAAGATCTCACACTCTCATGAGATAGAAAAATCAAAAACATGTATGATAGATCACATTATTTTCAGCAATTCATTGTTTCCCTGGTAGAGGAGCAAGCACTGCCTCTTGCAGTTACGTGCAGATAAGTCTACTTCCACCCTCATTTTCAGGTCTGGTCATGTGATTTTTCTTGAATTGGTTGGGGCAGATGTTTCAATCTGCCAGTTTTGAGCCAAGGCACACACAAAGAATTCCACCTTTTACTTACTTCTTGATGTTTTTATTTGTCCTCAAGAAGGATATGATCCAAGTCTGGGTTCAGTGATCACATCAGGCTCAGGGGAAATAAAAATGAGAAGCAAGTGCAATAGCTAAGCTTCAAGTGCTGATAAATAATGTAATCTGAAAATGTCACTAAAGTCATAAAATTATTTATAAATTAAATGAAGATGAATAATGCAATACAATGCAAGGACTCATTTTTTCAATTCATTTAAAAGCTAGAACTAACTCCAGGCCTTGTGTGACATGCCCAGATGGCAGAAGCAGAGAGGACCTGGGCACATATCTTCAGCCTCAAATATGTTGCTGGGCCCACGCCTCACGCTATGTGTGTGAAAGGTGGGAGCATAGAAGATAGGCATGAGCAGCCCCCAGTGTTACTGCCTCCAAGACAGGCCTTTTGTTCTCTGCAGACTCCCCACCACCAGAGCCACATGGGAGGCTGGAGGAGATCAGCCAAGACACCAAACCCTACCCAGCTCTGCTCTTGACTTTTTCACAGCACAGGAAAGCAGAGGTGGCAACCAGAAGATCTGAATGAATAAGACACCAGCACCATGGATGACAGTTTCACTCCAGGTGGAAGAATTGTCCTACTGCAGAGACCAAAGAAAGCCATGGAAGATGGGCTTAGAGAGGCAGGAGGTTAAATAGCAATCTCCTGAGATCCCTTGAGAAGCAGGGACTGAGCCTGGAGGATCAAGCAGCCTGTACTCTGTGATGGGAGGCTATGGTCAGTGGGTCCAATCTTCAAACGGGGTAGACCTGAAGGGCACGACATTGAGTCCAATGGTGTGCTTGAGTTCTTGCACCGCTGTCTACAACTAGCAGAAACTAGTGTCTGGATAGTGATTAGACCGGGTGACTTAAGTGTTTTTACTAAAATCTTAGACCTGTTTACGCTGGCTGAGGGCAACTCGTGAGTGGTTGTGAGAGTTTGTTTGAAACCCATTAATACTTAACACCATTGTTGTCACTGACTTTACTTCCATAGCCAAGATAGCATAATTGTAATCAATTGATTTTCTCCGTATGCTAATAACTAGGTTGCCTAGAAGTTATAATGCTGCCACTCATTCCTGAAGAACCAGTCGCTACACTGAAGAAGTCACCCATGCCAGCACAAGAGCAAACAAGCAAAAGAAAGAAAGAAACATGAAAAGGCAACATAATACCTCTTAAATCTCCCAACTCCCGAAACAGTGATTCAAGCAGCCAGGGGCAGCAAATGGAGCCAAAGAAAGAGATACAAATCAGAAAGAGATCCTTTACTTAGCAAGTACAAGCATAAAAAAGAATGGGACTTCGTTAAAAAAATTCCAAAGAAAAATGTGAGGAGTTAAAAACATAACTGAAGACATGGGCAGCAAAAGTGACCAATGTGAAGGCAGGGAGGGTATCAGACCTACAACACAGGGATTCAGTTAAAGATCACAGTAAGGAGAGATACCTCAGAAAATGACAAGAAAACATGACACAAGGGTGCAACAGCTGCTAGACCACTCAAAGAAATTTAACATAACAGTAACTGTAATGAAGAAAAATCAAAAGATAACACAAAAGTCATTAAAAAAAACTGTTTGCAGAAGTAATAGAAGGAAACTTTCCAGATCCCCCCCAAAAAAGTTTAGCATAGAAATCAAAAAGGCATATAGAAACCTGAATAGCCATGATCAAAAAGAAACTTGGCACATAATAGTTAAATTAACAGAAATTCAACAGAACAAATACTTAAGAACGGCTAGAAAAAAAGAATGAATCACTTGTAAAAGAAAACCCATCAGAATTACAACAAACTTCTCAACACAAAACTTAAAGAGAAGGAGAGTTTGCAATACAGTGTTTCAAGGTCTTAAAGAAAAACAACTTCCAACTCAGACTATTATATCTTGCAAAAATGTCTTAAAAGCTGTCTTTAAAAATGTCTTTAAAGAGATAAGATATTTCAGTGATAAAAAGAACCTGAATAAATTCATGAACACAAAACCAACACTCCAAAAAGTACTCAAGGATATCCCAGAAGGAGAAAATGAAGGGAACTGTGCAAAAGATCCAATAGAGCAAATGTTTCAGGTACAGATAAAAATTAAGTACAAGGGAAAGAAAGCAAGAGAACAAGAGGGAAATAATAAAATGACAGAACTAAGTAACTGCAAGAGTCAAAATTTGACCATGCTTATTATCTGAGCACAATGTGAAATCAAGAGCAAGAGAAAGAAATCACAGAAATTATGCAAATGTATGGAGATGAAGCGACACACTCTTGAATAATTAATGGGTCATGGAGGAAATTAAGTAAGAAATAATACATTTCCTAGAATTAAACAATGCTGCTAGTACAACATTCCAGAACTTATGCAGTACAATGAAAACAGTCCTAAGAGGGCAGTTTATACCTCTAAATGCCCACAGAAAAGAAAATGTTCCTGAATTAATAACCTAATGATGCATCTCTACGTCCTAGAAAAACATGAGCAATCTAAATCCCTAGTTTCTTCAAGGGAGGAAATTGTAAAGAATGGAACAGGAATCAAGAAAATATTGATTCATAAAAAAACAATACCAAGAATCAATGAAATGAAAAGCTGATTCTTTAAAAGGATAAATAAAATAGACAAACCTTTCATCTTAATTGCAAAAAAATGGAAGAAAATAAAAATATAAAGACAATTCAAAATTGAAATTATGGCAGACACCGCAAAAATCCAGAAAATTATTCATAGCTGCCATAAACTTTTACTTACAAGACCAATAAAATCCTCCAAAAGAGCTTTAGAATTAATAATTAGATTCAAAATTGTAGCAGGATTTGAAATAAACACAAAAATCAATAGCATTAATGTACATATACTAAGAATGAACTCAATGCGAAAGTTATTAGGAAAATAATACATTCACAATATCACCAAAAATTAAATACTTAATAGTTAACTTTGCTAAGAAAGGGAAATGCCTTTGCAATAAAAATTACATATCTCTGAAAAAAGAAAATCAAGAAGGACATCAGATATAGAAAGATACTGCCTGTTCTTACAAATCTCCATACTTCCAAATCTGATATACAGATTTAAGGCAATTACAATGAAAATACCAACAGCATTTCTCAAAAATCTAGGGAAAACAATCCTAAAATTCATATGAAACAAGAGATCCAAGATAGCAAATAGCTTTTTGCCTGGGAGAAAAAAAGCAGATGACATCACAATCCTAGATTTGAAGTTATAATACAGAGCTAAGGTGACTTTAATCACACGATGCTGACACAAAAACAAGCATGCGAATCAGTGGAAAAGAACCAAAGCGAAACAGCCCCAGACACATATAGCTATTCAGTGTTTGACCAAAGGGCCAGAAACACACACTGAAGGAATGATAGCTTCTTTAATAACTCGTGCTGGCCTCATTGGATACCCACGTGAAGAAGGTTGGGTCTAGCTCCACATATCTCACCACATACTAAACTAAAATCAAAATAAACTAAATATCTAAATGTGAAAACAGAAACACTTAATTTGCTAGAAGATAAAATAGGTAAAATACACAATTAAAAAATAGACAGCCAAAATGAGTAGACACTTCTCAGAACGAGAGGTCCAAGTGGCCAACAAAACACAAGAGAAACACATTCAGCACTGAGAGGCGTTATAGAAATGTGAATTAAAAACTATATTGAGATACCATCTAACCTCAGAAAGAATGGTATTATCAAAAAATCTAATAGTAACAATTGCCAGGGAGCCTGTGGCACAACGAACTTTTCTACATAGTTCATGGAAATGTAAACTAATTATACCACTATGCAAATCAATGTGGATATGCCTCAAAAAACTAAAACTAGAAATTCCATTTGACCTAGTATACCTTCTTGGTATCTTCCCAGAAGTGTTAAAATCATCATATTTTAGGGATACATGTACACCTCTATTTACAGCCATACAATTTATAATAGGTAGATCTTGGAAATTACATATATATATACATATTATATATATGAAGGAATACTGAAGATATATATATATATATATATATATATATATATATATATATAGAGAGAGAGAGAGAGAGAGAGAGAGAGAGATCCACAATGGTGTACTGCTCTGCCATAAAGAAAGAAAATTTAAAGTATTTGTAGGCAAATGGATGCAACTTGAGACCATAATATTAAGTAAAATAAGTCAGACCCGCAAACATAAATATTTCATGATTTGTCTCCTATGAGACTATCTCTCTCCCTCCATCTCTCTCTCTCTCTCTCTCTCTCTCAGATATGTCTCAACAATGAGAAAAACTTATACATTCACTAGGAAAGCATATTTACAGGAGAGGAATCATCATTACAGAAACTGACAGATGCTTCATTAGAAGAATTTCTTGTCAGTGCTGCAAGAATGGAAGTATTGTGGGGTGGAAAGGAAGGAGTACTTTGTAACTTATTGTGTGGATTTGTCACAAAATGATAATATAAAACCTATGGGATTTGACACTATTTCTCTCATTCCTTCTTGATAAGATTACTATATCGTGGATTGATATTTTTATTTAAAGAGAAAGAAAAATATGATGTGAGCCATTTTTAGTTCACTTTAGATTTACAGTATTTGTATTTTTATGAATTTTCTGAAATACTACTTAACTCAGCCAAGATATTAAAGATGAGCGGGAGTTATTCAGGCACTCCATCACAACAAGCCCACCTTGCTTGGTTAGCAGCTCTGGCAAGAAGGTCATGTTTGTTTGATAACTGCTGCGTTTCTGAATAATAAATCCTTTAAAAGCTTGATCACAGATTCTCATAATGCATCCTCAGTTTAAAACATACAGCTAAAAAAGCCTTTATCCCATCTTCAAGAGGGTAATCCTCAAAATGTGAAATGTATTTATCAACTAATGTAGTAAGTACAAATGTACATTTAAAATGATGACTTATTGTGTAAAATAACACTTTCCACTTAATACTGCCATCTAAGACTTTAAAATAATTATTTAATTATAATACAAATTCATCTACAGCAAGGTAGAAAATAAAATTAGTGATTATATTTGCCTAGTGGAATCAACATAGGCTAATATCAATCAATTCTGTCACAGAGCTACTTTTAGTCATTTCCTTACATAAAAGGAAAAAGAGATGGATTACTCCTTTACTCCATATTTTAATAAGCTTTTAGCACTGACTACCTAATTCATGGAAAAGTCAAGAATGTTAAAGTTCACAGTATCTGAGCTATGAAAAAGGCTTAGCAATCTACTTCTAAGTAAAAGGATGTATACTTTAGATTTTTAAATTACGTAGGAGTATGTATAACCAAAAAAGTTCTTACATGTAATGTGTTTTAGATTTAGAGAAGTATACAACTATGATTAAAAGATAAAAATAAAAGCAAAAAAACAGAACAAAAACAAACAAATTACCTTATATCAATCAAAGTGCAAGAATATAGTACTTTCTATGCTTGGTAATTTAGAGTCAACAAAAAGTATTTGTCCTTAATTCATGACTGATTTGAATCTTGCAGATAAATTACGCAGAAATGTAAAATGGGCTGTGTGCCTTCTAATGTAGCATGAAGCTCACCAACAGGAGGTTCTCTTTCTGTCAGTCCTACAGGCTGTAGTAATAAAAAGCGGCTTGAATTGTATGCCAAGTTGAATAATGTTTTCCCCCAAATTGTGATCTCATCTGTAAATAAGGTCCTTGTAGATATGATTGGTTAATCTTAGGTCATACTGGAATGGGGTACCATACATCCAATACCAACATCCAAATCAAAGACCATGGGAGCCATGGACATAGCAGACAAACTTATAGAAGGCTCATCAGCTAGGGAGGCCAAAATTTCAATTATGCAAATGTATGTGAGGGAACACAAAAGATGGGTCACTGGACCGAGATGCTAGAAGGAGCCAACAGTTCCTTCCCTGGAGTTTTCTAAGGGAACAAGAGCCTACTGACATTCGATCTCAGGCTTCGAGTCTCCAGAAATGTAATAGATCAAATTGTTGTTTAAGCTACCACACTTGGACTAATTTGTTACTGCAACAAGAACAACTAAACAGTCAAATTTCTAAAGAAAAAAGTGGAAGTTTTAAAACTTGAATTAAAATTTCATTTCTTGTACTAGAAAGTAGTTTAATATAATAGTATTTACCTCTTTGGTCACATGATTCTCTCTATATATTGACATAAATATGTATGTGCGTATATGTATGTATACATATATAAATATCATGTATTGGGAATATATATATGTTGCATATATAGAGAGAAAGAAACAGAGAGAGAGAGTGTGTATGTATGTGTGTGTGTGATATGTGTGCTGAATCTCATTCTAAGACTGATTAGGAATAATATGAGTCTTCTGGTAAAAATGGATTTTGTACATGCTTTACTTAATAATTATGCCTACAATTCTTATACTGTATCATGAAGATTTTTAAGCATAAATTTATGATTTTAGCCTTACAATAATAAAGCTGAAAAGCAACAAGAAGTATAAATATAAATTCAAAAGGTAGCAGGAAAGAACTTTGGCAATTGACTCAAAAGAGCAAAGTAAAAATCAAGCTCATTTTAAGGCCAGCCTGAAATCAAAGCTGATTTTAAGGCCAACTCTATTGAGAATTGAGACTACTCTTAAAACACAAATACGCAAAAAAATTTAAAACCTTTGAATATCTAGGGACCAGTCCCCCAAAAACCTTAGTGTTGAGAACAACTGAGAAATTCATCTGAAGACACTGACAGAATCCCACATACAAGGACAGTTACACATTATTAGATTATTCTCTGGGGCCCCACCCAGCAGGATAGAGGTGTCTACCACAGCAGCTTTCTACTTGACTCACCAAGTACAGCTCAGACAGAATGGGATTGAGATCAGGAGTTTTAGCAAGAAAGAGGTTATGAAGTAAAGTTTTGTATAGAATGTTTAATAGGGAAAGTTTCCCACATTCCGTCAGGTTCATCACTGTCAGCCATCATGCACAGAGACAGATTGAAGTGATCTCTGAGTAACATAATCACAGCTTGCCAAAAGCATCAGTATAAGGTGATCTCTGAGTCTCTTCACACAAAACACTTCACAGTTTCACATTTTACCCTATGGTCAGTTTCTAAAAGGAATCATGGTCAAAGCCACATATAGAATTTTTAAAGTAATTCAGCATCAACAGAGAACCACAAATTAGTATTCCTTACTGGTAAATTAAAATTAAAAAACAGCAATTCAAAGATACAGAAATGTAGTTGGAAATATCCACATTTAAACAAAATTTAACAATTACAATATTGAAAATATTGTAGAATAATTTTAATAATTGATACCCTTTTTGAATTACAGAACAAGTGAAAATACAGTCTGAGGGTGAATAAAAAAGATAATTTTGTATTTCCCATAATTGTAGTTGAATAATGCACTCTAAATTAAAAAACATTAATGTATGTGTGAGCAGTTACTTCTCTGATAATACAGTTATTAATTCTGAAAGAGAAACAATAAAAAGGAACTATGTTGACCATGTTCTTTTTGGTCAAATATTGTAATATTATTGGTCTTATAAACTATACCTGAATTGCTTTTATAACTTAGTATGTAATTTAGTAGGGAGAGAGATTTGAAAAGTAAAAGAAAATAATGGGTATAAATAAAACACATTAGATATATTTGCCTTTAAGACAAATGATAGCTTGAAATTTGAAAGATTTCCTCAAAGTGATTTGTTGAAATCATGACCTAAAATGTTTCTGATAGTAGCTGTTACTGTGATTATACATATTAACATAATACTTAGTCATATATTGCAGACTGAAAATTCTAGAGACTTTGTATAATTTAGTTCAAAATGATTTAAAATGGAATAGATTTAGCCATCATAAAAATGTTAAAGTATATTTACAATTAAAAACAGTTAGAGCTCTATAAACACTCTTGTTGCATAAAAATTTCCAAGGATTTCATTGAAATACCATGCTAAACGCCGAAGAAAATTACCAGTGATGTTCTAGCATAAACTGACTAAAATCACAGTGAAATGAGTGCTTTAAAAAGCAAAATCAATATTTAAAACCTTTTCTAAGTGATAAGCAAATTGCTGAACTGTAATATAGTAGATGTTTGTATGTACATAATTAAAACTTAAATAAATTAACTTTGCAAAACTATACCCTTTATGTTTTAAAAAAAAACACATGAATTGAATGATTTTTGAAAATAATTGTAAATATGAATTTTTTTGTTGACTATCTATTGAATTTTAATACAGAATTAAATGTGCAATGTAAAGAGGAAAAAATGCCTCTTGAAGTTTAAAATTAAGTAAAAATACAGAAAATATAGAGTGAAGTATACTAATAGAGACTTTTCAAATATTAAAGAATTACCAAAAAAATCAAGTCTCTAAA
The DNA here is from genome assembly GCF_000276665.1 of Chinchilla lanigera. Classification (NCBI taxonomy): domain Eukaryota; kingdom Metazoa; phylum Chordata; class Mammalia; order Rodentia; family Chinchillidae; genus Chinchilla; species Chinchilla lanigera. The sequence continues at coordinate 47,234,522 of NW_004955404.1, read as the reverse complement.
TGGAAACAAAGTAAGCCAATAAAGTTTAGAAACTGCACTTCCAAAAGCTGAATTTTGAATGACTAGCATTTACAAAATTATTTAAAAGTTAGAAGAAAGCAGGAGTAGCAAATTAATATCTTATATAAAATTATTTCAACATTGCAACCAGTTCACAATTAAATTTTGAAAAGGAGAAAATAAATTGAACATTTTGGTGATTAAAATTTTATTAGAATGTGAATGGTAGTATTGTATTCTCGGGTTAACTGTATAAGATTTAACATTGTGTACAAAGTCCAAGGAAAAGTGCAGATTAAAGAGACATTTTAGAATTCTAGTTAGTAGATAAAAAATTGTATTTTTACCAGATTTGAATTATTTTAATGTCTCAAAGGGGGTGTTGTGGATTGAATATGCATCTTTTAAATATGAGAAGCATTTTTCTATAATGATCTCCCTTAATTTAACAGAAAATATTATTCTATCATTTTCTTAAGCAGACAAAATACAAATAATATTTATGTTGAACTTAGTCTCTGGCATTACTGGGCTGAATTCCAAGTTGTTATGGAATTACTGATGCAAACATTGTTGAGAATGAAACCTTATGTACAATTATTTAGAACATATATTTATAATAGTGGATGTAAAAATGCATTAGCAAAGGACTGAGAAAGTTATTATAATGCAGTATCTCCTGTGAATATAGTTTATATAGATTACAATTTTGTACTCATGAATACGGCATATGAAAATAAATTACAAATCACAAATATAACAAAATAGGCATAGCAAGAAAGCAAGCAAATATAAATGTTTGATTTGTTACTCTACATTTTGTAAAATTTCATTATCATATAAATAGCTCACATATATAATCTTCCATGCATTAATTCTGATAAATGCAACAGTAAAAATTAAGATTAATAGAGTTTGCTTTGAAAGGTTTGCTGCAAGTTATATCTATAGCGCTTTTCAGCATGTTTATGTTGTATTCTAAGAAAGTTTATGCAGTCTATTAGTGATTTACAGTATCTGCTTACTTATGTTTTTATAGACTGCTAAAGTGTACAAAGTTGCCTTTTGATTCTCAACTTTTGATGCTTAATCTTTTGCAAGTTATAAATCCTCATAATTTTTACTGAACATCAGTAACTAACAAAAACTGTGTGGAATATCCAAAGACAATAATATTAAGGTCTTAACTATTTATGAACACCACTGAAGTCTATAGTTAGTCTCTCATGTTTTCAAGGTTATTATTAATATAATTACATATATATGTCATTAAGTTAGTATTTATCAAATTGATAATTATCTCTTTAGTATTTTCTGTACACTGGTCATGAAATGTTATTGTTTGTGTCTAGATGTTTCCCCCAAAGCCTCTTGCTGTGGCTTTTTTGGATGTGGCTAAATCTAGAGTATATGACTGATGCGTGGTGTAATGCCAGGATTAAGGTTTGTGGAATTAAAGATAGGTTACTGCTTGATCAGTACAGATTGGCTTGGCACTGCCCTAATCCCAGGAGTCTGGATAAGATAAAGGGACAAGAGGCACTGTTAAAGTTCCTTGTTGCTTCTGCTACCTTATGGGTGGCGTGAACTGTTCTCCCTGATGGTCCTCTGTGAAGACACCCTACCTCGTAGCCAGCCGACCATGGACTGGAACCACTATGAACTGTGAGTCAAATGAACCTTTCCTCTTTTAACTTTGAGTGTTGGGTATTTTGTCTCAGCAACAAGAAAAGTAAATAAAACATGGAACTATGGGGACAAATACAAGAAAATGCTAACCCGTTTCTCAAACTCAGGTAGATTTTTGCCTAATTGTAAAAATGTATTAGGAAAAATTGTAATAGATAAATTCATGGATAAAAGCAAACTGGCATTAGTAATGGAAAATGTGAGAATGGTCACTAATATATTCTGGAAGCTAAGAGAAGCTGGGAAAAAGAACCCTCACAATGACACTTGAAAAATGAGTTAAGGTCAAGTTGGCCCGGGGTGGGGGTGGGGGACAGTAATTCAGAGAACAGGAAGAACTTAAGCACAAAGAGACAGCATGTTTCTAAAACTTCAGACAGTTGAGTATATTAACGTACTGAATACTGGAATGAGTCAAACTGGAAACGTAGCTTAGAAGGCCAATGAAGATAAAATTATAAATTTTACACATCCAGGGATTTTACAAAATGAGAGAGTAGCAATCAGCAGGAAAATTCAGATTTTTAAAGACCCAGAATCCAGACTCTTGGGAAATGTGAACTTGATTCATACTTTGGAGAAAAAGAACTGAGTCCCCGGGATGAGAAAGGAATTGACAGGAAAATTAGAGGGTAAGAAGTTGTAGAACTGGCCACAACACAGAGAAAAGAATAAAGGAGTCCGTGGAAGTATATCCTACATTCCAAGAAAACTGTCTTTTTACACACAATGTGAGTCCCCAGGGCTGGGAACTCAAAGGAGAAACAATAGACCAGACTAGATCAGCAGTGCAAGCTCAAAGAAAAGCCTGAGGATATTGCAAACTGCGAGAGCAGTATGGAGTGTTCCATGGAAGTGATTCCTTCTATGCGACTGGGAATAGATGAAGAAAGAATCAAATGCAGTGCTGTCACATTGCTAATGTGTTTAATCAGGTACCATATGGAGAAGAGTTTGATTACATAAGAACTGACCAGACTCAGAACCACTAAAAACCAGCATCATGTAAGGGTCGCCAGTGTAGCGCTCCTGCAGTGATTAAGTGAGAGACAGCCACAGGAGACACTGGGGACAAATATCAGGCTGGTCATAGACCCCCTGAGACTTTCAAGCTCAGACCATGAATGACAGGAGCCTACCTTCTGTGGTGAGAAGCTGGCTCAGCTTGTGTGGCTCCAGGAAGCAGCTCAGTCTGAAAGGGCTGGTGTGAAGTACTGAAGGGGTTAGTTTGAAGGGGTTGCTTTACTCTTTGCCCTGCTGCTGAAATCCTTTACAGAGCAGACGTCTGATTGCTTTCCCGATGTTCCAGGATGGGCAAGAACCATGGCTTGGATCACTGTCTCAGCCCAGGGTAAATAGAGAGAGGGGTCTGTATAACAAGGGTACACTTCACAAACCAATAGGCCACAAATCATGGCATAGAAAATAACTGCTGGATTCCAAAACTGTGGATCCTAAAAAGAAACTACTCATTCAAAAATGCAGAAAATATTTTGCTCTCTCTCTCTCTCTGCCTCTCATCTTAATATTTATTTTTTTTCAGATTTGGGGAAATTTAGTTTCTGTGTTTTTTTAAATTTTCTGTCTTTTTTCCATTTCTTTATTTTTTCTTCTTAAAATTTTCATTATTAGTTGTCCTTATTTTTCTTTTCTCTATTTATTCTGTTATCTTCCTTTCTTTACATTTTTTTCTGTCACCTGTACTTGTATTAATATTGTGCTATGTTTTAATAGGATTCCTTGTTTCAGTTTTCTCTCCTATTTCTTCTCTTCCATTGTTTAATTTTTTAACTATTTTTACATACTTAGTAGATATTTTATCTACTTTCCTCTTTAGTAGATATTTGCTATCTGTCAGTATTAGTTGCTCTTCTTGTTGATGCTATAATTATAGAACTGTTTTCTAGGTTTGAGTATAGTACATTATTAATTTTCATCATGTGCCAATATTGTTTGTCTCTGATGCTATTATTGTTGCTAATTTATTTGCTATTGACAAAGAGGCATAGTTGTTGCTATTAAAAGGTTCTTGCTGTTAATGAAAGAGATCTCACCTTGGAGCAGAGGCAAAAGTTTGTACTTACCCAAGCCCAGAGTGTGTCACTGAAAATCAGACACTAATTAAACAGATCTGTATATGCCAACAAAGTTTTTCCACTATAAGCAACTACAATTTAGCATAAAACAAAACAAAACAAAACAAACAGCCACAACAACAGAAGAATGAAAACTGGAGAAGATAGAGCAACAAAGTTCCTCCTAAAAATCCCAGCTACCTGAAGTTGATCTATGGGGCATCCAAGAAGTGAAAATCAAAATCCACACAGTGGAATTATTTGAAAGGATAAGTGAGAACATTAAAGAGAGAGAGAGAGAGAGAGAGAGAGAGAGAGAGAGAGAGAGAGAGAGAGAGAGAGAGACCAGTGAGGTTCTTGGAGACCTCAAAGAAGATACTATTAAACATATAATGGTCCCATTAAGCAGAATGGATAGACATTTTACAGAAGACACTAATGAAGAGCTATAGGAGCTAAACTAAATGACACATAACATGTAACCAGTTTAACAATTAGCAGCAGAAGCAAACGCTATGAGGTTGGAGTGTCCAAATTAGATGAAAGGGCTACTCAGGAAACCAATTATTCAACAATACTGAAAAAGAAAATGAAAAATATATTGGGCACTACTAGATGGTGTAAAAAGTTTATGATTATTTTTAATTAGTGAAAAGTCAGAAGAGAGCACAAATGCTTTAAAAATCTGTTTATAGAAATAATAAGTAAGGAATTAAATGTAAAGATAAGTGGGGGCCATTGAACTTCAATTAGCAATGATGATAAGAGAATCTCTCCAAAAAGTATCATAGTCAAGATCCCAGAAGTCCAACACAAGGATAGAATCTTAAAATTAAGAAAAGAAGTAACAAATCACTTCTAAAGGTAGATCCATTAGAATTTCAGCAGTCCTCTCAATATAAAAGATTCGAAAAGCTTGCAGTGAAGTGTATTAAACCCCAAAAGAAAACAATTTCCAACACAAACTTGTATGGAAACTTATATATGCAGAAACTTATACAAGAAAAACTGTCTTCCAGGAAATAAGGGATTTCCTTCCTTAGCAAAGAACACCAGAAGAAATTCATGTACACCAAGCCAGCATATCAAAAAATTATCAAGGAGATTCTAGAAAGATACAATGAAGCTGCCAAAATGTCAAATCGAATAGACACATCAAGCAGGGTGGGCAGTTAAGCAAAAGGAGTGTAGAAAGGGAAGAATCCACAACAGAAAAATAATGCAATAGGAGGAATAACTCAAGAACTCTCAATAATAACCATAAATATTAATGGTCACAATACCCCAATGAAAAACACATGTCAGCAAAATATATCAATAAATGAAATGTAATGAAATGCTGTCTACAGCAAGAACATGTAATAGAAAATATAATTTACAGATTAAAAATCAAAGGATAAAAATGAATAATCCATGAAATGTGAATCCAAACACAAACAGGAGTAGCTTGCCACCTCCATCTTCCCTATTGAATTCTTTCTTTTCATTCCCCCCATGGGCTTCAGTTTTTGCTGCAGATCCTGGGGACCCACTTCCCTCCTTCTTCTCTTCCCCAAATTGCTATACTACAGCATCTAGACACCAGATCTAAGAAAGGCTGTTTCTCTGTGGTTCACCTCTCTGTCATCTTCTCAGAAATCTCTATCTGATCACTGAAAAATGTACGAAAAATTTATGCTGTAAAAAAGAGACTCTTCAACAGATTGTTATGGGAAAACTTTCTATCCACCAGGAGAACACTGAATTTAGTACCATATCTCTCACTATGTACTAAACTAAAATCAAAAGTGGTGAAAATCTAAATCTTAAGGTAGAAAAAAATCTGATGAAAGAAAATAGGCAAAACTTGCAGACAGGAATAGGCAAGGATTTTCTAAACATAATTTCAATTTCACAAGGAGTAATACCAAAAATCAACAAATGAGAAAATATCAAGTTTAAAAGTTTCTGTACAGCAAACAATCATGTGAAAAGATAACTTACAAATGACAAAAAATTTACAAATTATTGCTTGTACAGAGGAAAAGTATCTACAAAATATAAAGAATTTAAAAATTTAGACTCACCCTAACAAAAGATTGCATCAAAAATGGGCAACAGGAACAAACAGATTCTTCTCAGAAGAACAAGTACAAATGGCCAATAGATACATGAGACAATGTACAATCTCCCTGTCATTCCTCTAAAGAAATAAAAATTCTACTCTGAGATTTCATCGAGAAAGAATGGGTATCATTAAGTAATCAATAATGACAAATGTTGGTGATGCTTTGAGGGAAAAGGAACAATTTCACACTGTTGGTGGGAATGAAACCTATGATAACTATTTTAAAAATCAATATATTGATTTCCCAATAACTAAAACTAGAAATTCCATTCAACCTATCCATTCCCCTTCTATGCATTTTCCTGAATTAAAGACATATTATGGTGATACATGCACATATACTTTTGTAACTATTAGTCATAATAACTAAATCTTGGAGGAGACTTTTATGTCCATCAAAAGAGGAAAGGCTAAAGAAAATATAGTATTTATATACAACAGATTATTTCTCTGCCATAATGAACAATAAAAGTGTCATTTGCAAGAAAATGGATACACTCTGAGACTATAATGCTATATGAAATAAGTTAAACACACAATTTTAAATATCATATTTTTATATATAAAACCCCAAATATCAAAAAATAGCAAAATATACTATAGCTGATAGAAAGTATAGAGATAGATCATTTTCAAATGGAAAGAGGATTACAAGCTGGAGTGGGATACAGAGAGGAGGGAGTAAGGGAGTGAAAAAATTAAGATGTGTTATCTATATGACAGCTTGCCAAAGGACTGTGGTTGCCGTGTTCTACAAAGATATATTACTTCCACTTGCAAATATGAATAAATGAACACTCAGGCTGAAAGAATTTTATCTGATATTAAATAAAAGATATACTATACATATGTAGAAAATCAAACTTTATTACATATGCAAGTAGATTAGAAATTAAATCTAAAGAAATACTTTTGAAAGCAATCAGACTAAATCTTAGTACCTAATGCAAATTTGAGAAGTTTAGATACAGAAATTATTTTAGGAAAGGTTAAAGTAAATAAATAAATAATTCAGCATTAAAAGCTCACCAGTTTGATAGATAGAAACACTCTGAGGATATTTAGTGATTTCCTATATTGAATACTATTTTAACTATGATCCCATGATCAATTTTCCCAAGTTTGACTAATTCTCACTTTTAAGACATTTGGGTAATGTTTTCTAATACACCTTTTTCCATAGAACTTGGCCTTAGTCAAATTTCCCATTATAATTTTAACATAAACTGCTTTCCACTGCTCTCAGTGGAATTCCTGTAGAGTTGATATTATTTCATTATTAAAAATTTAGTAGAAGTCACCATTAGAGAGATTCCTATATAGGAATAATTTTTTGAAAGATTTTTATCTATGACATTTTATCTCTGATTTCACTTTCTCCTATAATAGCAGGAATGTGTATGTTATCTGATTTGGTTAGTCTCTCTATAACATTTAACTTTGTATTTTTTTTCAGAAATGTCTGCATCTTAATATTGTCAAAAGCTTGATATAAAAGTTTTAAAATGTATCCAAGTCTGGGTGATATTTAGTGGTAAATCTTTCATTTTTCTTGTAATGGTAATTTATCTTCTCTTTTTCCCATCTGTCTGGCTACAAAAGTATTCATTCTACTGATCTTTATGAAGAACTAGCGCCTTGCTTCCTTGATTTCATCCTTTGGTTTTTCCCTTTTCAAATTCATGCATTTATACTATTTTTATAAACTTTGCACAGTTTGGATTCATTTATTTATTTTTCAATTTTTCTTTTGGTGGAAACTAAGGCCATTGGTCTAAGAACTTTTAAGCCAGGTATTTCCCATCTACTTCCTGAGGGGAGAATGGGCAAACCAGGACCCCGCCTCCATTACAGACTGAGTCTCTACTCTCCCTGCACCCACAGCAGATAGGAGGTCCTCACTCAGAAGCCCCAGGGACTTCTCTGGCTGAAGTGGGGGGCACATGTACCCCCTCCCTGCGTGTGCCCTGTGCCAAGTGAGCAAGTGCTCAAAGAGCTGCTGGTCCCATGGTTCAAGTCCATGCTTGACTTTTGCCCAGACCCCCTAGGGGGTCGAAGGGATGGGCAGTTTGTGACTGCTACCCATCCGGCCTGCATCAAGTCCCTGTATGTGTCCTGAACTGACTGGAGACACAGAATCAGGTGGTTCACAAACTGGCGACCCTGCAGTTTGTGTCTGGGTTTTGCCAGTATTCTAACTGCCTGGGGACATAGGTCCACTGGATCAGGATTGTCACACAAGTGCAACCCGTGCATGTGCCCTCAAATGCAAGGGAACGCTGGATCAGGTGGTTGGCCATCAGCTGATATCAATGCCCATGTCTGAGACTGGGGATAACTAGATACAAAGCAATAACTGCCAGAAAACCCGAGACTAACTAGAGCCTCTCAGAGGTTACTCAGGGGCAAACCTGACCAACAAGAAAACTAGGGACACTAGTGGCCTTTGCTGTGCAGCTACTGAAGAGGGAAAATGAGCTTTCTGCATCCGGTACCAAACATGACAAAACAAAAGATTAAAACACAATCCCAGAAATCCATCCAACTCAGAACAAGTCCAAGAGACATCAACATAGCAGAACTTGGTAAACGCATGCCTGAAATAGCTGAAATGATTGCAATGGAAGTAAAGAAACAACTCCATAAGGCCATAGAAGAGATGAGATCAGAAATAACCTCTCAGTCAAAAAATTAAATGACAATAATAATGAACAAACTGCTCAAAAAGTCTGAAGAATAAACATATACAAAAATACAAGAGCAAAGGCAAGGGAGAGAAGTGTTAAATGAAAAATAGAGAAAGGACTTAGCACGCATGAAACAGATTCAAAGAGACTTCCAGGAAAATAAAGCTGCCATTCAAAGCTATCAAGACCATTTGAATGAAGCTGAAGATAGAATCTCAGACCTTGAAGACAACATGGCAACTAGTGACCATGAAAGAACGGATCTCGTAAAAACAGCAAGGATCCAGGAAAAGTCAACTCAACAGCTGCAAAACGAGGCAAAGAGGAACAATATACGATTTATAGAAGTCAATGAAACAGCAGGAGGCAACACAACTGACATACAAAGAATATTTGCAGAAATAATAGGAGAAAATTTCACAAGCACGGAAACAGAACCTGATATATAGGTAAATGACACATGTAGAACTCCAACCAACCACACCAAAATAAAACTACACCCAGACATATAATTCCAGATCGCTAGTTCCCAGATCACCAGCAAAAGAAGAGAATATTAAAAGCTTCTAGAGAAAAGAAACAGATTACCTATAAAGGAAAGCCCAACAGAATCACGGCAGACTTCTCAGCACAAACCATCCAATCGAGAAGAGCTTGGAGTGAAGTATTACAGGTCCTAAGACAGAACAGCTTCCAACCAAGACTGATGTACCCTGACAAACGGTCCCTCAACTGCAAAGGAGAAATAAAATGTTTTCACTAAAAACAACAATTGAAGAACTTCATGAGTGTCAAGCCAGCATTAAAAAGAGTACTAAAAGATATTCCAGACAGAGAAAAATCTGACCACAACTTCAAGAACATCAGTAGAAATGAAATGTTTAGAAGAGCAAGCAAGTAAACAGGTAGAAAAAGTAGGACATCAACGCAAGTAAATAACATGACAATGATAAATCAATACATATTGATTATAACTATAAATGTAAATGGCCTCAATTCTCCAGTCAAAAGAAACAGACTGCAAGAGTGGATTGAAAAACAAAATCCAGCGATAGGCTGTATTTAAGAAACACATTTCACTCAAAAGGAAATCCATAGACTAAAAGACAAAGGATGGAAAACAATCCTCCATGCAACAGGAACCCAGAGAAAAGCAGGGGTAGCTATTTTGTTTGCAATGTAAACAATGTAAACTTCAAACCAGCAACAATCAAAAGAAATAAAGAAGATCACTACATATTAGTCAGGGGAAAACTACAAGAGGATGAGATAACTCTCATAAACATGTATGCACCAAATACCGGAGCTCCAAATTATATAAGACAAATCTGAACAGGCATGAAAACCCATATAATTAATACCACTATTGTAATAGGGGACCTCAACACCCCATTGACACAAAGATATAGGTCAACTGGACAAAAAATCAGCAAGGAAATAACAAATCCAAACCAAAGCTGTGAACAAATGGACTTAGTAGATGTATATAGAGTGTTCCACCCCACAACATCAGAATACACAGTATTCTCAGCAGCACATGGGTCTTTCTCTAAAGTAGACCACATCTTACCCATAGAGCATACCTTCTGAAATGGAAAAGAATTGAAATTATCCCATGCATATTATCTGACCACAGTGCCATGAAATTGGAAATTAATGACAAAAGGAACTCCAAAAACTCCATAAACACTTGGAAAATAAACAACAACCTCCTGAAAAACCAATGGGTCACAGAAGAAATTAAAGAGGAAATTTAAAAATACCTATAAACAAATGAAAATGTAAATACAACTTATGGGAATCTATGGGATGCAATGAAAGCAGTCCTCAGAGGGAAATTTATAACAGTGAATTCACACATAAGAAAAACAGAAAGAGAACAAATAAATAGCCTAATGCTACATCTTAAACATTTAGAAAAAAAGGACAAGTCAAGCCCAAAGCCCAACGAAGGGAGGAGATTATAAAGATTAGGGCAGAAATTAATGCAATTGAGATAAAGAAAACCCGCCAAAAAGTAAATGAATCAAAGAGTTGGTTCTTTGAAAGAATAAATAAAATTGATAAACCTCTAGCCAACCTTATCAAGAAAAGGAAGGAAAGAACTCAGATCCATGCAATAAGGGATGAAAAGGATGAAATTACTACACATTCCACAGAAATTCAGAAGATCATTAATACCTACTTTGAAAATTTTTACACTCATAGGATAGAAAACTCAGAAGAAATGGACAGATTCCTAGATATGTACAAATTACCAAGGTTGAGTCAAGAACATATCAAATTCCTGAAGAACCCAATATCAATTAATGAGATTGAAAGCATAATTAAAAACCTACTGACAAAGAAAAGCCCAGGCCTGATGGATTCACAGCAGAGTTTTACAAGAAATTCAGAGAAAATTTAATACCAATCCTCCTCAAACTCTTCAATGAAATTGAAAAGGAAGCAATTCTCCCTAACTCATTTCTGGAGACAAGCATCATACTGATACCAAAACCAGAGAAACCCCCAACCAAGAAAGAGAACTACAGACCAATATCCCTAATGAATATACACAGAAATATACTCAATAAGATACTAGCAAATAGAATGCAGCAAATAATCAAGAAAATGATACATATGACCAAGTTGAATTCATTCCAGAAATGCAGGCTTGGTTCAATATTCACAAATCTATAAATGTTATACACCATATCAATGGAGTGAAAGACAAAAAGCACATGATCTTATCAATAGATGAAGAAAAAGCTTTTGACAAAGTCCAACATGCATTTATGATAAAAACTCTACAGAAAATAGGAATAGATTGTCTTTATCTTAACCTGATCAACGCCATCTACGACAATCCAACAGCCAACATCATTCTCAAAGGAAAAAACTGAAAAGTTTTACTTTAAAATCTGGAACAAGACATGGATGTCCACTGTCACCACTCCTGTTCAATATGGTTCTGGGACCACTAGCCAGAACAGTAAGACAGGAGAGAGAAATAAAAGGAATAAGGACAGGAAAGGAAGAAGTAAAATGATCACTACAGGTAGCTGACATGATACTTTACATGGAAGACCCCAAAAATTCCACAAGAAGACTCCTTAATTAATCAACAAATTCAGCAGTGTAGCTAGATACAAAGTCAACACCCAAAAATCAATAGCAATCCTATAAACAAACAACAAACAGACTGAGAGAGAAATTAAGGAAACCACACCTTTCACAATAACATCCAAGAAACTGAAATATTTAGGAATCCATCTAACAAAAGAAGTAAAAGATCTCTTCAATGAAAACTACATTACTCTTAAAAAAGAGATTGAAGAAGATTTCAGAAAATGGAAAAATATTCCTTGCTCATGGATAGGAAGAACCAACATTGTGAAAATGGCCATACTCCCAAAACTGCTGTACAGATTCAATACAATTCCCATTAAACTACCATTAGCATACCTTACAGATCTTCAGAAAACATGCCTTAAATTCATCTGGAACTAGAACAGACCCAGAATAGCAAAAACAATCCTGGGAAACAAGGACAAGTCAGGTGGAATCACAATCCCTGATCTGAAATTATACTACAAAGCTACTGTCATAAAATCAACCTCGTACTGGCTAAAAAACAGACCTGAGGATCAATGGAACAGACTGGAAGAAACAGCCACCACCACACACACACTCAGTGACCTAATCTTTGATAAAGAGGATAAACAAACTCACAGGAAGAACAATAGCCTCTTTAATAAATAGGGCTGTTAAAATTGGCTTGCTACCTGCCAAAGACTGAAAATAGACCCAATCCTATCACCATTCACCAAACGCAAGTCAACATGGTTCACAGATCTCAATATTAAAATAGAAACACTAAAGCTATTGGAAGAGAAAGTAGATAAAAACGTTGAAGACATACGGGTAGGCAGAGAGTTCATGAACAAAAACCAAACTGCACGGGAAACACTTGAAAGAATCAACAACTGGGATCTCATCCTACTGAAAAGTTTCTGTACATCTAAAGTAATCACCAGCACAGTAAACAGAAAAAACACAAACTTGGAAAAAATTTTAGCTGACTGTCCCTCAGACAAAGGGCTTCTATCTAGAACATATAAAGAATTAAAAAATATCAGCCCTCCAAATTCAAAGACCCAATCCAAAAATGGGCAGCTGAGATGTATACACACTTCTCAGATAAGGAAATACAAATGGCAAATAAATACATGAGAAAATGTTCAACATCATTAGTCATTTGAGAAATGCAAATTAAAAGAACACTGAGATTCCACCTTACCCCAGTAAGAATGGCTAGTATTAAGAAATCAAACAATAACAACTGCTGGCGAGGTTGTGGAGAAATAGGAACCCTTCTCCATTGCTGGTGGGAATGCAGACTGGTGAAATCACTGTGGAAATCAGTTTGGAGATTCCTCAGAAAACTAGGTCTGCAGGTCCCATTCAACCCAGCTATTCCCCTTCTGAATATTTTCCCAGAAGATCTAAAAACACCATATCACAGTGATATATGTGCACCCATGTTCACAGCAGCACAATTTGTATTTGCTAAATTGTGGAAGCAACCCAAATGTCCATCCACTGATTACTGGATAAGAAAATTGGGGTACTTTTACATAATGGAATATTACTCAGCTATAAAGAAAGATAAACTGGAGGCCTTTATAGGTAAATGGTCACAACTAGAGACCATACTCATATATGAAATAAATCAGATCTGCATGTGCAAGCACGGCATTGTTTCACTAGTGTAAATCCTGAAAGAGTTAATCTAAACTAGGAGGTATGATAGACATTGTGAAATGATAGGAAAATACTCAAGGGTAAAGGGCAACTGGGATGTGGGAAAAGAGAAAGGAATGGAGGGGAAATTTTGCAGGTATGTGTACACAGGAAAGTTAACATAGTTGTTCTACTGTCTTCTATTTTTTTGCTGAAAGAAACTGTTAATGAGTCCTTGATTGATCAATATTGCATGTCTCTGTTTCCATGAGAAACCACTTTGAAGATATCAATATGTAATAAGACAAGAATTGTTAATTTCCTACCACTTTGTAACTCTGTATTGTCTGTACTGTTCTTTAGCTATTTTGTAAAAGGTTGTCTGTCTGTTAATGTCTTTCTCCTTTTATGTTTAAAATAAATTAAAAAATTAAAGGGTTCAATGGTGTAGATGGTTTATTAAACACTGCTTTAGAGATATCTCAAATTTTTACAAGACCATATTTATATTTCAATGAATAAATTGCTGTTTATGTAGCTCTTTTGATGTATGTTTGAGTGTATGTTGACTAATCTCCAAAAATTTGGAGAATGTACAAATACAATTTTTAAAAATTTGATTGTTTTCACAGAACATGTTTTTACACATTAAATTGTTTTATATTCCACAATGTGTATTAGCTGCAGAACATCATTTTCTGTAGATTGTCATAAAATTTCATGACTGTTTAAATAAATTAGTAACATTTAAAAATTATTTATTTTTTTAATTTGTAAGTTTTCTCTCATAACTTAGAAATATACAGTGTTTTGAGTTGTTGAATGTCCTACTTATAACTGAAAATTTTTTAATAGCCTTCTTCTCAACTATAACATTTTAGAAATATTTCATGAATACAGATACCTTTGTACAGGTTTTATGTTATCTATGAATTGTCTGTTTTCATCTTTTTCTTCAGTTTTTACTTCATTCATTTTAGGCTGCTCATTAACACATATACAGTTTCATCTAAATGAAAACACACAATATTGAAGCTTGAGCATCTGAGATACTTTATTTCAAGCTGCATCTATTTTCCTGCAAGTGACTCAGTTTTATCCTTGATGATAGCAGCATATTACCCCATTTGTGTAAGTACCACTTTTTTGTCCATTCATATGTTGATGGGCATATAGGCTGTTTCCAAGATTTAGTTATTATGAACTATGTTGCTATAAACATGAGTATGCATACATTGCTGTGGTATGATATCTTTAACTCTTTGGGGAAAATATCAAAAAGGTGAATAGCTGGGTCAAATAGAATTTCTATGCTTACTTTTTTGAGGCACTTCATACTGATTCCTATAGTAGCTGTATCAGTTGATGGTCCTACCAACAATAGAAAATGGTGTTCTTTCCATAGCTTTGCCAGCATCTGTTATGCAACATTTATGATTTTCATGACTTTTTGATATATCTTTGTGTAAGTTATTATGGAATAATGCAATCTTCTTTATTATGTTGGTGGTCTAAATTTACCTGGAAATCTGGATTTCGTTTTATTCCTGTATCCCAAATATTACTATTCATGAGATGACCCTGCACTGTCTATGATTGAAGTTGATTTCTTGCAAACAATATATATTTGATTACTTCTGATTGTGCTCTTTTATATTGTCTACATTTAATTTGACTGGCTAGCTTCTTTATTAATGGCATTGATATTTAAATATAAAAATACCAATTTGAAAATTTTTTCTTCTCTGTGCAAACCATTATTCTTTCCTCTCCTACTCATTCCCACACATCTTTTTGGATTTTAATGCATTTTCACATTATTTCACTTTATATTTAATATTGTCTTATTGTTTTTTGTATTGACACTGTCTTGGTTACTTTTCTTTCATTGCTGGAGCAAAATACTGACACCCAAAGTAAAGAAGGAAAGGTTTATTTACCTCACAGTGCATGGAGGTTTCAGTCCATCCTTGGCTGGCTCCAAGGCTGAGTGGCACATGGCAGAGGGCAACAGTTCATGGCAGCAGAAAACAGCAAAAGAAAAAAGAGTAAAAGGTGGGGTGGGGACAGTGGTAAGTAGCCTCTTTCCCTCCCTTACATTGTATCAAACTATCTGCCCCAGGGCTGTGTAGCTCTCACATCCATAACCCCAGCATTGGACCATGGATCAATCATAAATTCTATAAGCCCACTGCATGACTGCATGAGACTTTGGGGGGATATCCAGACACAAACCATAAAGACACATATATTTGGGTTGGGAGATTGCCAAATACTGTGTGCTATAGAGCATTAGAAATTATTTCTTCTACCCATCTGAGCCCTGTATCCATTATTATCCTCTTTCCTCCCACTGCCTTCCCTTCCAGCACTTCCCCAGGTCCCTCGTGGCTGGAATTCTATTCTCTGTGAGATTAACTTTTCAAACTTCCAGCTATAAGTGAGAACATGAGATGTTTGTCTCTTGATGCCTGATTTATTTCATGAATATAATGTACTCTGGGCTCATGCATTTTGTTGCAAATTACAGGAAATCTTTCACTTTTATAATTCAGTAGTGTTTCATTTTCCATATATTTTTACATTTTCTTTACCTATTGATTGATTTATGGGTAATTAGATTATTTGCCTGTATTGCTATTGTTGCTAGTATTACAATAAAACTAAGAGTGCAACTATACCTCCAACACACTAATTTCATTTCCTTGGCTATGTACCCATAGTAGGATTGTTAGATTATATTACAGTTCTATTTCTAGGTTTAATTTGTTGATTTATTTTTGCAATATTGAGGATTGAACCAAGGTTTTTCACAGCATGCTATATCCCAGCCCTTTTATTATTCTTTATTTTGTGACACGATCTCACTAAATCTCTAGGTAGTCCACGCTGAACTGGAACTGGTGACCCTCCTGCCTAGGCCTTTATGAGTGCTGGTGTTTCTAGTGTTTAAAAAACTTCATATCACTTTCCATAAAGGTTGCACTAATTTCATTCCCATGATCAGCATCTTTTATATTTAATTGTTTTTTATTTTTTTTTATTTTAAAGATAAAAGGAGGGAAATATTAACAGACATACAACATTTTACAACATATCACAAGCACAATACAGACAACACAGACTTACAAACAAAGTGGTAGGGAATTAACAATGGTGGTTGTATTACATATTGATATCTTCAAAGTGGCTTCTCGTGAAAACAGATATAAACATGCAATACTGGTCAACCAAAGACTCATTGACAGTTTCTTTCAGCATAGAAATAGAAGACAGAAGAACAACCATGTTAACTATCCTGTATATACATACATACAAAATTTCTCCTTCTTTCCCTTCTCTTTTCCCACATTTAATTGTTTTTTAGTACATTTTTGTAGTATAATATTTTCATTCCTTATGGGGGTTCGTATACACAATGTATTTTCATCTTTATTTCTTTCCTTGCTTCCTCCTTGTCTGCTTTGCTTTGGGTGCATGTGTGTTTTTCTGTTTTGTTTTCTGTCATTTCTTTTTTCTTAAAGAACTACCCTTAACATCTCTTGCTACATAAGTCTAATACCAATACAGTCTCTCAAATGTCTGTTTCATTTTTTATCTTAATTTTGGAACATAATTTTACTTATTTTTTTCAATTTTTACATTTATATTAGTACATGTTTGAAGTATGAAGTAATTACGCTTCTCATGGGGAAATGGTACATGAACAAAGCAGACCTTAATTCTTTTTATTTTTTTATCCACTTTTCCTCTTGTTCCCCCTCCCTTGATCCCTTGATGCCCTTCCCTTTCGTGAAAAATCAATCTACATTTTTTTCTATCATCATTTATTTTATTCTTTATTTTTAATTTGGGTTTCTCCTGTAAGAGAAACAATGAAATATTTACGCTTGTGTGTCTGACTTATTTCACTCAACATTACGGTCTCAAGATATATCCATTTTCCTACATATGATTCAAGCTCATTATTTTTTATAATAGAGTAAGACTATACTGTTCACAAATACCATGATTTTACCCATTTATCTTTTGATAGACATTCAGGCTGCTTCCAAGAGTGAGCTATTATAAGTTGTGATGCTATAAACATGGATGTGCACATATCACAGTCATACGACTTCTAACTCTTTTGAGACTATAGCTAGGAGGAAACTACCTCTGTCAAATGGATGCATTTATTTCATCATGGCACACATTTTGTCTTTATATAATAGTTTTGAGTTAGTAATTTGTTTTGCTCCGACTTTTGTTTTAACTTTAGAGGTGTTCATTACTTTCTTTCCTGTTTTTATATTATCTTATCAGGCATGTTCCATCCCAAACACTATCGTATAATATGTCTTTTTTCTTTTGGCTCCCTTCACAAGAGCATCTTTAGCTTCACTGTTCAATTACTTGCCTATGATAGACTTTCTGTGTGTTATTATTTTTGTATTATATATTCTGTTTGGTGTTTGCTGAGATCATTGGATTTGTCTGATGGCTCTCATTATTTTAAGAGATACTTGCCTATTAGTTTTACAAACACTTTTCTGCCCTATTATCTTGTTCTTTCTGCCCTAGAATTGCTCTCATTTACATTATGGACATTTAATATTGATCTAGAGTACTTGAATACATCAGTCTGTTCAAGGTTTTTCTATTTGTCTTTCTCAGTTTCCCTCCTTTCTTGTTTTCCATGTGTTTTTTGAGTAATTTATGCTAAACCAAGTTCACATTCAATGACTCTGTCCTTAGCAATTCCAAGCCTAGTAATAAAACTATGAAAAAACTTCATCATATTTGGCATTTTATAATTATTTCCAATATTATCCATTTTTAATTATTTTAATTCGGTATTAAAATCTCTGTTTGTTCATCCATGTCGTATACTTTTCCCACAACAGTTTTAGCATTTCATCCTGAATTATACTTTCTATCTATAGATCTTTCTATGATTTCTTTTTTTTTACTTTAAAAATAAAAGGAGGAAAATATTAACAGACAGTTGACATTTTACAAAATAGCAAAGGAACAGTACAGACAGTACAGAGTTACAAACAGAGTGGTAGGAAATTAACAATGCTTGTTGTATTACATATTGATATCTTCAAAGTGGTTTCTCATGAAAACAGATATAGACATACAAAGCTGATCAACCAAG
>NW_004955404.1:47190098-47210456 GCF_000276665.1 Chinchilla lanigera | reverse complement strand
GGCAAAGGCAAAGCACAGACTCGAACCCACGAGCCCTGCCACTCCCGGGGTGCTCGCTGTCTCGGGTCAAGGCGCGCCTGGCTGGGGGAGCCTGTTCCGCCTGCTCAGAGATCCTGCTCGCCCCGCCTGTCCCCTGGGTCTCTGTGCCGCGGCCCCTCAGTCTGTAATGTCCACGGGGTCTTTGTTCGCGAGTTCTACCCTCAGGGATCAGATGGGAGGAACATGGCCCTCTCCGCGTGTTTCAGCTGGGAATCGTGGTGGTGTGCATCCAGCACAGACTCAAATCCACGATCCCTGCTGCTCCCAGGGTGCTTGCTGTCTCGGCGCAAGGCACGCACACGCCTTTCTATGATTTCTGATTCTGTTTGACACACTGGCTTTACAATATGTTATCTCTTCTTCTTGATTGTTTTTCCACTTGGGAATTTTAAAATTCCTCAGCGTGTGATCGGTTTTAAGTAGTGAAGTTATAGAGACTGGTGTATGATAGCCTCAACTATTTCACACAGATGCATAGGCAGTTTCAACCCATGTGGTTCTATGTAATACAGCTGATTAATTTTTTATGTTGTACAAATTTTTTTTTATGTTGTACATAATTTTTTATGTCTTACGCTTCATGTCAGTGGATACAAGTCTCATATACCATCATTTACTAAGGGTATTTGGCCATTTCTTTAATTTTAGGATAGAGTTGTTTTGTGATCTCAGATTTCTAATGG
This sequence comes from Chinchilla lanigera, assembly GCF_000276665.1. NCBI lineage: Eukaryota > Metazoa > Chordata > Mammalia > Rodentia > Chinchillidae > Chinchilla > Chinchilla lanigera. Next base: position 47,209,734 of record NW_004955404.1, on the reverse strand, counting down.
GCCCAAAGAATACCAGGATATTGTAATCAGTGATTATTTAATTCTAGTATGGGAACTATATTCTTTGCACTTTTTATACTCTAATGGAAAGTGGATGCTTTGACAACTTTATAAAACCAAAATCTCTAATACTACAGAGTCACTCAAACTCTATTTTTCTTCTCTTGACAGGTGTGGAAATTGAGATTTCAATATACCTGGTAAATTTATCTCCTTTTCTCAGTGTCTGTTGTAATTTTGCAAAAAATTTTTATGTTTTTATATGGACCTAATTACAGTGTTATCCTGTTCTATATTTAAACTGTAGAGATACTTATCTTATTTATAAAATTATATTAAATTTTAGTTTTTTAAAAATATTGTTATCTGGATGGTTATGCAATTCTTGGGAGGAAGGGATATATTATCTTATTTTTACTCAGTCTCTTGTTGACTTTGGAGCATTTACAAAATTGCATCCTTATTTCCCCTTGCTTTGTATTCACTCTTTGTGTCTCCAAAATTCATATATGAAAATATAATCTCCAGGCGTATGATATTTGCAGATAAGGCTTCTGTGAGCTAAATAATTCAAAAAGATGGAGCTCTTACAAGTACCATTAGTGCCCTTATGAACAAGCTACAAGAGGGCTTGTTTCCAGTACTTTTGCTCTTTGACACATGACCACAGAACAAGACATCCAGAACCTAAAGGAGGAAGAGAAACTCTCTAGGCACTAGGTCTGCTGAAACCTTGACTTTGGATTTGTCAGTTTCCATAACTATAAGAATAAATGTTTGCTATTTAACCAGAGTCCAGACGGATTATTAATTACAGTCTAAGGAGAATTATGCCAAGAACTCCTCCTTCTTGAAGACTCTCATACCTTGTTTCTTTATTTTCTCTTTCTCTTCTTTTCCTTTTTCCTTCTTCTTTCTCCTCTTTCTCTTTCCCTTCTCTCACCTCTATCCATTTCTCTCTCTGCTTTCCTTGTACCTCTGCTCTTACTCTTTCTCCTGTCACTTAGCTACTCTTCCTGTGTCTTTCCATCTTTCCTGTTCTCCTTTCCAATCACCATCAAGTCTGATATTTTCTATACAGATATGAAATATCTTATTTGTTCTGTTCTCAGGAAACATAATCTGCAAAGTGCCATAGACTAAGTATTTTTGGATTTGTGGGTTGTAGTGCTTTTGTTGCAACTATTAAAATGAAATATAAATTAAAGGGCCACAATGTACAGATGAAATTACATTTACCAAAGGCAACATCCAGATTTGGCTTACAATGTATGATGACATTTGAAATTCCATGTAGTTCTCTCTCTCTCTCTCTCTCTCTCTCTCTCTCTCTCTCTCTCTCTCTCTCTCTCTTGCTCTGAACTCTAAATAATCTTTCCTTTCCAATGCCATCAAGTATATAAACTCTGGCTATCTGATATATCTTTTTATTTCTTTATTTTAAAGAGAAAAATAAAATAATAATATGACAACAATGAAGACAACAACAAAACAATACAAAAAACCCCAAATACAATAGAAGATTCCAAAACAAGATGATAGGAATTACTAACAGTTTTTATATTACATATTGTCATCTTCAATGAAGTTGCTCAGATTATCCGATGTAAGAATACAAGATTGATCAAAACTTAGAGACAATAATAAGTAATAAAAAATCAGAAATGATACAGAGCTTCACCAAACAAGATGGTAGGAATTCAGAAATGCTTGTTATATTACATATTGTTGTCTTCAAATTAATTTTTCCAGTTACCAGATGTAAGCATGCAAAATTGGTCAAGAAAAGTAAAATTGAAGGATTAACTGTTCCTTTCAATAAACCAATAGACATCAGCAATACACTTATCTCAGCTATCTTTCTATTTACATATCTATATATATACAATTTTCTCTTTTTAATTTTAAAGAGAAAATATCAAAAACAAAATAACAAGAAGAAAGGTGTAAAAAATAAAACAATAAAAAGGATACAGAATTTCAAAACAATGTGACAGGATACCAACAATGGTCATCACATTACACACTATTATCTTCAAAGTAGTTACAAAATGTGAAAAAAAAATTTAGTCAGCTGTCCTCCAGATAAAGGACTCTGTCTAGAATTTTAAAAGAATTAAAAGAAAAACAGACCATCAAAATTCAAAGACCCAATACAAAAATGGGCATCTGAGATGAACACACACTTCCCTAATAAAGAAATACAGATGACAAATAAATACATGGAAAAATGTACAACATCATTAGTCATTCAAGAAATGCAAATTATAACAACACTGAGATTCCATCTCACCCCAGAAAGAATGGCTATCATCAAGAGATCAACTAATAAATGCTGGAGACGCTGGGGGGGAAAAGGGACCCTTCTCCACCGTGGGTAGGAGTGTAGACTGGTGCAACCACTGTGGGAATCAGTGTGGAGATTCCTCAATAAACTAAGATTAGAGATCCATTCAACCCAGTTATTCCCCTCCTGGGTAGTTTTGCAGAAGAACTGAAAACATCATACCACAGCTATATATGTGCACCCATGTTTATTATAGCAGTGCAATTTGTAATAGCTAAATCTTGGAAACAACTCAAATGCCCATCAACTGAGGAATGGATAAAAAAGATGTGGTATTTTCATACAATGCAGTATTACTCGGCTATAAAGAAAGCATGTCATATATCTTGAGTTCAAGACTCTTCTCTGAGCTCTGATCCTATGACTTAGTTTTAGATATTTCCACTCAGGCATCTCAGTGTCTGTTAGATAAAATATTCACTAAATGTAATTCTTGATTTTCCTATACAGTTTCTCTTCTTTCAGATTTTCCAATCTAAGTAAATTGTGACACTAACTGAACATTGAAGTTACAGTCTAGATTGTTTATCTAAAATCACTCCATCGGCCACTTGTTAATGCTGTTACATTGCATTAACATCACAATATCTTTCCAATCCATTCAGTTTACTCTATTTGTGCTCCTACTCCTCTAATTTAAGTACAATTACTTTTCCTCTATAAATGACTCCTGACTTTCTTTCTACCTCTTAACTCATCTTCATTCTGAGCCCATTAAGTTAAATTCTATTCATAAAAATAAAATACATCCAGATAATTTCACTTTCTAATTATTTAAGGGTTCCTCAATGTGTTTAGAACAAAATTGCAATCCCCAATTTTCTTGTACAATTTTCATCATGGTATTGAAACTCTGTACTGTATTTTTTCCTTCTTCAGTTTTTCCACATTTATTATCTTCTAGTCATGTCAGCCTATTTTCAGATGACTAGATCTACTAGCATGTGTGCTCCTCTCTGAAATGGAATCATATGCTCTCTCTTCAAACTGTAGTGCCCTTCACTGATTCTTGTCCATAACTTCCTATTTATCTTTGTAATATATAAAATTTTCAATCATCCATTCTAACCCTTCTTTGCTACATATTTGTTATATTGTTTTATTTTTCTTAGATAAGTGATAAAAGTTTATTATTTTTGTTTGATAATTTACTAATTTTTTAAAAAATTTCCCTACGTTGTAAACTCTACCACATTAAGACTTATATAACTATCACTGTTGTATGACTGGTACTAAAAAAAGCCATAGGAACAGATTTTTTAAAATAGTATTCAATTAAATGAGAGACTTTTGAAAAGCCTTTAAAGGTTGCACTTTAAGTTACAAGTACAAAAATTAAATTGACCTCTTTAACATTTTTATATTATGGAATTTACCTTTGAAGTTTATTTATGACATATTTGGGGGCAGTAAGGTGTAACATTTTTATATTATTACATTTGGAATGTTAGGATGATAACTGTATTAGTTCATTTTGTTTAACAAAATATCTGAAGTTATATATTTTATAAAGAAAATAAAGGAATCTAAATCACACTTTCAGATGCTGAAAGTTCACAGTGTCAGTGGTCCCATGTATTTAGCTGCTGGTAATGGCTCTATCAGAACACGGTGGATGGCATGATGTGTATGATATGAACAAGAGAGATCTTAAGAGAAAACAAAAACCAAAGAGTGAGTCAAGTGTCTGGCCTGCTTTGTGGTAATAACTCATTTTGCTGGAAACTTACTGAAATTTTCCCATGAGAACTACCTTAATCTTCCCAAGAACATCACCGCTAAAAATCTAACAAAAAGAACCATTACTCCCCTCTTCTGAAATATTCCACTACCACAGCACTATGACACTGAATACCAAGCCTCCAACACACTAACCTGCATCCAAAACGTAGCAGTGACATAAAAAAGGGTATTCAATATCTGGTCTTATATGCCATGATTACATTAAATTGCAAGCATAAGTATCCATGCTGAAACAAAACTGATAAATGGTTGTATGACTTCATGAGAGGAAAAAGTGAATGTGTTTTTTTTATTGCCTTCCCACCTTCTTAGTGTTTGTAATTTTGTTTAATAACTTATTCTTACTTTGTTATAATTGGTGTATGTATGTATCAAATCTTACTATATGTTAACCATTGGTAGCACATTCAATAATTTTCATACCCTCTTGACAAAATAGTGAAAAGTAAACTTGTTTACAATTTAGTGAGTAAAACTAGAAGTTAATTCAGCTTTTAAATATGAAAAATCTCTTCAAACTGGACGAATGTGTAAAGCAATTTTTTCCAATGAAAGCTACTATGATACAAACTATTGAGTTGATTTTTAAAACTATTGCAGTTCAATGGGCTTATTGCTGCTTAGGTTTCACTTCATTGTAAGCATTTTAACATGTATCTCATATAAGAATTTTTCTAAAGAGAAGTATCCATAAATCTTTAATAAGTTCCTTGCAAAATTTGGAGTTGTACTGACAAATATTTTGCTACAAAAGTATCACAGAAATTTATATTAAAAATGAATAAACTAAAAAGTATTATTAAATGGCTTGCCTCTTTTTCTCGAACACACTGTTCATATTTGAACTTGTCAAGCATTAAATATCCATGCATTTTTAATGAAGCACGGAGGAATATACCAGTCACTTGAGAGTTATTGACACATCCACAGCCATATGATAGTGTCTTATTAAACTATTCGTGCTTTTTTCCTAATCGGTTTATACATTCAGTGTTAATAATAGATGAACATTTTTAATTCATTTCTCTTGTTAAATCCTATTTGTACTTCTGCAGGAACATTATTAAAACTAGTTTTATAAAACTTATTTCTCAAGATACACATGTAAAGAAATGTCTTCTTTTTAAAAAAATCTATGTGACTAAAATTCCCAAATCACTATAAATAAATTATTCATTTGTTAACTGCCTGACATAACTGCTTTTTTGCACCATTCTCCTTGATGGTGGCCTCAGGAATAATATATGTACCATTGTCCTACGAACACATACTGTTTACCAATCTGTTAGAAAGAAACATTATTTACCTTGAATGCTAATCTTCAGTGAAATGCTAATAAATTTAACTTCTAGGTCTGAGGTAATCTTTATTTTGCATAAATAAGCTGGATATTTTACAATTTTCAAGGTTATAGAAGCAATTTAAAAATTCAATATTCACTATGCATTTTAATTCACAACCATGGTGACAACAAAGAAATAACCATATATCAATTTGTCCCTGATGGTAGGGTGTAAATACTCTAACATTTTGAGTGATTAATAAGTTCTGTCAGATCACAATTTTCACTAAGAAGTATATTTTCTTCTCTTGCAATAGTCACTACTGAAATAAAATGCAAATTAAAAATTTCTACTGTGATTTAAATGACCAATTAATTAGACCTCAAGTTCTCTGCATTTATTCTGTGTATACAAAAATGGATTAACTTCTATGTTGTTGATTTCATGATCCAGAAGTACATAAAAATTTTGGGTTGTCATGTTAGCAAAATTTATTATTGGTAAAACAGGATATAAAATAAAAACAAGTCCCAAATACAGTAAGACAAAACAAAAGCCACCTAACAGAAAACTTACCCTCTCCCACTCACTAAACTGAACTTTATTGAGCACTCATTTCATGCTATGCAGGATTCTGATAGCTATGCACAGAAAATAAAACTATCACCACTTTGTCATTAGGGACTTTATAGTGGGATAGACAGGCATAACTATGTCTTCAGAAAAATAAAGATATATCACAAGACATGATATGTGTTCTTTAGTAAAATTACACAGTACTTTAAGACAGCATTGCAGGTAGATGTATTTTAGGTTTAGGATTCAAGGAAATTGTGAAGAAATGTCATTTTGTTGAAACACTAAGGATAAAAAAGTCAAGTATATTAAGGCAGAGAGTATTCTGATATATATATATATATATATATATATACACACACACACACACACAAGGAGAGAATACTTTTTATGAAAAGCTTGCTATTTTAACATTCTCCCAGGATTACTTTCATTTTATTCAGAGAACTTTGCACTTGCCCCAGATTCAAAGGTAAGCACAGCAGAAAGAACAAAGCGCACCTCATCTGTGGCTGCCACATGGGTGATCCTCAGAACCACATATGCAAATGTCCCTACAACTTGTGACATTTCTACACAAATTGTAGATTGAATTAGGAGAAACACTAAGAGGCCTAATAGCATATTTGAGGAAACTGGAGAAATAATAGTGGTTTATATGCTGAAAAATGTTTTCAGACAAGTTTATAACTGAAACTCAGATGCTTGAGTAGCAAAGTGACACAGATAGATGTCGTATTTTTACATAAATTTATGTTATAGACAGATTCTGAGACAATCTTTTGGAAAGAAAAAAGAAAACAAAAACTAAAGTATAGAGAAAAGTTAAAATAACACTACACTTTTAAAGGTGTTATACGCACTGTTAGAGGCTGAGGCAGAAGGATCACAAGTTGAGTTCAGTTTGGGCCATTCAGCAAGGTCTTGTCTCAAAAAAAAGAAAAAAACAAATAGTGATAATAAATTAAAATAAAAAGGGGGTGTATCTCAGTGGAAAGGCCCTGGGTTCAGTCTTTATTACAAAGAAAGAGAGAGAAACAGGGAGACAGAGAAAGAGAGAGAGAGAATGAATTAGTGATTAACTCAGTACAGGTAAGATTTCATTAAATTAAAACAAAATGACGTTTAAAAATCACATTTAAAAACTATGAAGGTCAATCAACTTGATTAGGTTAAGAAAGATCTAGCAGGAGCAACGCCCACCCCATGCTTGCTACTGCCCAGCCTGGCTTCCCTCCCTCCTCTCCTGCCCCAAGTGGGCAGCAAGGAGGCTGAATTTCTGCACAAGCCCTAAAGGCAAGTGGAAGAACCGAGGCTGGAAGTGCATGGAAAACTAAGGGGAGCAGACTTAGAAGATAAAACAACTGAATCACCTAAATAAACACTATAGATTGCATGCCAAACACTTTGAGACCTCTATGATCTGTATAACTACATATTTTGCAGAGGCATCAGAAAAGTAGAGAAACACTGGGTTATTCTATTCCTCAAAATTAATTGAAGCAGATACTTGTGAAGTGCAAAGCCCTTATGGGACCTCTTTGATATAATGCAATACCAGCAATATTGGATCTTACCAGTCATTTGAACAATCCACATTGTACACAGAAAACGAATGAAGGAACTGGGCAAGGATGAAATCAGGACCCTGAAACAGACAAAAGACAAAACTTCTGAACAGGAATAAAAACATAATGCAACAAACAATAGCAATGCTCAGACTCCTGGTGCAGAAGTGGTGGATGATGGGAAAGATGAAGACATTTTACCTCTAAGCCTTGAAGAGAAGGACAAAAGTCCCAAAACTCTCAGTTTGAAACTGTGATGCTCATGGGACAACAAAGCATACTTCAGGATGGCCATGAGACCCAGGAAACCCCAGAAGGTCCCTTTACTCCTGATAGCTTTGAAATACTGCTGAAGGACGCAATAAATTCTGGTGAGGAGGTCCTGAGAAAGTGTGCTGAAAGCACAGCCTTAACAGACTGTCCTTTTAAAAAATAAAAGAAAACAGACTAGAAATGTGTACTAGAAATCCGTGAGGGCTTCATACTTCTTTTCCATCATCAGTAATGCCTGGTGAGTATAACAGTGAAAAAGCGCTTACCTGTGCCAGTGTGGTTTGTTGCTAAATCTTATAACCTGAGAGAAGAGGCTATAGACTTCCTGTCTTATGAAACCAATGCTGAATTTTTAGTTGTAAGACTTCACTCTATAATAACTGAGGAGTGGAGAATAAATATAGAGTATTATCATGGGTAGGATCACATTGTGTCCAGACGATTTTCTTCTAAAATGGTAACTGTTGCTTCTAGGCTTTCAGAGAAATATCCCTAAGCTATATACACACTTGGCTCTTTCTGTGCATTAAACATGTGGTTGGCACTATCAGTACCTGTGGTTGGGGGATCAGTTGAGTTAGAAACAACTGGGGAAATTTCATTCTTTTTTTCTATCACCACAACTACTTTTAGAATTTGACAATGGGACGTCTGTTCTTTCTCAGAAAAGTGAAGAAAGGGGTAAAGAACTGAAGGAGATATGCCATTCTCAGAAGATGGACAGACATGGTGCTTTTGAGATTTAAGTGGGTCTCCTGTGATACTTGTTTTATGTTTAGATAGTAAAAATGGTGGCACAAATATTAGATGAAATGACCGTACCACTGAGAGAGCATTTATGCTGCACTGACAGATTTGATTTTCTTGCTACATTTTTGTTCTTAAGAATGTCTTATATTCTACAAGGCCTTCTGGGGAAACTCTCCTGGAACAAACTTCTGATGTTTGGCTTCTTCACAAAAAATAGTTTCATTGCTGTACAACACGTAATGAAATGATGGAAAATACTGAAGTTAATCACATATTTTGATTTGATGAAGCCACAATTTTGGCAGCCAAACATGGTATTCAAATTTTGTTGGGCTAGGCAAGGTAATCTGAAATCTGAGCCAAGCTTTGATGGTTAACTGTAAAGAAACCCGAGTGTCCCAGCAGTGGAGGAAGTTATTCAGAGACTTAGAGATATATTCTCAGCACAGCACTTAAACACATATCTCTGGTACCCTTAGTCATGGAAAAGCTCAAATCCAACATGTCAGAAGTAACATCATGCTGACATGACCAAAAGTGACGTATCCAATCCTGACACACTCTCAGCTAAGCTTCACTGTTGGCAAGTTAGATGGAAACACACAGGGAAATGTACAGAGCTTCCATCCACTATTTGTGAAGCCCTCTAACTACCCATTGTCAAATTTTTCCTAACGTGTGTGCCTTGCTGAAGGTGCTGTGTACTTTTCCTGGAATTAAGGTTAAGAAGGAACTCTATGAGAATGGATGAAAGTGTCTCGAAGAGTACTTGAGGGACACTCTGACAAGGTCGTGATGGACTGAATCTCGTTGTCACTGTGATCCCAACAAACCTCTCTTCCTGTCAGTTGTCCATGTTGAATATTGTGTCTGCTGTGATGGGAAAGCAGACTAATACAAATACTTTTCTAAGAATGTTTATGAGTTATGAATTTGTTACATAGAAACCATATAGCTACAGATTCTAAAACTATAATTTCACTTTAGACCTTCCATGTTGTTTAATTTATTTACAATGAGATGTAATATATTCCATAGGAAAAAAAAATTGCCAACTTATAAGATACAGAAAATTTGTTGAAATGCCCATTATTCAGTTGATTATATTTTTCTATTGGATAATAAAAAACAGCTATTTGCAATGTGTAGGGTATTTTGGTAATAATTATGGATGAGATTTTTTTCTTTAACTATAATATTGTTTATAATTCAAGCCTTACTAATTTGTTCATTTTCCATTTGTGGCAGGGTATCTGCAAGGAAAATTCTGATAACACTAATTATATTGTATTTGACCTTCCAGTTTATATTGTATTTCTTTCTGTAGCATGTACATTCAGCTTGAGGTATTCATGTGGTTAATTATTTTTGTGTAGAATTAGCGTAACATATAGTGAAATGTCAGTGTTAAGAGAAAACACATGAGTTCTGTGGATTTCTGTGTCCTAGATCTAGATACAAGGCTGGAACATGTTCTTCTGCCATCACCTATCCTCTCCTTTTTCTCAGGAATTAGATGATCCCCTCAGTGGCACCAGAAATATATAATTAAAAATATAAGTATGACTTCTGATTCACATAGATTATTATAGAATACCTCTTTCTCTTTCTTGTTGGACTTATGTCTGAGTCTTGGTTTTCCGTCCATTTCTCACACAAGACCAGTCCTTAGTTCACAATTCCAAGGCTATTATCCTGGAAAGGATGAGTGGGTACTGAGTTCTACGGTTTATCTCTAATTGTGTTACACATCAGCAGACATTTTCCATGTCATCATTTTTAGGGAATCACTCTGAAAATGAAATTTTGTTATCTACCATGCAAAAGTATCTGTCTATATGTATATCTATATATCTATATCTATATCTATCTATCTATCTATCTATCTATATGACTCAGTCAAAAGCATTTTCTTTCAAAACTGAGATAGAATTCTTCAAATATTCAATAGATCTGTGATCAATCTATGTTCTTCATGAACTTTGTTCCTTATGAAGACTTTTTAACAAAGAGTTGAATTTTAAGCTATGTATGACATGTCTCATTCGAGACACTAAAGGCATTTATTTTGACTCATGCTTTTCAGCATTTTTTGTTCTTGAAAAAATTAACTTTATGTCTAAGTTTTTGATCACATGTATCTGGAAATCAGAGATGATCTGACTGTACCCCAAACTACATTATACACAGTACTTTCTTCACATGACTGGGAAATAATTCATGTAAAATAATTCCAAGATAAAGAATAGATGTTAAAGAAATATTTTGGCAGAAAGTGAGCAATGGGTTCAGCCTCATACATTTCCACATGTTCCAATAAAACTTGTACACAATAGGGAAAAAAGAATGTCATGCTATCAAAAACATTTTAAGACGTGTACAAATGTCATTGTCTTAAGAATTTTGCTCTTATACTTCTAAACTGTCTGATATAAATACCAAAAAGTATTGATGTATCAGTATATCATAAAGTGTTGATGCATTAATTCCTTAAAGTATTGACTTTGATTTTTTTCAGTTATTAAATATTTAACTGTATGATTGTCACTTTATTTTCCTTTCCTAGATGGGAGGACCAAGTTCATTATCTACCCAAAGTCACAAAATTATTAAGTGAGGGTAATGCGCAGGGCTTCTGACCAAAAGTGTCCTTTGCCAGTTCTCTGCAGCTCACTTGGTATCTGTGAACCTCTCCTCCACACTAGCTTCACTTTGTTATCATTTCTTATTCTACACATGTCACTAGACAACTCCATTAACATGTAGTAGTTCTTAATTACCTCTGTGTTAGCATGAGTAGTTACCTTCACAGATTTTTTTTTACCAGATAAAATGTCCCTATGTCCAATTTCAAAAGATTTTGTTTAACCAGATACCTGAGCTAATGAACATCATATCTGAGGGCATTTATAGGTCTTTTAAGTACTTGATAGTAGTATAGAATAATGTGAAAATTTGCTGAATTTTTGTTTCTACTTAAACATATGAACAGCTTTCTGTGAATAGCCTCATTTATTTTGAAAATGTTATTTTAAACTACAAAAGTAAAACTACATCCTAAGTGAATCAAATAAGACAGTGTATAAGAAGGTGATCCTGTACAAAGTTTTGCTAGTCACTGTAGACTGAAAATCTAGAAGCAAAATTTCATTTATGTCTGTCCTAAAATAGAATAAAGCAAAAACTCCAAATGTGTAGGTCTGAATACATCATTTTCTTTCCTACTTTTACTTTGTCTTATGAGAGAAACTTACATGGTAGTAACCTGAAAAATCCCATCAAATTTTAAAATGCAATAACAATATATATTTATTTGTATACATCCTTTTGTTGCATTGTCGCCATACTGGTATCAGAATGTTGTGTATCCTTAAATTCATTCATTCCTTTTCACAAGAAATTCAACTTTAAAAACAAATAAATTTATACTGCAATGCAAGTGGAAACACTGAAATGACACCCAGAATTTAGAGACAGATTTATATATATCAACAAACACTGACTGGGATCATTCCAAGAATATCAGGCCCTGATCTCTGGTGGTCTGGGGCTTATGTGGTATAAGCAAGCAGGAAGTACAGAGGCAGAATGGCTTGTCAACTGGGGATTGATTCTTACAACATACATTATAGTGACCAGCTATGCATCACAGTGACCTGCCATTTCTAAGAAATAAAAGTAACAGGAACTGTAATGGGACCTATTCCCCAGGCAAGTAAGAAACTGCAGTGTACGGCTGGGAAGCTATTTTCTGTTATAATACTACTGTATTTCAGGCTTTAAAGTAACAGTTTTCTGAGACACTAATGAGAAACATCTTCAGTAAATTCTAACATACACATATGCTCTCTCTACATAGCAAAAACATATTTGAAAGAAACACTGTCAAATGAAGAGGAGAAAGAACATGATTGAAGAGGGGTCTCCTCATTTTACTTTAGAGGTACTTTTTTCAGCACATACATCCATTACACTACTTAACCACACTAAACCTTAAGTTTTATAGTGAAAGTACCATTGAGCCTGTTCTCATTCATCTGCCATTTGCACAGAATTAACTTTCTGCAAAAGCATATCACCAGCCCCTGGTATTCCTCTATTTTATATTATTCAGCAAAGACATGTGCAGAGGTTTTGTTTGCAACCTATTCCAAACTCATGTGAACCCTTAATTCTTTATGAAGTTTGGATGTACAGGAGCTTACAAATAGAACCATAGGTGCTATAGGTCCTTGCATATAGTCTGTCTACATGGTGTGATGGGAGATGTTTTTGCAGAGTAGCATGTATTGAAATACCCTACAGCCAATTTAAAATTTTGCCTATAATGTCTGCTAAGATAGCAAAAATCTACTTTTTGTTTCTATGAACCTTCCTCTTCCTCAACAGTAAAAAGAGGACAAAAAATATCTAATTTAGATGATACAAAGAGTAATGCATAAGTCACCTACAATTGTGGGTATAAAAGAAAACATTTGCATTTTGCTCTTAATTTAAGTGGAAATATTAATTATATTATGTGAGCAAATAACTACCATGCACACCCCATTTTCACAAAATAACACTTTTGTGTTTTATTGACAACAGCAACTTTATCCTTTTTGTATTCCCTACTAAACTGACCATAAAAACTTGAATGTAGTTTAGAACAAACTAAGCAAATCATTATCAAGGAAAAGGTTTCATTTTTCCTGTCTTGTTGGTTTTTAATTCTAAACCATTGGACATGAGCTACTTTTCTGGAAAAATAGGGAAAAGATGAAATCAAGAATTTAAATAACAGAATACTGGAGTGACCATTGATGAGGCAGACGAAGATGCTGGCCAGCAGCAATACTTAATACGAGTTTCACAGGAGAGACCTGAAGTGGCCTCACTCAGGCAGATGATGGTATCTTTTTGTATTTTCTTTGGTATTGCCTGGATTGTAGTCCACATTCCTTCTCCCTGATTGAATTAAGATCTGTCAGGAAAAATATCAGAAATAGCAGAAAATGTGAAAGACTTGAGAAAGAAATATTTTCAATGATGTAGGAAAGGTAGAAAGTATAACACCATCATGCTACTAGTTCTTATGATGTCTAAATACAGAGGGCCAAGGCTGGTAAAGACCTTTATGATGATGAATCTGGGAAGCTGAATGTTTTATTGCCTCTTTTTATTCACTTAATACATAAAAAAGTATCAAGGCTTCAGAGTTAGGCTTTTTCAACAAGCAAGGCAATTTTATTATAGATATCAGCTGTAACAGATATTTGGTAAATCTTAATAACATCCCACTACACCTACACAGTATCTTACTAGTAAAAATGCTCTAGTGGTGACATTTTCATTGTTTGCATTATCATGAACTCTTACATAGGCATATATTCCAATTTTGAAAAGAAAAGCTTTCACAAACATTATGACATTTGATTGAATTGAGTAACTTTAAAATCATGCCATATTGAAATAACTTCTTAAGCCAGATTTCCCTTCAAAACCAATGTTAAACAAATCTAAAATTGTAAGTAGCATTCTTCCCTCAAGATGGCTAATAAGCTATTTCTACACTGCTTTCCAGGACTTTTATTCATTCTATCTCTTGCATACTCTCTTTCCATTGCTCTCTCCCTCTCTCTCTCTCATTACCTGTTTCTCTTCCTGTGTCCCTCCCCATGCCCACACACTTAATAACATAAAACAATTTAAAACTTCATATAAGATCTTACTTCCCTAATACTTAGAGTTCCTTGAAATTATTTTATAGTCAAATTTACAAACTTTATTTGAAAAAAGAATTTAAAACACTCAAGAGTGTTTAGAAGCCAGGCATGTTAATACACACCTGCAATCCCAGCACTCTGGGAGGCTGAGGCAGGATAGTCAAGTTCAGCCTGAGTAACTTAATGAAATTCTATGTCAAAATAAAAAAGTCTATTTATGTAGCTCAATGTGAAAGCCCTGTGTTCATTTCTGAATATGGCAAAAATTTATATTCACAAAGTAGTTTTGCACTTTGTAAAAGATTTTCTAAATATTCATGAAACAAAATTATAAATAAAAATCTAGTAAGTAGATTCCTTGGAATTGCAAGCAACATGGGAATTAGTTGGGTGAATCCTCCTATGAGAGTTTCTTATACCCCATTCTACACATCACAGTACATTGTTTTAACCATCTGATCTGACTTCGCTCTCACTGATATTACAATAGGCAGTATTTGAAATGATTCACAATGATCATCAGCTCTTGATACTCATGCATTTTATAATACCCTGCACTTGTTCTTAGAATGGTCCTGGTGATTGTTTCCTGCCAAGTAAATGCAGCAACAATATTGAAATATCCTTTCTAGTATTAAATTTTATTTTATTTTATTTTATTTTTAACTTTTTTTTTGTTTTTGTTTTTGTTTTTCTCCGGTGCTGGGAACCGAACTCACGACCTTGCGCTTGCCAGGCAGGCACTTTTGCCGCTGAGCTAAATCCCCAGCCCCGAGTATTAAATTTTAAAAGGTGTTGATATACTTTTGGCTAAAGTGTGCTTCCCCTATATTTTCTTGCTTGCTTCTTTTGATGAATCAAGGGTGCTGAGAAGCACCCTACAGAATAGCTCATGTAGTAAGAATCTGTAAGTGTTCTCTAACCAATAGCTCTCAAAAGGAAGAACTGGTCATCATGTTAGTTTGGAAGTTCAAGTTGTCCCAATCATTTCTCCATATAAAATTGCCACCCTGGCTAGTCTGATTATTATACTTCATAAAAGTTCTAGTTATGGAGGACTCACATAAGCCATGCTTATTCCTGGCCCACACAACCTGTAAGATCTTGTTTCATGGCTTATATTTTGGAATTACTTGTTGTACAATAATAGATACCTAAAGCAGGCGTATAATTTTGAGTTAATTTTAAATGTTTCTTAGAAAAATATCCATAACATTTTATATCTTTCTTAAAGAAAGTCATTCTGTTTTATCATTGCATTTATTACAAGCTTTGTATATAGGCTACTTTTAACCACTTTCAGCAAGATAGTGTAAATAAGTTAGTTGAAATAAAATAATGCAATGATTTTAATATTTTATCATTGATGATGCAAATGTTGGAGCCATTACACCAAATTTTAGACATCATTTAAATGTAATAGTTTAATCATAATGATTGACTGTAGGTGAAAGAAAAGTTTTATTGGTATTTTATTACCGTCACAATGCTGATGTAAGTAAATAAAGGCTAATTCACGTTGTCCTTGCCTTAATTCAAACAATATACATCTAGGTTTCAAAACCTAAAGAACACCCTTTGATTAAAGAACTTAGTTAAGAATTTAAACTTGGAATGATACCTTTTCTATTTCTTTTGGAAAATCACACTTCTTATAAATGAAAACATTTTTATCAAAATAATAAATGTATGCAACCCACCAGTTTGAATTACTCATCAAAATGTAAAACATTAGGGTCCTGTTATAGGAGCACTCTCCATAAGCTCTTCTAATATAAATTACAGTTACACTGCAAGAGTTATAAAAATGACTAGTCTTATAATTCTGAATTTCCTTCACTAACCTGAGAGCAAAAACACCTCAATGTCTTGAGAAATTTGAACAGTGCTTGGCACCAGTCTATATTTATTGACATAAAACTGTTAAAATTTTTCCTTGTATTAAAATACATAACATTAGAAATATCAGCAGTCCAAAATGAAAGATAGAAAATATGACTCAGTAATGCAATATTAGTATATTTCCTTCAGCTATATTTCTATTCATATTAATTACTTCACTTGTGAATTGACTAAGTAAATATGCATTAAGAGTCTACTCTGTTTCAAACATTGGATTAGACTCTGAAAACATTATTGGAGTGTAAAACCAGTATGTATAATTTCTATGTTAAATTATGGAGATAAAAGTGTTGAAAACAGAAATCAAACCAATAGCATATATTTTGTACAGGAGCTTAAAATATATAATGCAAGCCTTTATGAGATTGAAAGACCATTTTGTTTCAGGGAGAAAACTGTCAATCAAAGAAGATCTCACTGAGGTCATTGTAAACTGATTTTAGAAAGTGATTCTTAAATTGTGATCAAGCAATACTAAAAGGCAGTCAGAGAAGTTTTCTAAGCACCGAAAGCCAAAAACTACAGGCTAAAACTGAAGAAAGAAGTCATAGCCTTCCTAGAATCTTGATACAATATCTGTTACAGGGCAGGTGGAACTGTAGTAAAAAAATTACCTTCAAGATGATTTGAGCAGGTACCACACAAAGTTGAAAGAAAGTAAGGACACCTTGTACCAGCAACACTTTATCCTTCTGAACTTGGAATCCAGCCCTAATAAGAGTGATACATGGTGTTATTGTACTGTTTCATCTCTTTGTTAATTATGGAAGTACATTATTTACAACCTTCTTCTTCTGCCAATTTATATATTGTAGCACTTCCGTTTGAAGTTTATGCTTCACAAGCTTTTACAGATTATATCTCCAAACAACATGACTGCACAACTCACACAGACACAGTTGCAGGAATCTCATAAATAGTGTCACCAGAAGGTCATGCATATCTCTTATTTTAGGGAAAAAGTTTTTAGTTTTAGCATTCTCTGTGCCAGCAAGCACATTAAAACTGAATGTTTACAAATAGCATTCTCCATTGATTTACTTTATTTATTTTTCCATTTAAAATATTTTTGACCCCACTATTCTCCTTCTATGTATCTTCCCAAAGGAGTTAATAACATCATATCACAAGGATGTATGCATAGCCATGTTTATAGCAGCAAAATTTATAGTAGCAAAATATGGGAGCCAGACTATATGTCCCTCAACAAATGAATAAATATAATGTGGCATTTAAACATAATAGAGCACTACTTTGCCATCAAGAATGATAATAAGAGTTGATGTATTTTGAGACTAAAATGTTGAGTAAAATAAATCATATTCACATGCTTAAACATTTTCTCTCTCTCTCTCTCTCTCTCTCTCTCTCTCTCTCTCTCTCTCTCTCTCTCTCTCTCCCAGGAATTAAACTCACAACCTCACACCTGCCAAGCCAACTCTGTGCCACTGGTCCTTTCATTGTTTCTCTTCTAGGACAGACCCAAAATAAATATAAAGAGCAAAATAAAAATAGATAACAAGGAGACATACAGATGATTTGCAAATTGGAAGGGGTCTAAGGATAGAAGGAAGGCGAGAGAAGGGAGAGGAAGGGGGTGAGAAGGGAATGCAGATGTGTGACATGCATGCAACAACTCCCAGGAGGAATGAGGCCACTGAGCAGTGAAAACACACATTAAAAAAAAAAATTCCTTATCTTTATATAAATGTTTCAAAGAGCACATCCACTAGTATACTTTGGCAACTATTATATTATATGCATGTTTATAATATACATATTCCTGTACCACAAATTTTCTTTTCAAAAAATTTGGAATTCTATAATTTAAAAAGATATTTTTTCATAGAATTACTGTGGTAGGAAGAGAAATAAATTAAATAACTGGACTAAGAAGAGTAGACATGGGGGAAATACTTGACAGACAAAAGTAAAAACTGGGTAGAACTTAGTCTCAGGGCCAGAAAGGTGCACTAAAGGAACTATTTTAGGCAGCTACTTGAAAGATAAATGAAAGGTAGTAGAAAAATCGCAAAGTGTGGAGAATGACATGTAGTGTAGGAAGAGCAGTGAGAGGCTAGCTCCCTGACAGAACTCAGCTTATACAAACAAGAGACAATAAGCCATTTTGACTTGGCAAAATAGGTCAGTATATGTGAAGTATTAAGGATCTGAGCACTGAAGATGAGACTTGCTGAAGGAAGGATATTCTGATGAGAAAGGCTTTCCTCCCATAATTTAGAGTCTCATAAAGTATGATACGTTATTCATAAGGCACTACAAGGCTGAAATAGGAAATAAAAATGGAGGAGATATGACTTAAAAGACAGTTATACTAAATGTGCAATTTGAATAAGCAATTTAAGATTTTGATGCTTGTTTAGACAAGAGATATCTGATCATTGTCTTCACCAGAAGGATAACTAGAGATGAATTTGTGAGATGCTGAGGGTATGAAAATGTATGTACAGTGTTTGAAGAGTATCAGGAACAAAGGGAAAATGTCAAATGATTTCCTGGTTATTAATTTTCAAAATAGATTTGCAAAGAGTTATTATCCTGAGGGAAATCCTCAGTTTAGAACTAAAGATAATGTGTCCAGTTTGGGCTATGGATATTGATATACCTGAGAAATTAGAACAGAATGAACAAATGAGAGAGAATATATAATATTCCACCATTTTCATGCCATTTTCAAGGAATGACTCAGTCTTATAAAAGGCTATGTACAATACTGCTGTGTTCATGAAGCTCTCAAATTTCCCAAGGTGAGGACAGTGAGAGGAAAGGACATGAGTCAGAATACAGAAAACTGAGGCCAGATGGAGCCCTCTTTCCTGATGGGAGAAATACGAACAGAGGAAGGAGGAGGAGGAGAAGGAAGGAGAAGGACAGCCCCAATAGCTGCAGCATGTTTATTTATACAACTTGTAGAATGCTAACAGGCAAGAGTTATATAATTTTATACAGAAAATTTAAAATCAAAATCATATAGAATATTGGAGCATGACGATCATGATGACATTTTTGTAACAAAAAACATCAATTTCCATTTTGATATATTATAACTTTTTTAACCAAACATTTCTATCTAATATATAAAATATTTTTACCTCATTTGTTGACCTTTTATGGATGTCATTGAAGAAGTTTGTGACATTGTTTGTATTTCTTAATATCCAGGCATCTCTAAGAATAATGGCACATACATCACACGTACACCACTTAGGTTTTGTTAAAGGGAGTGGTCTGAATCTGAAAGAAAAGTCTATCACCATAAACAATCCCAGTTATATATTTTAGAGGATGGTACAACTGGAAGGCATGATTACATTTAATACAGCATGAGATTAAAAATGAATTATCGCGGGAATGTCGCACCAGTGCAACCTAAGTCAGGTCGTGCACGTGAACTGAATTGCAAGGGGACGCTGGACCAGAAGGTTGGCCATCAGGTGACACGACTGCCCGCCCCTAAAAACGGAGTTA